>NW_025335349.1:12970636-13418602 GCF_004798865.1 Varanus komodoensis | reverse complement strand
GCCACGAACTTGATCTGTATGGGAGCACCGGTAGGGAGGGCCGAACAGATCCCCGCTATCCCCTCCTCGAGCTGTACGTGGCACAGGACAGCGTCCAGCGCCAATACGTAGAGGAGTGGGCTCAACGGACACCCCTGCCTTACTCCTGATTGTAAATCGATGCGGGTTAGCAATTTCTCCAGAGTAGTGTTAGGGTTAGGAAAATCAGGTGTCCTGGCATGACTTTGATTGTTGGAATATGTTCAGAATATGCAGAAATGATGATCAGTGCCAAAAAATCTACTCAATGTGTCCATTTTAGTAATCGCATTATTTTCAATGGATCTTCAGCCCTGTACTAAGGCTAGGGGTTGCACCAGAGTAGGGTTTGGGTTAGAAAAACGAAGTGTCCTGTCCTGATTCTGATAGTTGGAATGTGTTCAGACTGGACAGAAATGGTGAACTGTGCATAAAAACCTACTCAAGATCTTTTTTAAAAAAATTACATTATTTTTGGCGGATCTTTTGCCATTTACTAGTGATAGGAGATGCACCAGGGTAGCATTAGGGTTAGGAAAGTAAGGTGTCCTGGCATGGTTCTGATGGTTGGAATTTGTCCAGAAAAGGGCAGAACTGATGAGATGTGCTGAAAATGCTACTCATTGTGGGCATTTAAAAAATTGCTTTATTTTAAATGGATCCTCAACCCTGTACTAGGGTTAGGAGTTGCACCAGTTTAGGATTAGGATTAGAAAAATGAAGTGTCCCGGCATGATCCTGATGGTTGGAATGTGTTCGGAATGGGCAGTAATGATGAGCTGTTCAGAAAAAGCTACTCAATGTTGGTATTTTAAAATCACATTATTTTCAATGAATCTTCACCCAGTAGGAGGGTAGGGGTTGCTCCAGCCTATGGTTGGGGTTAGGAAAAAGAGGTGTCCTTTCATGATTCTGATGGTTGGAATGTGTGCAGAATGGGCAGAAATGATCAGCTCTGCAGAAAAAGCTTCTCAATGTGGGCATTTTAAAAATCACATTATTTTCAATGTATCTTCAGCCCTGTAGTAGGGTTAGGAGTTGCACCAGAGTAGGGTTAGGGTTAGGAAAATTAGGTTTCCTGCCATGATTTTGATGGTTGGAATCTGTTCAGAATGGGTAGAAATGATGAGCTTTCCAGAAAAATTTACACCTTGCTGTCTTTTTCAAAGTCGCATTTTTTTCTATGGATCTTCAGCCCTGTAGTAGGGTTAGGGGCTGCACCAAAATAGGGTTAGTGTTAGGAAAATGAGTTGTCCTGGCATGATTCTGATGGTTGGAATTTGTTCAAAATCGGCAGAAATGATGGCTGTGCAGAAAAATCTACTCAATGTGGGCATTTTAAAATTCACATTATTTTCAATGGATCTTCAGCCTTTTACTAGGGTTAGGGGATGCACCAGTGTTGGGTTAGGGTTCGGAAAACGAGGTGTCCTGGCATGATTTTGATGGTTGGAATGTGTTCAAAATGGGCAGAAAGTATGTGCTGTGCAGAAACTGCTACTTAATGTGGCCATTTTAAAAATGGCATTTTTTTTAATTGATCTTCAGCCCTCTACTAGGATTTGGGGTTACACCAGGGTAGGGCTTGGGATAAGAAAAAGAGGGGTCCTGGCATGATTCTAATGGTAGGAATGTTTTTTAGAAAGGGCAGAATAGAGGAGGCATTCAGATGTATCTACTTAATTTGGGCTTTTTTGAAATCGCATTATTTTCAATGGGTCTTTAGCCCTTTACTAGAGTTAGGGATGTTCAACAGGGTTCGGTTTGGGTTAGGAAAACGAGGTTTCCTGGCTTGATTTTGATGGTTGGAATGTGTTCAGAATGGGCAGAAATTACGAGCTTTGCAGAAAAAGCTACTCAGTGTGGGCATTTTAAAAATCACATTATTTTCAATGGATCTTCAACCCTGTAATAGGGTTAGGAGTTGCACCAGAGTAGGGTTTGGGTTAGGAAAACAAGGTGTCCTGGCATGATTTTGATGGTTGGATTGTTTTCAGAATGGGCAGTAATGATAGAGCTATGCAGAAAAACCTACTCAAGGTGCACTTTTTAAAAATCGCTTTATTTTCAATGGATCTTTTGCCCTGTATTAGGTTGAAATTATTTTAGGTTGAAATTTTTTATTTAAATAAAAACATACTACAAAAGTTACAAAAGGCACAAAAAGTGCAACGTTACAAAAATAGAAAAGTACACCATCCAATATTTACAAGGTATCAAAATGCCAAATGTACACATATTTACAGGATTTAGGGGTTGAACCATTGTAGGTTAGGAGTAGAAAAATGAGGTGTCCTGGCATGATTTTGATGGTTGGAATCTGTTCAGAATGGGAAGAAATGATGAGCTGTGCAGAAAAAGCTATTCAATGTAGGCTTTTTATAAATCACATGATTTTCAAAGTATCTTTAGCTCTGTACTAGGGTTAGGGGTTGCACCCGGGTAGGGTTAGGGTAAGTAAAATGAGGTGTCCTGGCAAGGTTTTAATGGTTGGAATGTGTATAGAAATGGCAGAAATGATGAGCAGAATTGGCAAAATTGCCAATTCTGAGATTATGAGCTGTGCAGGAAAATCTACTCTAGGAAGACTTTTTTCAAAATCGCCCACTTTATTAGGGTTAGCGTGTGTACCAGGGTAGGGTTTGGCCTGTGATGGTGAATCTATTGCACTCTTGCCATATCTTGCCCACAGTGCCTTTTCTTTCATCATTGAGCCATGTCACGCCATCTTTGCCCCAGCAGGCATTCATCTGATAACAGTGTACATAGTGGTGAGGTGCATTCTCGGAATGGCGTAGTGGTGCCAGGTGATTATGTCACGTGCCTTATTAGTTGCTACTCCTTCAAGCTTTCTAATGGCCAATCTTTGCACTGCCATGGATAGATAGATGGATAGATAGATAGATAGATAGATAGATAGATAGATAGATAGATATTTGGTTTGACTGACTGTGTGTTGTTTTTTATAAACTGAAGCCTCTGTTTTCAGGTTTTTTTGTAATGTTGGCATTTTGTGCTTAATAAGTGGGTTTTGGGTTGATCGAAAGGTCACCGTTTCGAATCTACGCAATGGGGTGAGTTCCCGTTGCTCCGTCCCAGCTCCTGCCAACCTTGCAGTTCGAAAACATGCAATTGCAAGTAGATAAAAAGGTACCACTTTGGTGGGCAGGTAACAGCATTCTGTGCACTCCGGTGTTTAGTCATGCCGGCCACATGACCATGGAGACTGTCTGCGGACAAACGCTGGCTCCCTCGGCCAGGAAACGGAGATGAGCACCACCTCCTAGAGTCAGGCATGGCTGAACTTCATGTCAAGTGGAAACCTTTACCTTTCCTTTTTTGGGCACTCCACCTCTAAAAGTTTCACTATCACCGATCTAGGACATTTCATGACATGCATGCCTGGAACCTGTATTGTGAATGTGTTAAATAACCTTGAGTCAACACAACAATTGCCCATGGTTTTTTATTGGGATAACTTTTGTTTCCAGGTTTGCACATTGCTTGTTAATAAGAAACAGAAACTACAAACGTGTTCCACTTAATGAATTAAAACAAGATTCAGGCATTGACACTATGATGTGTAAACCTGGTCAGAATGTGATAGAAATCCTTTTTCCTGATTCAAGCAGCTGGAGGGTTTTAAAAGGGGATTGGACACCTTCATGGAAGTTAAAGCTATCAGTGATTATCAATTTTTATGGCTACGTGTTACTTCTGATCTCAATGCAACACCTTGTACCACAGTGGCTAGGAAAGTTGGGCAGGAGGAAGCTCTTCTTCTCTTATGCTGCTTGACGTATCCTGTGAGCAGCTAGTTTACCACTGTGTGAATGGATTGTTGCATTAGATGGACCACTGGTCTGATCCAGCACGAATTTTCTCATGTTCTTAATATAAAGGCAAAGAAGAAGCTGTCTGTAACACAACTGTTCTTGCTTCAGGATTCTTTTTTCCTGTTCCTCCCGTTTAAAACAAAAATGCAAGATTGTATTGCTTAATTCTCTAAGTCAGTGGTGTCAAACCTATGGGACACGTGCCACAGAGGGCATGCAGGGCCCTCTCTGTCAGCATGCGAGCCAAGTCACCCCAGCATCGCCCCAGCAGCCGAGCATTGGATAACAGTGCACATAGGGACAATGCGCATGCTCAGAAAGGAGTAGTGGCACCAGGCAATGATGTCACAGTCTGCGACTCAGTAGCCACGACTCCTCTGAGCTTTTGCATGGCTGGTCAGTGTGCTGCCAAGGATGGATGGATGGATGGATGGATAGATAGATATTTGCTTGGATTGTCTGTGAGTTGTTTTTATAAACTAAACCCTCAATATTCAGGTTTTATTGCTGTGTTGGCACTTTGTGATAAATAAGTGGTTTTTTGAGTTACAGTTTGGGCACTCAGTCTCTAAAAGGTTTGTCATCACTGCTCTGGGTTAAGCATGGGTGGAGTTTCACAACTTTGAACCCCAACTTTTTTGTTTGTTTGTTTAGTTGCAAAGTCATGCCCAACCCCACGGACAACATTCCTCCAGGCTCTCCTGTCCATCATCCCTCAGAGTCCACACAAGCCCACAACTTTCACAGTCATAAATTGCAACTGTCAATCCATAGCTTTTACTATATGAACTTTCGTCGGCAGGGTGATGTCTTTGCTTTTTAGTATGCTGTCAAGATTTCCCATAGTTTTTCTCCAAAGGAGCAAGCATCTTTTAATTTCTTGGCTGCAGTCCCCATAAGTGGTGATCTTGGAGCCCAGGAAAATAGAATCTGTCATTACCTCCATTTCTCCCCTATCTATTTTCCAGGAAGTGAGAGGACCGGATGCCATGATCTTAGTTTTCTTAAAGTTGAGTTTCAAGCCAACTTTTGCACTGTCCTCTTTCACCTGCATCAAGGGGCTCTTTAATTCCTCTTCACTTTCTGCCATTAGAGTGGAATCATCTGCATATCTGAGGTTGTTGATATTTCTCCCGGCAATCTTAATTCCAACTGGTGATTCATCTAGCCCAGCCTTTCCCAATTTTGAACCAATCAGTAGTTCCATGTCCAGTTCTCACTGTTGTTTCTTGACCCACATACAGGTTTCTCAAGAGACAAATAAGATGGTCTGGTACTCCCAGTTCTTTAAGAACCTGTCACAATTTGTTGTGATCCACACAAAGGCTTTGGCATAGTCAATGAAGCAGAAGTAGATGCTTTTCTGGAACTCCCTAGCTTTCTCCATGATCCAGCGTATGTTGGCAATTTGATCTCTAGTTCCTCTGCCTCTGTGAAATCCTGCCTGTACTTCTGGTAGTTCTCAGTCTACATACTGCTGGAGCCTAGCTTGTAGGATTTTGAGCATAACTTTGCTAGCATGTGAAATGAGCACAATGGAACTGTAGTCTGAACATTCTTTGGCATTGCCCTTCTTTGGAATTGGAATGTAAACTGACCTTTTCTAATCCTGTGGCCACTGTTGAGTTTTCCAGATTTGCTGTAGCACTTTAACTGCATTGTCTTTTAGGATTTTGAATACCTCAACTGGAATACCATCTCCTCCACTAGCTTTGTTGTTGCTCCAACTTCCTAAGACTCATTTGACTTTATAAACCCCAACAGACATCTGCACATCTTTGCAAATTACAGTTTACCTCTTTGACCATCAGCCTGTCAACCTCATGCTCCGGACCTGCAAGCTGATTGTTTCTATCCAGACTACAGCTAGGAATATACCAAAACAGGGAAGTCTGACTTGTTTAAACTTGGAAGGACTTTCCAGACATTGGAAATGGGCTGAGCTGGGAACTTTTCACAGACTTCCATCTCTAAAACAGACTAAGATTTACACACATTTCTTTTAACAATGAATGAAATTTGAAGAAATAAACACCCCAAAACTTCTGGCTCTGGTGTTTATTGATAAGGGCAGTCATTAAAGCTGTCATCTTACCATTTCATTAATAATGGGAACTTCCAGGCTAAACTTGTCCAACAAGTTCCTAGCTCTTGCTGCACTTATCCTGGGTCTTTCACACTATCAGAGTCAATAGACTAGAGCATGGGATAATTGAGAGTTCATTTAGTCCAAATCCCCTTGCTTATCACAATACGATGGAGAATATATGCGTGCAGAATAAGATGAGAGCTTTCTAGGTATGACTGAGCATGGTTGTCAGAGCAGCTTTGTGTTCAGACAAGTTCATCCCCCCCACCCCCCATTTTAATGGCATTAATTCAGAGTATCCGGAGGCATCAATACTCATGAATAATGTAGACATCCAGTGTCTATGCCAATAAAGTCTATCTCTCATTCTGCATTGTTGCACATTGTATATAAGAAGCCAAATTCTTGTATGCCATACATTACTATAGCTTAATAGACTGAGATCTGCTTTGGAATATATCATCTAATCAATATCTATTTAACTGAATTTAATGCAAAGGTTATCTCTTTGAGGGGAGTATTGAACTGGTATGATGATAAATGCAATCTCAGGCAGATGGTGCTACAATTTTGTGAGGAATATGCTGATGAAAAGCCTTTGTCCATTTTTTTAAAGCTGCTAAAGTAGAAAATGAAGAGATGAATATATAAGCACAAGTGGTCCAAGTTGGTAGAGATTACGTACATTTCTTCCAGTTAGTGTAAAAACTGAATGATCCACTTTATTGTTCATCCATCCGCATAAATTTGCTTCCAGCATACTCATCCACAGTGACCAAAACATGAAAATGGATTCATTAGAACTTGAAGTGAGAAAACCAATAAGGGAATAAAAATGCAATTACCAAGAAAAGAAGTGAAGCTCATTTTCCATTCAAGAAAACCAATTCCTTTTGTTTGCTGCACCTGCCCTTTTGATGCTCTGTACATGTGATATGGAATATGTAGTCTCTGAACCCACCAAGAAACAAGATGCAGATGCAGAGAAAATGCACTGGGGAGATGGGCAAGTTTAACTGCTATGTGTCTTGGACTACCACTCCCACCATCCCCAGCCCATCTTCATTAGCTGAGATAGGTGGAAGACTTACCCCAACACAAATGAAGAGCACTGGGCTTGGGGAAGGCTGATCTGACGTTTACAGCAGAACTTCTGTGCTGCACACAGTTGAGCACGCATGAGAAATATCTGGGCTGATCATTGTTTCTAGTGTCACTGTGTGAGGGCAGAACCACTAGGAGCCAGGGCAATTATCCACAGGCTCCAAGGAACTCCACAGGATACGTCGAATCATGCCAGCCAGTTCCATTTTCATAAATAATAGGTCAGGATGCTGCCACGTATGATGAATGGGGATAACAGCCTGCCGTGGAGGACGCAACCTTGCTGTGAGGGAACAGTCTGCCACTGCCTTGCAGTAGAGCATGCAACCTCCAAAGAGGATTTCACAACTAAATAATAATTCTGACAGCGTATGAAAGAAACGTTATCTTCCTGTGTTAGACTCATCAAAACGGTAAAAGCGAGAGGAGGAGTTGGTGGCCATGTGTTCCCTTTTGCAGAGGGCAGGCTTCAGTTTGAAGGGCTTCCGATGTTCTCTTGCTGGAGGGCATCCTCTACTTGATGAGTGGTCCAGGCCAAGTCCCGGTTAAAGTTAAAGAAAGATCTGAAAGAATTGCTACTCCTCAACGTGGGCTCAACAGCAGCATCTGGGTGGCGATCTGAGCCATATTCATGAGACACCTGGACACAGTCTTCTACACTAAGCTGAGATTATTCTTTTTAATTGTTATAATATTTCTACTTTTCCATAACTTTCCATTTATCTACCTCTCTATTAGCATATGAAAATTCTGCCGAACTCAGTATTATCTTTATGTCCTCATGCAGCTGTCTTAGGGGAAGAGGCTCCCCTCCCCTGCACCAAGGAAGGAAGGAACCAGTCCTGTTTTCCAGCCCCAGGTATTGGTTTTCATCAACACTTGAAGGTAGCACTTGAAAGCCCCATTAGTGCGGGTGTTCAAGGATAGGCTAGACCTGCACATGGTAGGCATGTCATCAGTGGAGCCAGCTGAAGCCGGGGGTCAGACTAGATGACCCAGGAGACCCTTCTGAGTCACTCTGTTTCTATGTAAAGAGGAAAAGAATGTCTTCCAGGTTCATATCTTACTAGTGCTATTCCACTGTAATAACACCATCTTCATCATTCTGTCCAGTAACAAACATTTTCCAGTCAGATTACAAAAAGTGAAAAGAATAAATAATCTTACTGCCCAAAAGGTATAGGAAAATATAAGATAGTATACATGAATGCAGTCATAAAATCTAAAATGAAAGGATTCATCGTTTTAATGGAGAGATGGTTAGCAATCCTTTTCGGAAGATTATGAAAACTCGGTTACATGCTTCTGTGTTTGGACTGCAATGCTAAAAATAATGCATGGAACCATTCTGGAATGGATCTTAATATTTCAGATAGCTATAGTCTATAATGGTACTTTGTGGAGAGCTATTTGATTTCTGTCCTGCAGCTAGAGGGAAAAGAATGTTTAGGGCTTGTACACTGAAGATGTTGTTGATGATGATGCCTTTGGTCTGGTAGCTATAGATTTTGTCTAAATAGGAGGATGTGTTCAACTTAAAGGGTGGGGGTGCACACGCAACAGCACTGCACTCCCATGTCAAAGCAGCCAGTCCAAGAATCATAAGAGATTCACAAGATATGCAATCACAGTTTTATGTGTGGCTTGAGGAAATATAAACTGTCACATGTTTTCAAGGATGTTGAAAAAATCAGCGGTTTTTGTAAAACGCACCTTTCATTTCTCTCAAGAGGAGGCTGAATATAGAGTTGCTCCTCCACAGGCAAAGGTCTCATTCCATTCATGAAAGAGACTCTGCTGCCCTGGAACCTTCCGCAAAAGCAGGGCTACGGGGCCTCTTTCAGCCCATGGGTTGAATTCAATTTTGGGGATGCTCTTGGGAGCTGCATTCCAGGGTGGAGGAGGGCCAAAAGCAAAACAATGTATGTTAGCTTAAAGTACTTACTGCTTATAATAATTTCTTGGGGGAGGGGGGTCATTAGAATGGGAATGGGGAAAGCACACTAAAGCTGAGAAAAGTCCAATCAGTGGTGAGGAGGAAGGGGTGGAACCATACGAGGAACTCCAGATCATCAGATTGGGACCCTGGGAGGGCCAGACTGGGTCCATGGAACTGAGGTTTTGCCCCTTCTCACCAGAGGAAGTGAGAGCAGGCTAGTTTTGCACATTTTTTCTTCCCTCTATAACTCCAGGAGACCATGCATGTGTGATGCACAGAAACCACAAAGAAGCAGTAGGGTTCCTGGAAATGAAGCACAGTGAGCAGGAGTTCAGGCTTAGCCTGGGCCTTGGAAGAGGTGTCCCCAGGTTCAGCCCTGAAAGAGGAAGGGAGTTCTGCACCTTGAGTTGAAACTGAGAATCCACCTAATCAATGGGTCCCCCTAACTCAGGTGCTTGCCAGCATGGTGTCCACAGTCACCCTCAGTGGAGCCTGCAGCTGGTCCACTCTTCACTGGGTGGTAGGAAACCAGGCCCTCCTTTCCCACTGCTATTAGCATGGCCCTGGGTAAGTTAGCCCTTCTCTGCTGCTTTCTTGATCACAGGTGCCGCTTCTCTACTATGAGTGGCAGCAGGGAAACAGCAGTCCTGCTCCACTGTCAACCTTGGCAGTAGGGGTGGTGGACAGCTTAAGGCCTCCTGCTGTGATCAGCATCATTGGAGCAGATTTTAACCCACCCATCCCCAGCAGTCCTGCTCAAGATCAGTTTCCACATTGTTGATAACTGAAAATAAACAGTGATCTTGACCGGGAAAATAAGTGGACAAGATGACCCTGCCGTGATCTCAATGCAGGCAAGATAGAAAGCTGGATCAGGCTTGCTAGTGGGTGGGGAGATTTGTGTGAGTGTGTGTGTGTGTGTACACATGTGTAGGAAGTGCATTCTTAATTTGTGGGATTCTGTCCCATAGGTTGTGGCAATGGCCACTAGCTTAGATGGCTTTGAAGGAAGATAAGATGAAACTGAAGGACAAGACTATCAATGGGTATTGCACATGATGGGACCTTGAATTTGGAAGCCATCTGAATATCAGTTGATGTAGTGCCAAAATTGGACAGGACTATTCCCTTTGTGTCCTGCTTGTGGACTTCCCACTGGGGCATCTGGGTGGCCACTGTGGAAACAGGATGCTGGATTAGATGGGCTGTTTTGGGCTAACATTACAATCACTCCCTGGCTGCTTTTGGGTTCATGTCTTTGTGGTCAGTAGTTCCCCAGTTGTCCTAAGTTTGTACAATATCTTCTGAAATCCTCCAGGAGCATGAAAAGACCCATGTGGAATCGTTATAGCCTCGACAATCACAGAGCAATGAGACAGCAGGACAGAGAAATGAGTTCACTCATGGATTGGCATGCATTTCCTGCGTTGGTGGACATAAACTGCCACTGTCACTCCCATCTCTGTGTCACAGTCATAAAAGAAATCATCATTTTCATCTCCCATGCTCACTAAAGATTCTTGTGCATGCCTTCTACCCCGGGAATGGGCTAAATGTACAGCCCACACACTTCTGAGATGTTCCCAGATGTTAGATGCCAAGGAAATGTTATTCCCCACAAATGGTGATGAAGCAGAAGCAGCCTTGGCCATACCTAAAAACAAACTAGCAGGCTGAACGTCCGTGACTGTTCTGAAACTACACAGATGAATCAGTAATTAAATTGAAAATGATTAGCCAACTGATTTAATTGATACATCTAAAACCATATGTGCATATCAACTTACAAATGTTAACTCACACTGATGACCATCTGCACAAAAAAGATAAAAGAAAAGAAAAGGCCACTATAAATCTCCTTTTTCCTTAATGCAAGAGTGACATTTTAAGAGATCCAAGAACTAGTCAGGCTAGTACCTGAGAAGAAGAAAGCAAGTAACAAAATCCAAAGTTGGTCAATACTTGTCTTTGGAACCAAAATTCATCCCAAATATGCAAGCTTTCAAGTTCTCCAGAACTCTTAATGAGGTTCAGTATTTTAAAAAGTAGCATTCAGCAGCAGTATCCGATGTTATTCACCTGAGGCGAGTGTTTTCCCTTCATGGGGGCATCTTTGCTATGCCCACTTCAGTGTCAGATGTTCTGTAAAGAGTGTTCTTCCTTCAACTCTCTTTTCTCCCATGTCTCGCCCCAACTTGTATGTGTGAGAATGGCTTTGTTCGGTGAGGCCAAGACCTACCTGGGCTGGCAACCTCTTCCAAAAGCAGCCACTCAATTGCCTTCCTCTCAGCTACTCAGTAGACTGGGTTAAAAATAGAAGAATTTAAAAACGGAACACTTTTTAAAATGTTCATTTAAATGTTGAATTTGTTGATCAAAACAGAGAACAGAAGGCTGTGATCTGGTGTAAAGACATTTAAATGGGTACCTCTTAAGATGGGATGGGGGGCATTGGGAGCTGCCTGTGACCATCCATTTGTTCCTGGAAGAGAATTCTAAACTAAGATGGAGTGTGGAATGTTTCTGGTAATACGTTATTTTAGTTTCTAAAAAGTAGGACAATGCTTCTAGTGTCAGAGAAGGAACTGATTTGATGGTTGTTCAAGAACACTGCCCTTCTCTTAATGTCTTTGTTCTTCTTTCTCTACTTTTGATTATTGGATCTCTCAGCTGACCACAGCATCCTCCTGGAACGCCTCCATGAGTGGAGAATTGGAGTACCTGGGGCACAGGCGTCCCACTCCTACTAGCACAATCAGCTCTAGAGAACAGCCCTGGGTGACTGTGGCTCAGCCTCACGGCATCTGAGTGGCAGGGTGTCACAGAACAATGCTGTTTAATATTCATATGAAGCCATTGGGAGTCACCAGTATGCTGATGACAACTAGCTCTACTTCTCTGTGAAATCAGGATTGGGAGAGACCATGCACCTCCTGGAGACAGTTATGGCTTGGAAGAGGCTTGTAAACTGAAGCAGAATCCCAATTAGGCAGAGGCCTTATGGGTTGGTAGTTCCCAGATCTGTGCACTGGGCTGTTTGCCTGTTCTACATGTGCTTCCACTCCTTTTGAAGGTGTAGGTAAATGGTTTAGATCCACTTCCACTCTTCTAGATCCACTTCTGTCACTGGAGGCTCACCTATTAACAACTTCAGATCACAACAATGAACAAAGCCAATGTTAAGCTCATAATTAGACTCCTGTGATTATGCATTCTATATAGGACTGCCCGTGGGTCTGCTGCAGAAGCTGTAGCTAATATAGAATACAACTGCTGCAGTGTTCATGGGATACCCATATATGTTCACATAACATCTGCATTAAAAGAGCTGTACTGCCTATTTAACAGCTACCAAGCCATGTTCCAGCTTATGTTATTGTCCTGCAAAGCCTTAAGCAATTTGGGACCACAATATTTTGCCTTTCCGTATATATATCCATCCAGCCTTTAAGATTCTCAGGGGACTTGGGGTCAGTCATTCTAAAACTGAACCTAATATACATAATACCTCAATAGCAGGCCTTCTCAGTAGTGGCACTGCCCTTTGGAAACCTCATCTTTGTGCATTTTGGGAATTAGTAAATGTGGCTTCTTTCAAACACCTCTGGAAACAAACATGCCCATCCAGGTCTCATCTGCCTTCTAATTGAATTAATCATGCACCTCCAATTTTCTGCTTCTGCATAGTTTAGTAATACTGTAGTAGGTAGTGGTAGTAGTAGTAGTAGTTCTTGTTGTCGTTGTTGGAACTGCAATTGTTTTTAAAATTCTAAGTTAAATGTGATTTTAGTACTAACCTTTTGCATGTGATTTTAACATTTATCTGTAAACCACTTAAGTTTTCTTATATTAGCAATATAAAAATACTACAAACAAATAATATGTGCAATGTATGCACAGTCTAAACCTTGGAATAGTCCTACAGTTTTACACTATTAAAATCTCTTTAATTATGATTCACTGAAATGTTGCTACAAGGGACAGCAGAATAGCTGGGGCTAAGGCAAGGAAACTCAGCCTGAGGCCAAATTCAGTTTTAGAGTAGTTCCTCGGGAGCCATATACCAGTAGTGAATAGGGCCAAAGGTAAAGGAGGTGGGACCATTTTTTAAAGAGAATATTGTAGCTTGAAGTACTTACTAACAGTAACTGGGCCCTAAAGAGCAGCATTTCAGCCTTTACAATGGCGAGCAGAGGTTGCATGAAAGCCAGGAGACTACTAATCATCAGTAGATGGAAGAAAATGGTGGGGTCAAGGAAGGGATACAGGCCACCAGGGAGACCCTGGAGGGACCCAAGAAGGCCAGCTTTGGCTCCCGGTCAGAAATGGCCTACCGATGACCCAAAGGCTTGTCCTATACGTAGGACAGCTTCTGTGCATTGAGGAAAATATCAAAAAGCTGGCAGATGTTGTCGTGAAATAGTGCCAGCTCTTTCAACAAAATGTGATGCATGAATGATGAGCAGTCCTAGTGGTGGCATAAAGTATTTTTTCACTGGCATTAAAAATGGCCTCACACATCCCAAGGATCCACTGTGATTGCTTTTGACAATATGAATTAAGTACCAAATATAGGTTGGACCAAGGGAGGAGGCAACTTGGATGCTTGTGCAAAAGAATATTTTAGGTGTGCTCAATCCATTATGTGGCCAATGCCTACTGAAATGTCATGCCAGGAATAGGGGTAGAATAAAATTACAGTGGCTACTGTGAGCAGAACAAATAATGCAATCTAAGGAAGAAAAATCATGCTGTTTGCTTAATTGATGCAGGACATAGCATTCAACCTTTCTTGATCGTGGATCCGGATTTTTAGGATGACACAACATTTATTTTTGCCTATGGTTTTCTCAGTTGACCATTAAAAACTTGCTCTGCAAATTGCATATGCAGCTTTTGCTGTGTCCCAGACTTCCAGCAGTGACTTGGACATGGGCTCAGAGGAAGAGGGGCCACTACTCTCAGCAGTTGCTGATCTTTGCCCCACCAGGCTTCTGGGGACCTGCATGACAGGGAAGAGGCTTCTGGGCTGGAGTGACTCTGCCCACCAGGCTGGCCATTGGGTGCACCAGGCAGCACAGCAAAGAAGAGGACCTCCCATGTCAGTGGTGCTTGCTCCATGGTCCTCCCTCCCAACCCACCCTCTGATTACTCCTGGGCCTGGGTTCCAGCTTCCTGGCTCGCACTTGTCTGCTGCAAATAACCCAGCCCTGGCTGGCCAGGACCTGTCATGACTACCCTGGAGGATCTCTTCTCAGAGGTGGAACCTGAACCTTCAGAATGAGGTGTCCCCACAGAACAGGTTCCCTCAGAGGATGGTCCCATCTGTTCTTTGCTCTTTTGTAAATTCCTCAGGAATGTTCTTTAAGTTGCATTTTGAATTTAAGTGTCAGTTTGTGATCTTTCTCTGCTTTACAGTGGTTTTTATTAGTTATTATTTATTCATTTATTTTAATGTTTATATACTGCCCAATTCTCTGTTTACAAGAGATTTAAACCTGCAATAGTTAAAATATTGACAAAAACAAAGGTAAAACTAATCTGGGAAGGCCTGAAGGAAGAGATACTTCCTCTTGAACATAGAAATCTGGGATATCAATGCACCTCTCCTGGCAAGCCATTCAATATTTTAGGAGCAATGACTGAGAAAGTTCTTGAGGTAGTTGGCATTAATCTTACAGAAACAAACTTCAGAAGATTATCCCCAGAGGACCTTAGCAAGTAAGGTGGAATATATGGGCAAAGGTGCTCTGGAAGGTATTTTGGACTTGAGCCATGAAGGGCTTAAAGGTAATTACCTACACCTTGTATTGCATCCAGAAATTTATTGGTGGCCAGTGCAGAGCCTTTAATATTGGTGAAGTATTTCCATCATGGAAGTCTTTCCATGATGTCCTCATTGCCATTATAATTCATATTGTTCATGGTCACTACCACAATCTGCTCCTGGTCTTGTTTTGGCAGCCAACATACGGATTGTTCAACTTCTGCTTCCAATTACAAGTCTGTTTGAGTTCTGTATTGACTGTCTTATGATGCCCATGTCTACATTCATCCAATCAGTTGCCTGAAGTATGTGATGCAAATAAACAGATGGCCGGCCTCAGAGAATTCTGTCAGTCATTCTCCTGCTTCATCTCTGGCCACTGAGCCAGATTTTCCCACAGCATGTGATTCTGCTTTGTTTCCTGTTTGATTTTATTTTGCAATCCAGTCACCTATGATAATCAGCATGTCTTGCTTTGGTGTGTTATCAAATTCCTCTTCGACGCTTGCACAACAGTTTTCAATTTGTTTTTCTTCAGAATCTGCTGTTGAAGTGTAGGCATGAATGATGGTTCGGACTGATATGACTAGGTTGGACTTTGCATTATGACCCCTTGTTACCTGAATTACACCTTTACAGTCATTCCATTTCCTCTGAGTTTCATTTCTGGCTTCCAACCTGGGAGTCCCATCTTCTGGCACATTTTATTGATTCATTTGAGATTGTGTCGACATAGGGTTTCCAAGGTATGAAATATTCAGAAGTGGTTTACCATTGCTTTCTTCTGTGCAGTACTAACCGGAGTTAGCTTAGGTCTTGCTATTGTCTTTGAAAGATCCTTCATCAGTGTTGCCTTCAATTATCACAGCTGCCCAGTAGCTGTCCTTCATGAGCCCTTCCAGCCCCTTCAGCATTGGAGAGATCCATTCTTTTCAGCTGACTTCTTAAAAGGGTGAGTGCTTCTTAGTCTGGTGTCTCAGCATTGACGATCACTCCTTGGGTTACCCTGCTAGGAGACAAAGGGAGTGAGGGAGTCTGACCTCCTGGCACCACTGCTCGTGGCTTCTCTGACACTCTCAGATCCCTTACCATTTTCAGGTGTGCATCCAACAGGGACTTCTGAACATTAGCAGAAACTGTCCGTTGGTGTCTCATCCACCCCTAGGCTAAGGGGTAGCCTGCAGGAAAAGAATAGGTAGATATGTGAAATTAATCATTGTGTGAAATTACCACTGTGTTCCTTTGCCCTTTGTGATACTCTTAGGGTCCCCAGGATACAATACTGCAGTGACAGGAGATGCTCCAGCTGGTAGGAGTCCCCCACTAGAACCTAGATGGGCCTCCTGCAACCTGATCCTTCCAGATGTCTTGAACTACAATGCCTGTCAGTCTCAGCCAGTATGGTCAATGATCAAGAATAAAGGGAAATATGGCCCAAACATCTGGAAGGCACCAGTTCACGAAAAGTTGGACTAAATTCTGGATTTAGCATTCACTTCCTGCCACCACCTGTTCTTTAGATCAGCTTCCATAGAGTTCTTATCTCCTTCCATGGCATATGACCTATGCTGACATTAAGCATGATATAAAGTTTCTTCATAGTATGCTTGTTGATTAGCTCTTTCTTGAACTAGTTACCTTTCTCCTCCTTTCCTCAAGCCACTTTCTCTTGCTATTGATTATTTCTCATTCCTTTGCCTATACTGCTCTCCTTTTATTAGCTGTCTTTGCCCTGGGCTCCCTGTTCTTCAACTTCCCTTCATCCCAGGACCTCTGAATGATTTTAATCCTGGGCAAAATGATTATTTTCCCTTCTCTCAAAGAACTCTGCCTGCAAACCTTGTCATTCTTCATGCCCACGAAGCCAGTAAGATGCAAAGGTTTCACTGCCACAACTAAAACTGAGACAAAGAAGTCCAATAGGAAAAGAAATAACTTCTTGCAGAACACTTTCTAGAGTTTGTTCTCTTGACACAAGTCTGAGAACTTTCCCTGGATTATAGATGTACCTGAGAAAATGTGTCTCCTTTATATCACAGGCTGGTACAGAGGTAATATATCACAGAAATTTTTGAAGTGAGTGTGCAATAAAGCTCTAAAATTACTCTCTTGCTCCTTTTTATCTCTGATGCATGAATGTGTCTTATGCAGTGTGGTGCAGCTATGACTATTTACTAATGTATTCAAATTTATGCAATGAAAATGCACTTAGAGTGCAATTAACATACCATTTCTGTTCATTTAAAATGCCAGTTTAATTAAAGTGCATAGACAATGTCATCTGTTAACTCCATCTAATTTCCTGTAGTTTTTTGGTTCGGTTTGCCCTCTTGCGTGAACATCTCAACGACTATTATTACTTATTATTGGTTAATGGTGACATTCAGTAGTTCATGCATGAACTCCTGAAGACCAAATTTAAGAGCACGAATAATCAAGCTGTAAAATTAGTAAATTTAAAAGTGCTTTGTCACTTACATGTTCTTGGGCTAATAACAATAAATGACTTTGTACCAGAAACACACTGTTCAAAGCATTTTGCAGACATAGGTCATTACTCCAATATTTTCGGTGTTAAGGGACAAGTGATATTTGGAAAATCTTTGCAGTATGGGCGCTCGGCTAAGTTTCTCTTAGCCTTCAGGGGTAGTTCTGAAAAACCCAAAGCTGATTAAAATGTTGGTACTTGGAGGCACAAGGGAATATACTCCTTTTAGATATGATTAATCCCAACATTCCTTGACTCTGTAGCTATTCGGTACTACAGAGATTTATGCCAATGCTCTGTTGGATACAGGATTTTCCTACCAAAGGAGGAAGGGGACTTTCAAAAACAGAATGGCTCCATTCGCAGAAGTTCCTTCTGCCTATTTTGTTGAGAAAGCCTCGTGTGCTCACCCCCATTTAGCAGGATTTTCTGACACTCTGCGCAGCATTTCCAGGAGGCTGGAATAGCTACTGTGAGAAGGAGCAGATGGGGAAAACCTCCTCTGTCAGCACTGTTGATGCAGCATAAAACAGAATCCAACCCTAGAGAGGTTTGCATGAGACCTTCACTGCGGCCTTTTCAGCACCAGGTGAAGACTTTATTTTCTTAGACAGTTTACTGCTTCAGATTGTATTGCTTTTTACAATTTGGGGTAGTATTTTAAATCTTTGCTTGACTGACAGTTTTATTTCAGTTTTTATTTCTGTGCCAATATAGAAATAAATAAATGGTCTTCTAACTGAGCTTTTCCTAGTTACCATGTGACAGCTGGTAACTAATTCCCAGTGCCTTATTCATTCTACTGATAGAGGTCCATTTCAGTAAGGAACTGGGAACAGGTATAAAACATCAACCTCCTCCAACATGGTGGGTTGCACACATTCTATCCCCTGTTCCCCTTCAAATACGCTTAATACCCCATCTTTCAGTTAGATATGCTCCACCTTCTCTCCCATTCTCTCATCACATGCCACTAAATGCCATCTGAGATGCCTTCTCTGGCCACTCAGTTTCCATATTCTCCTACTTTTTCCTTTGAGCTAACACCAAGACTTGCATATCTCTACATAACTCTCAGCCTACGTGAAGAAAGCAGGCCAAAGAGACCCATGAAAATCTTTCTTGTGGCCTGTTTATTGCATTACAGTGCAAATACACAGTATGAAAGGAATAGTAATGATATTAAATAGGCTCTAAGCAAAATGATTGTATCGTGACACACCTGCTCAGTGGAATAGGAGAGCTCCAAGAGCCTTTTGAAGCTTTTTGTCAGCAGGTGGGTCCAGCTAGAAAAATTCCCTCAAGAAACAAACTGGATGAACCAGAGCATAGGAGGCAGGTTGGCTGGAATCCAGTGCCCACTCAGAGATTGGGTCCAGCAGCTCTGCCTTCATGTTTTTGAAGGTCCTTCCCTTGACATCCTTCACAGGCCCTCTAGCTCAGGGAGTCTACCTGCCACCACCCACCATCACAAAGATGAGAAAGAGGATAATGAGCAGGGATTTGCTTGCTTGACCATTTCATTCTTTGACACCAGCCCTGGGTCCCACCTCTGATGATGGCATCCAGTTATGTTGAAAAAGACATGGAGGAACTTAAAGCACTCCCAGTGGAATAAATGGGGAGTTGTGAATGTGTTTTCCACCCATCTGCTTCAGCCGGTTCCCCCTAGGTCCAAAGGAAGGGAAAGGTCTGAGTAGCTTTCTGGCCATTGTCCTTTGTGGCCACAGCACACCTCCAGGGGCCCTTGGGACCTAACAAGGAAACATAGGTCATATATCAAGGTGCATGGCCAGAGTGCAGTTCACCCTGTCAAGGAATGCAAACAGGAATCTTTCATAAAGCCAATCTGGAAACAAGGGAAGAGGCAAAACCGTTAGGAGCTGAAGTGATATTTCCTTTACAGAGCTTTTCTGTAGAAGGTATCCATGTCAGTGAGCTCTGATGCTGTGATTTCCTGAATAATTGAAAATATATGGGAAGAAAATAACGTATACCTTGAGAACGAACACTGCTGCCTTGTAGGGCAGGGAGGGACATCTGTGGGGAATTCAGGAAACATTCATGTTTTTCACAACTGCATTGTGTTGCGTTTCATTGTGTTGCTTGTTGGTCTGTATCACCCTGTTCCCATGCCTTTAGAAACACATGAGAACTTTGGTACCAGGGTAATTTGCACAAACAATACCCAGCTGCCAAGGAGAACACTGTGAACCTATGACTAATACTAGTCTTTCAGACCCTTTCCCTGCCATAGGATGCCAGAACCAACAACTATAAGGATTTTTACTGTGCTGCTACAGCTGGAGTTGTAATAATAAAACACCCCACACAAGTAGACAATGAGATGTTTCTCCAGGGAGAAGACCATGCCTCAAAGGAGGGCCTCTACATCTCTTATAGCCTTGTTCCCCAACCTAAAAAAGGAGATGAACATACAGAGCATTAATAAGTATCTTTCACATCACCTTTCCTCAGAGTATGGAGAGATATAGTCAAACCTCCCTTGGACAATATTGCATAAGAAATGAAGGCATTTCCTATCATTTGCAAACAATCTTCGTAGTTATGGGATAACTATGGGAAACTAGACTGTGGCAGTCCCCTCTTTGGGGCACAGGACTTCTCTGGGTATCTGCATATCAGATTTGTGGTCTTTGCCTCCATTTCCAGCCTTCCCACTGAGGCATCCCTGGTGCCAGCCTTGTTACTTTGTGCCAGGTTAAGACATGTGACACAGCTTTTAAAGATATTCAAGGGTTATGTAATATCTTGATGGGGTATCTGTGTCTGGTGTGTGTTTTCTTAACCTGCTTATTCTGTATTAAATACTGTTTCACTGCTAATTTTTAAAAATTATTTTGTTTTATGGAAACATTTTTTGCTTTTTTTATTGTATCACGGCCCATTTTAGGAAGTGTTGCAAACCACCCACAGAGCTTCAGCTTTTGGGTGATACAGAAGTTAAATAAAGGAAGATAATGCTTGTAAATAAGGCAAATATTATGGTGTTACAAGTGTCCATTGCTGCCTGATAACAGGAAACCAAGCCCAGCAGCCCTGCTCACGGGACAAATATTCCGTTCAGGGAAGTAGAGGGTGCATATCAGTACCGTATGGAGTACTCAGGGAGTTAAATAAAGAAAATAAGAATATATTGGTATCAACAAACCATCCTGCAAAAGTGAAGCAGGTAGTTCTGTGTATACCTAGGTTACTGCCACAAGAATATCACTGCAATTTAGCCCAGCTGACCTGGGGCTTCTTTTCTCACACTGGTGACTCACTCACTCTGTTTCTAAGCACCAAGCTTGTGGTAGATTGATAACATGTTGATAGGGTCTGTCTCCTTGCCAGTATGATCTGGAAAATCTCAAGAGAGGTCATAAAACAAATTTAGGAAAAAGATTGTGATTGCATTGAGAGGAGGAAAGACCAGACTTAATGGACCACAGAGAAATTCTTGAGAGAAGCAATTATTTGTGGCCTAAATAATTAATATATATATCCTACTACAGCAGCAGGAAAGATATTTTCAAATACTGCAGCAGTGAGCTGCAAGATATACCACTCTACAATATTAGACTTTTTATTATCCCATTTCATTGTATTGCAAGCCATAGGCAAAAGCCGTATAGATAGGCTGAAATGTTTTCCCAAAAGATCAGTAGGTGCCAGGTGTGTGTTTGTGTTTGTGTGTGTGCAAGTGCATGTGCATTTTTAATTTAATAAAGGTATATTGAAATTTACACACTGCATCAGGGCACTGAGATAACTACATTGTCAGCTTCCATTCAGCCTCAGTTGCCTGTGTGCTTTTGATCTTGACAGAGGATCATGGTGAATTTAGACGAAGCCAAGCACCAGATAGCAAAGTTTATTTCATATGCAAAGAAAACCTTATCTGCCTCTGAGCAGAAAACTTGTTGTAAACAAAATATTTCACCTTTTTGAAATTCCCCATCCCCTGCTCAAGTTCCTAAAACTGTTAATCACCTCAGAAAAATGAAGCCAACAGAGCAAATACAGCTGGGAAGAGATATTATTCATGATTCGTCATCAAAACATTCTTTCAACTGATAAAGTGAACTGCTCTTTGACGTAAAACATTGATCTGCATTGAAGCATTCAAATGATTCAAGAAAGTTCATAGCAAGCTTCACGTCCACCATGACCGAAGAAATACAGTCCAAGAAAGCTTGTACTTTTCATATGGAATGAATAGATAGTTCATATGTGGGGGAGCATTCAAAATTATGAGTGTTCAACCTGTAGATTTGTAAACAAACATTATTGCGAAGAGTCCAGTCCTCTGTCAGAGGAAGCTGATCTTGTAAACACTGCCCTTGACTCCTCACTGCTGAATGTAGAGCAGGAAAAATGCATTATTCAGAGAAATGTTGGTTGCACGCAGTTGGCACACCATAGTTAATTCGATCTCCAGCTCTACCGCAGCCTAAAAACCATGGTTTGTCAGGGACTGCCAGTTCAAGATATCTAACCAAAAGTTGAAGCTGCTTTGCAGACCACAGTCTGCCACCAATCACCCAGTGAACTAATGGCCATTGCTCCACTCCTAAAGGTTGCAACACTATAGATGCAAGAGAGAACTAAGAACATTTGAACGCGGACTGTAAAAATGACTC
Organism: Varanus komodoensis; assembly: GCF_004798865.1. Lineage (NCBI taxonomy): Eukaryota > Metazoa > Chordata > Lepidosauria > Squamata > Varanidae > Varanus > Varanus komodoensis. The sequence continues at coordinate 13,396,715 of NW_025335349.1, read as the reverse complement.
CAATTTATATGTGTGTGACTGAGAGTGTGTAGGCAGAGCTTGGAAGTGTATTCAGGACAGAGAAAGAGATGCTTTTCAGTCAGTCAGCAGTTAGTGGCCAGAGCTGTGGCAAGTGAGAGCCTTGCAGACCCTAAAGCAGCAGCCTTCTCATTCGAATCCTAAGTAGTGCTTTGAGAACCGTTTAAGATTCTAAAGAAGGACATAGAATCCCTGGAGGACATAATAGTGACTAGGCAGAGCCAAGACCTAATATTGTCAAGCATTATAAGAGTGTGAGAGATAGAGGTGGACAGGGAACTGAGTGCAGAAGGGAACTGAGATAAATGAAATAAGGACTGGTCAAAATACAATTAGGAGAGAAAGGAAGGGCTGTGCATATTTGTGAAGGGGAAACATTGATACCTCATTCTTTTATTAAGTAAATAAGTTACTGAACATCTTGAAACCAACCCACTTGTACAAATAAAGTTTTATTTTGTTTATTGTTAACTTAGTGTCATAGGCGGTTTGGATGCTAGTGTTGCATCTTCAGGAGCACATAGTTCAGCAAAGGAGCTTTATAACTTCAATATAATATTGAGGGAGAGGTTAATTAATAAGATTGGCATTAAAGTCCAGGTGGCAGTGTTACATACCCAAAGAAAGAGAGGGAACTATCAGAGAAAGTTAAAGACACACCATAGCCAAACAATCATGATGTGGAGCAAATACAACATGAAAGTTGACAGGCAGCTCAGAACTGAGGTTTTCTCCTTGTATGTTTGGAAGTTCCAGCCATGGTGTGAGTTCTTAATTATGCTTGACATAAAGCATTGTTTGGTCTAATAACCTAGCAATTTGCCCAAGGCCTTCTGGTGAGTTGGTGCGTGAGAAAGGGTTTTCGGAGTCCCAAACTGGCACTTCTATAATACCTCGGAGTCAATCTTCTGTAATATGGAAACAAGGGTGTTCTTAAGTATACTATCACCTGTAATTAACAGCTTCCTGGGAGATGCCATCTGAGGAGATGACACAAGAGTTTCATGGCATTCCTTTGGGATTTTGACATACTGGTAATGGGATGGATCTATGGGGAATCCTGGGCTATTATTACTTTTTTGTACATAATTCAGTAGAGTTACCCCATGATTTTAGACCCAAATAAATCTTATTACTACAGCTGGCCATTAATAATGAGGTTAAATAAAACCAGTAACCTGAAAGGAAATGTTGCTGAGATTTTAAATATATTTACATTATTTAACTCTACATTTCATCTAGCTATCACAACTTATACAAGGAAAATCAATATCAAGCACGCAAAAACAAGGCAAAATAAGCATTTTTAAAGCTTGCAGTCATTCCCTAGCCTCTCACAAGGTGAAGCCTGAACACCCAAAAGCCCCAACCATTCAAAAAAGCAAATCTGAAAAGGGAATACAGCCCCACGCTTGTGCTGAACTTCCCAAAAGAAATTAGCATTGAAGATAAAGTGACTCTCTTCTGTAGACATGCAATTGTTCCTTGTAGTGGAAGGCAGGGATGAAGCACCAGTGGGTTTATTCCAGGCACTGGGCATGCACCTATGAGAGAGGGGGGCATGTTGCGGGTGGGGGCAAGAGAGGCCGGGGAATAATGGAAGGCTAACCAGGCTTTTCTCCTTTTCAAAGCTGCTGCTGTTTTGTCAATGCCTGGAAGGACAAGTCCTCTTGCAGTGCGGCTCTCCCAGAGTCCAGCAGCCCACTAAAGCCATTCTGCCTCCCACCCCAGAACGGTACCACAAGTTTAACTCAGGCTAGGATACGTATGAAAAATGCAACATATAAAAAAGGTGTGATATGTAGTCTGGTCTGGGATATAATAGCAAAAATAATACAGAGAGTTTGCATCATACACGAAGTGGATTGGGTGGTGTCATGTGACACATCATTAAGCCAGTCATTATTTTTATTATTATTTAATTAATTTATATGCCACTACAATAGTCCATCTCTAGGCTGTCTGTGCAGCTCCCAATAATGTCTACTGGAATAATGTCTAGTGTAGATCCACCCCATAGAAACCCAATGGAAAATTGGCAAACATGCCTACTGTATATAGACTGAATGTGTCCAAATGTTATCAGGATCCTCAAATCTGTGTGAGTTGAATCCAGTGCTGGCCTAGCTTAAATTCCATTCATTTTGACAAGTCTGCTTCAATAGAACTAACATTGGATGCCACCTGGGTGTTCCTAAACTTTTTACACCTGGATTCTGGGAATGAATAGGAAGCAATGAAATGATCTACTGATGTTCTTTTAAAAGCTCTGTTCCAGAGCTGTCAAACTTTTTCAACCTGAGGGCCAAATTCTTTTTCGGAGAAGCTCTTGAGAGCTACATTCCAGAGGCAGGCAGGTGGGCCAGGCACGTAGGTGGGAGCCAAAGGGGTAGGGCATTTGGGCGGCACAAAAATGTTATACATAAAACATTTTGATGCCGCCCAAATACCAGCATATTGTCACTTAAAGTGCTCAGTGCCAGTAACTATTATAACTTCATATGTATATACCTCCTTGCTTCCTCTTGTGAAGACCTCAGTGTGGCTTCCATAGCACCATGTTCTCCTTGTAACAACAAACAGGGGAGGTAGGTTAAGCTGAGACTCTGCGACTGGCCCAAAGTCAGCCAGTCAGCGAGAAGCCAGATCTCCTGGATCCCCCGTCCAGCATTTTCACCGCCACATCATGCTGACCCTCTCTAAGCCCAACGAAGCCTTAACAGAGAGACTTCTGCCTCTTTGCATAGGGGAAGAAGCTTCGTAAAACCAGGAAACCACCAAATGATTGGTGATTGGAGGAAAGGGCTGCTGCTAGGGAAAGGGGTACCGTCACCTGGAAAACCCCAGAAATATCTTTTAAGCAAACAGCTTGGCAGTTTAATTGCAGGGGCTTTTATTCAGGATACATAAACCAGAATTAACCTGAGAAGCACCAATTTTCTGGGAGTTTTTATTTAACACGACCCATATAGCATGAATGGAACACATTAATAAGACTACAGCATTAGCTTTCGGACAGATATTGTTTGTTCCTGGCTTTGTCTCTTCAGTCAGCATACTTGTTCATGCACACATTTGCAATGAATGCTTCTTAAAAATAGAAAGAGAGGAATAAAGGGGAACAGCAGTTTTGCGCTTGCACTTTGTTGCTGGAACTGAGAATATATTCAATTTAAGCTTCAAGTCCTTCAGGCAAAAGATGATAGAAGTCAAGAACCATCTGGTTTGGGAGAACTCTCGTCCCAGTGTAGGGAAGATCTGAATGTTCTGTGTCATCAGACTAAGGATAGCCAAGCAGCTGATAACAAGCATGCAGAGACAATAGGTAGCCAATTGTTTAGCCAAATGTATCACAGAAAAATTTACATACAGGACAGGCACAAAGGGGAACATAATCATATAAAATGCAAATATTAGAAGCTTCAAAGATAGGCGGGTTAGAATGCCTAGAATCAAAATTTAACATAATCCCTGTTCAGGCATCTCAGAGAATAGGCAAAGGCATGATGCTAGGTTGCGGCCACATATACTATATCCTGCTTTTATTTCTCTTGTGAGCAACCCAAGGTGGGTTACATAATTACATTTTATCCTCAGAACAACAACCCTGCAAAGTGGGTTAGTCTGAACATGAGTGACTGTCCCAAAGGCACCCAGTGACCTTCATGGCCGAGCAGGAACTAGAATTTGGATTGCCAAGATCCTCGATACATCACTGAACTTTGTGGGCTCTGACCCCTACAACCTGGTCTGCGTTACAACTCAGCCAACTATGGGTTAATTTGCCCTGGGTTGTTCTAGGCTATTTGAGAGTTGTCTAATCCTCAAACAACCCTTGCTGCCTGGGTTCACATGGCACGCCAAGTGGCTCGACTGAGCACAAGCCAAGTGCCTGTGGGTGCCATGCAATAATGGTGCTTGTGGCCCCCCAGCACAATGAGCTGGCCCCATACATCAGTGAAGTCACAGCGGGCTGTCTTGCTGTGCAAATCACATCTGCACCATCATGTGATTGCTCTTCCCAGCCCTATTCAAGACTGGTTCCGCTGCAGAGCGGGTCTGAGCAGGAGGTGATCCGGGCTCAAGATGGTGGAGAAAGACCCTCTCCTGTGCAAGCATTCAAATTCCACAGGGAAGAGCCACCTGGAGATGCAGGGGCAGGGCCAGCACGCACCACCTGAAGCCACAACACTTCTGAGCCCGCCTGTGTCCTCTTGAATGCTATCCTCTTCTAATACCAGGTGCTCTGACCCACCCATTCGGGGTTAGTTTCCCATATTTGCATAAATGTATGTTATTTTGCTTCTTTGTGTGAGCCCACATGTAGATATAATTCCCCAATTGGGTTCATAGCTACATCTTTTGAACAACTCCAGTCCGCCATCTCTTGAACAACAGAAGGGCTGTGGGTAAAACTCACACTCGGGCATCCCAGAGTGTGTGGTGGGGATGAGTGCCCTAGCGCCATCCCCTTTCACGGGCCTTCTTGTCACCCGCTACGCAGGGGGGCTGATCATGTGAAGCAGAGACCCTCCTGCATCCTCAGAACCCTGGAAAGTCAGTTCCTCAAATTGCACAGAGAACCCCTGACTGCGCGAAGGCTCTCGGCTGCACACAGCCACCCTTCACGTGTAGAGAGACGAGAGGGAGGGCAGAGGGGCAGCAGAGCCCCTTCCTCACTTGCAGAGGCTTAGAACACCTGACGCTGGTGGAATGGAAGCATTGTAACTGAGAGCCAGTGTGGCGAGGTGGTTGGGGCACGGGACTGGGCACCCAGGAGGTGCCAGTTCTAGTCCCCACTTGGCCATGAAGACCACTGGATGACCTTGGGCCAGTCACTCACTGCCAACCCAGCTTACATAGCAGGGTGGTTGTTGTGAGGATAAAATCAGTGCCTTACCAGAGGGAAAAGGACAGGCTATCAATGCAAGGTCGTGATCTTCATCATCTCAAAAGAAGAGTGTTTCTCAAAAAGAGTACTGCTGTAAAACAGTTAGATGCAGAACCAGCAAGAGGGAAGGTAATCTAGCTTGGTGCAGAGCATACATTGGGCATGCAAAAAGTCCCTGGTATATCCAGGTTGCAGATGAGGGGAAGAAATCGCTGCTGCCACAGATCCTGCAGAGCTGCTGGGAGCGACAGTAGGCAGTACTGGGCTATACGGAGCAATGATGTGGCTCTGCATGAAGCAGCTTCTTCTCCCTGTGTGGCCCTTGATTGAATACAGAGCGTGCCCCTGATCTTTAGCACCATGGAGCCACATGGGAACAGCAGCAGGGCCACATTCAGATTTGACATGCAGCCAGTGGAAAATTGCTTAGCAAGCCCAGTGAAGTTTCATTTAATTTCAGAAGAGGAAATTAGTTAAAAGGAAGTTGAAGAGGAGAGTTGGTAAGGTCAGCTCCCTCCAGGATCTTGGAAGTTATTTATTACCATTATAAGAGAAAATCAAGATAAAAGGTATGCTGCAGATTAGAAAGGGTGAGAACAAGTCTACGAGCAAGGCAGCATATTTGAATTGCAATTCCAGGAGTCCATAAAAGGCAAGAAGTTCTCCTTTAAAAGTATGCATTTTGCTTTAATGAGGAAACATACAATAATAATAATTTAAAAACAAAAGCAGAACAAACTCAGGCAAAACAAATGCAAGAAGATGATGAGGACAGCAAGTTGCTAAAGGCATAAAAACTAATATTTATTTAGAATGCATTAGGAGCTAGAAATCATCCAGGGAGGTGATACAACTGTTAGGAGCCAAAGCCATGAAATGAATACTAAAGAAGGGCAGGGAGACTGCACAGAAGCTAAACAAATTCTTTGCATCAGTCTTTGCTGTAGAGGATGCAGAAGATGCATATCTGAGCTTCCCCAGCTCCATTTTTTGTTCCCAGGGAGGAGCCCAAGGAATGAAGTAGATGTGGAAAATGATGAGATTTTAGAGTGAATTACAAATCACCAGGACCAGATGGCATTCACTCAGGAATGGAAAGAGCTCAAATGTAAAATTTGACAAAAATACTCCCTATTTAAAAGCAGCCTTCTTAAGAAAGGATTGAAGGGAATAATATAACCCCACTTTTAGAAAGAAAGAAAGAAAGAAAGAAAGAAAGAAAGAAAGAAAGAAAGAAAAAAGAATCTATGGAGGAATTCAGGAAATTAAAAACTTGACAGTCTGAAATCTGTTCCAGGTAAATAGATAGAAAGAATAATCAAAGCCAGACTTGTTAAACCATAAACTTCTCCCTCCCTCCCTCCCTCCCTCCCTTTGTTATTTATTTTTATTTAGCTTTACCAATAATTTTTGTCAAAGGTTCTAAGTAAACATAGTAGTGAAAGAATAAGAAAACAAGTCTTGTTATAGATCAACAAATACAGCAGTTTTCCAAAGGCTTATGGCTTCACAAGCTTCCCCTTGGCTCCTAGATTTAAATAACATAAATGTGCATACCTATTTAATTATCTGTATTTAAGGTATTTATTAGGAATATGCTTCGGATTTGCCTAAAGCCTCTTCAGACAATTTCTGGTGTTTGAGCAGGGGTCTCTCCAAAGTGACTGGAACTGACGCTGGATTTAACCTAAGGCTTGACTCACAATTTTGGCTCAAAATGTATTTCTCCAAAAGCAGCATCTTTTGCTTTACTCTCTCTAAATGCTGATGGTGAGGAGGGGCAGAAGAGGAGCGTGGGGCTGAGTACCTGACAGCTTCTCCTTCTAATCAAAGGACACGTGTTCGCTGGACTCTCCCATTGCTGTGTTTCAGAAGGGAGCACAGATGGGACTCTAAGAAGGTCATTCTTCCAATGCTCCCAGACCTCAATCCCCCCCCCCCCAAAAAAAAAGCCTTCAAGTAGTTCTCAGTCGCCATGGCTCCTGGGCCTACTCTTTGCAGCATGCTTGCTGAAGGCATTTCTTTGTTGCCTGCGGTTTCCAAAGATATTGTCCCCCAAACCTGTTCATCTGAAGTTTAGCCAGCTTCAGCCACTCAAAAGAAACGCCTACCCTTGCAAATTTTTCCAGGAAATAAAAAAGTTATCAGGTACCACACTTTTAAAAAAATCGAAATGTAAAGTGCATAGGATCAAGACCATCAAAACTAATATTCTGAAATTTAGCATAGAGGTACCTGCAAAGAAGGAGAAGAACTCAGCAGAAGCTGAACACTTCTTTCCTTCTTCTTTTTTTGATCCAGTGCCTACTTAGAAACATAGAAACAAAATTAGTCAGAATGGGTCTCCTGGGCCACCTAGCCTGACCCCAGGCTCCTGCCAGCTCCACTTACACAATCCCCAACATGTGGTTGTCCAGTCTTTCCTTAAATGCCCTCACTGATGGGGCCCTAACCACCTCCCTTGGAAGCCCATTCCATATCCTAGGGGTCCTAACCATCATAACATTCAACCTGAAGCCTGGTTCCTTGAGCTTTGTCCCATTGGAACTCATCCTGCCCTCTACTGCAGGGAAGAACAGGTCATAGCCCTCCTCAACATGACCTCCCTTCACATACCTGTAAGTCACTAAAAGATGCCCTCAGAGTTGCCTCTCCTCCAGGCTGAAAAGACCCAGCTCCCTCAATCTCTCCTCATATGTCATATGTCATCCCTCCCAACTCAGCTCTTTCACATTCACCATTTAATGGTAAGACTAATTTGCTAGAAAGTTTCCATTTCAAACTAAAAAGTGAAATGGTTGCATTTCTGCTGGGTTAATTTTGAAAAAAATGTAACATTCTTTGTTAAAGCTCCGCATGTTTTGCAAGATGAACCTAGGCAGTCAGAAGTAAGGGCTGCAGCCAACCCTTCCTAACTGGATACTGAGCTATGAACGTGCAGCTGCTTTTGGGGTGCAGAGGGGTGTGTGCGCATGGCCAGGATGCTCTTCAAAGCTCAGCACACAGGAAGCAGCCTTATACTGAGTGAGCTCCTTGGTCCCTCTAGCCCAGTCCTGCCAGCACTGACTGGCAGCAGGGCTTTGGAAGACGATTCTCAGGTCCTCCCTAGACTGAAACTAGGACCTTCTGCAGGCAAAGCACACACTCCCTGCCACTTGCTCTGAAGCTGTAGCCCCTCCACTGATGTGGGGCTGAGGAAAAATCTGCACAGGCCTGAGCATGCTTGCATTGATTTATAGCACTAAGCAGGAGCACGGGAGCATAAACAGTGCTAGCAACGTGTACGACCATCCCTCAGCAGCGGGACCTGGAGCGACAGCATCCATCTTGACATTAATGTGTCAATTTCATTTGGGCACCCAGCTTGCTCGGCTATTATTAGAGCAATTTTATTACAGCAATTTCCGTGACAGACTGAGTGAATAACACGGAGGTGTGACACAGGCTAACTTACTTATTTTCCTTTTGTTTGTGGAAAGCCAGAGCTAAAGACGCCAGAGAGCTTTCTCCCTCCCTCCCCCGCATCACTACCTTGTATCGGAATTTGTACAGAATGCTTTCTGAAGTATTGAATAAGCACAAATAATTGTGTTTTCAAAGATTAAATTATAATAGCAAGAGCAAAGTGCATTTGATTTTTTTGTAGCAAGCTCTGCCTGCAGCAGTTCTGCACATTTTAGATAAACCCAGCAGCCACTGGGTGGGGAGGGGGGGGGCATTTGGAGGTTAATCAAAATCCTTTGCATCACAATAATATGATCCTGCCATTGGAAGCAGAGAACTATATTCATATTTACTGACAGCAATAGGTATATTCTACATGAAAAGGAAAATGTAATGGAATTTTCTAAAGAGGCAATTAAAATATTGTCATAGATGGACTGAGAAATAATGGAATTACCTCACAACTCGCATGTTGTAATCTTTGCAGTTGTCAATGTGCTATTGATGGTAAAGCAGGGGATTATATAACTTAGGGTTCAGTTTAGGGTACAAACCTATTACCCACACCCTTGAAGCCCATCAGTCTCCAGACTTAGAGGTTTCTGTGCACCCTGCGCAAGAATGAGGGACCGCAGTGCAGGCTCCACCTTCACCGTGCCTCCCACTGAGGGCTGCATCCAGATGGCCCCGGATGGGGGCTGGCAGAAGCCCTCGGCCCCAGCCGCCTCCCCTCCTCATTCCCTGGCAGGCACACTCCTTTTTTCAGCCTCCAGGCGCCAGCCGCAGCCTCAGGGGGAGACAGCGCAGTCCTTTCCACACTGGGGACTCTGCGTACTCCTGTGTCCTCCCAGGTGATGTTGAAAGCTATGATACTGCGGTTTCAAGGCTATCGTCTTTACTCTAACTTGCATCCCTTATAATCTGAAACAAGGAAAGCAAGCAAGTTCACTGCCTAGAGAACTTCAGCTTTTGGGTAGTATAGAAATCAAATCAGTAATAAAAATAATGAACTACATAGTTCCTAGCCTGCCAAACATCCCTTATTGTATTTATTGTCAGTATTATCCCACTTTTCAAGATAAAACCCTTCCAGGTCAACCCATAAGAAAACCCAGAAGAACCTTTCCAGTTCTTTCTTGTCCCTTCATCTGATGTGAAGTTTGGGCTTTCTCTCTGGCTCTTCTTTTCTCTGGGCTTCACTGCATGAGTAAACATGGAAACATAGAAACAGAGTGAGTCAGAAGGTGTCTCCCGGGCCATCTAGTCTGACCCCCCGGCTCCAGCCTATTGTGTGATTCCTCACTCCTTTGCAGAAGTTTTATGTGCTCTTGTCATCCTCCAGGGCCTCATCTGTGCTTTCCAAACTTTTCCATGGCTTATTTTGGAACAAGGGAAGTCTGGCAGTAGCTGACTTCTGGATGAGGCACTATGAGAAGCTTCTGGATTTTTGCAGTGCTCCTCTGCACAGCATCACCTTGTGGTTGTATCAACGGAACATACAGAAGAGCCGCGATCCTGCAAAGTAACCCAAATCAAAAGCCTCCATACAGTGGCAGGTTAAAAGCCCGAAGTAGAGAAGCCCTCTGTGTCTTTGTCATCACCTAGTCCCTGCATTGCAGCCTGTTAAATGCCTCACACCACTTCTCCTCTCCTTGGCCTGCAAGGGTCCATCAGATTTCCAGCTGCTTGCAACTATAATGTTGGCTACTGCTTTTCAGAAAGCATGTTTATGATTGCATACATCTCATTCATTTTTAAAGGATAACAGTAGCTCAGAAGGATCAAATTTTAACTTAATCCCTGCCATATTAAAAATCACCTTTCTTTCTGATATTCTTTAACTCAGGCTTTCCCAAAGAGGTACCTTCCCAGTCCATTGGACTACAACTCCTAACATCCCTCAGCCATGCTAGGAATTGTAGCCCAACACATCTGGAAGGCACCAGGTTGGTAAAGAGTATTTTATATACTGAAAAAACATGCAGCCACCATTGCATGAAGCTGGCATCACTCATCCTGCATTTCCATCATCTTCACCCAGAGTTCACTCATAATACCTCTTGCAGATTTGACCTTTATTTTAATCCAATCATCAAGGCAGTACAGTCCCTGCCTGTCGCCTCCCTCCGTTTTCCTGAGCGGGCAATCCAGGCTGACCTTTAGTTTACCCAGACAGCATCCTAATGTGCACTAGTTAACATATTTGACCAGCAGAAGCATCTTAAGAAAGCTGGCCAAAGGATCATCAGCCCAAGCTGGCTAGGAAGATGATGTGAAGGTAGAAAAATGGCTGATTCTAGCTTCTGGTATTCCCGCAGCGTATGAGATACATTACCTCTAGGTCAGGGCAAGCTCAGCAGATAAAACAACTTTCCTTTTTATTTGAATGGAGTGTAGTAACATGGTCTGTATGTTTTGGTAATCTATCAAATTGATTGTTTAAAGTGGAGTTGGTATGGCTTGAACCAAGTGGTAGCTGAAGACAATATCTCTCCCCAAGCCTTGCCCTGGGCCTTTGAAGGCACAATCCTACTTTCCTGTTTAGACAATCCTGGTGCTCACACTATTCCTTAGCTACCCTGACTAGTCACTGGTGGAATGACGGGCATTGTGCAACTTCTCTTCTGTCTAAGCAGGCATAGGATTGAGCCCATAGCCAAGCTACTGAAGCAGGTGTAGGCAGCTTGCTTGCATCTAGCAGCTCCAAACTACAACTCCACTTGGTTCCAGCCAGCATAGAAAATAGCCAGAGATTGTGGAACTTGTAGTCAAAAACATCCAGAGGACACCAGGTTGTCTGCTACTGTCAAAGAGATCTTCTACTTCTGAGATTCAGTAGGTGGTAGCAGCTGACAGTCTATGGGGAGTTTTGTGGGTTTAATGGCAAAGTTGAAGCACTTGGAAGACCAACACTTAAGAATGGCTTTTTGTGTAATCCCTGGGTGCCAGAATAGAAAGGGGTTACATGCAATTCTAGCAGGTTTCATACACAGTAACAACATCTGATGGAATACCTTCTCCAAGGTGCTCAGATATTAAGATCAGGTGGAGATTCCTTCCTGATGTTGCTGCATTTGCCAGGGTTTGACAGGTTGACAACCTGGAAAAAGACATTCTTGATACAAGTACCCCAATGTGGAACTCCCCCACACCACCCATAAATGGCCACCACTGAGTCTTACAAGCTTTTAGCTCCAACCCAGGCTTTTGAGTGAATTAGGACTGATGCATCTTGTAACCTTTGAGCCTTTCAACACCAACATGTATTGTTTGCTCTTGATTTCCCTCTTACCTTCCAGGGCTTTCCTGTGGTTTTATAGTGGGGATCCAGGGTTTGGTTTGGTTTGGACCCCAGTGCCATTTAGTGGTTGTGTAATGGAACACACGGAAATGAAAAGAAAGAAAATGGATATGCAGGAGGAAACATATGTAAAGCTGCCATTCTTAATCTGACAAAATATCTCAACAAAAAGAGATATTCACCTTGGTAAAGTGATGGGTTAAACATCTCATTTAGAAATCTCTTAGTTATCACTGTTTCTGTTCTCCTCTGTTTTACCAGTTGATGATATATGATCAATCCATCCATCAATCAAATGATGTATGATTTTATTGCATTTTCTTGAGTTTCTACTCCACCTTGGAAGCATTTTACATAGAAAAGTAGATAATTAATTGTATAAACAAACCAACCTCTGTCTTCGATGACAGCAAAATGTCTCACTTCACTCTGTTCTGAATTTTTCAATGGTGTTATTGAAATCAGTAGAATCTGCACTAAGATTATCTGGGTATTTATGCTAGAATAGCACACGACAGAATTCAAGGCTCCATTGATTGTCCATTATCCTGAACTGTGGAAAAGACAGAACTCTTACAAGATGGGCGCATAGCTGTACCTGTTTTCCTTTCCTTACTTCAAATAGTGCCATGCAAGTTCACATTTTCCAGAAAGAGTTCAGAGGAAGAGAGAAGATACAGAACTAAACAGCATACCTCTGTGCCCCTCAGCAGAGATAAGGAAAACAAGCCGTCTAATTTTAAACAGGGAGAAGAATTAAGAAAATGGATGCACTTTGCAGCCAGATGAAAGAGAAGGATAAGGATTTTAAAAAATAAATGAAAAGGTTTATATCCTGTAAGTGCTGAAGGAAATGTTGACCTAGTTCAACAAAGCAGTTTTTGCATTGTTATCTATTCCCTGTGAGATTTAAGAGCAAAGAACATCATCCCAAAGACATTCAGAGCATAATATTTGAAATACCGGGTGGTTACTACTGTAGCCTCAGGGCTAACATAACTTCCAAAGCTCCAGGGACTTTTACTGGCCTATAAACACAATGTAAAAATGCTAGTGGCAAGAAAATCAACTTGATAGGCTCTGTCTTATGTTGGCTGGCTGGAAAACAGTGAATGAATGGTCAGAGCTCTTCACCAAAGGATGAAAACAGTCAGGCCACCCCTTCCCATTCGGCAAAGTGAGACAATTGTCTCTGGGGCCGATTCTGGGAGGCAGGGACCAGGGGTTGGTGGATGCAGCCCACTGACTTCAGGTGCATTAAAGAATGCTGCTCCATTGCCAGCACTGAAGCGAGATTTTGCTGCCAGTCCAGTCAGGTTTTATGCCTGAAATGGAAAGGAGGACCATCTTGTCCTTCACCTCAAACAGCAAAATGTCTTGGGCCAGCTTTGTTTGTACATGTCTCTAATGTGCGTTAATGGCTGTGGATGGAGCCTGACTGAGCGGTCTCTCTGCAAAAGTGAAGTCTGAGGAGAGAGTCCCACTAAAGCGGGAGAAGAGCAGTTCAGAGACAGGGAGAGCTGAGAGTTTTGAGCTGGAGTTTGCTCCAGGAGGGACACAGGGCTGCAGGTGTTGCCTTCTGGGAATCTGTGCTTGTGCGTGCGCGTGTGTGTGTGTGCATGCTCGCTTTTCTTCCTTCCTTCCTTCCTTCCTTCCTTCCTTCCTTCCCTCCCTCCCTCCCTCCCTCCCACCCTGATCAACTTGTTCAGTTGAAGATAGAGCAATTCTTAACCAGGGTGGTATAATCCATGGTTTCATCCAAGGGAAATTAAAGCTGGCAGCATTGTCCCAGTCTTCCTCATTGCTCAAAAGTGGGGAGAATGTTTGAAAGTGAACAAATCTCATATATCTATATGATATGTGCTTCTTGCTAGTTCACATTGTTATACTGGAGACAGTGAAGTGGTAGCTCTGATAGAAACACTGGAAGAGAGGGAGTCAGAAGGGGTCTCCCAGGCCATCTACTCTGACCTCTAACTCCAGCCAGCTCCACTCATGCAATCCCCAGCGTGTGGCTGTCCAGTCTTTCCTTGAACACCCTCACTGATGGGGCCCCAACCACCTCCCTTGGAAGCCCATTCCATATCCTAGGGGTCCTAACCATCAGGCAGTACTTCCTGACCTGGTTCCTTAAGCTTTGCCCCATTGGAACGTGTCCTGCCCTCCACTGCAGGGAAGAACAGGTCACAGCCCCCCTGCCCATAACATCCCCTCACACACCTATGTCACAAAGGTGCAGGGGAAATTATGGGGGTCTCCAGCATGGAGTCTACATACTCTGTGTCTCTGAGCCCCACCTGTGTATCGTCTGTGAAATAGGCATTGGGGGGAAAAACCTGGCCATTCAAAGGAATGTTTTGGAACTCAGGCCCCATCTCAGACCAGCTTCCTCTCCTTGTAGACAAAATGAGAGGACCCCAGTAAGCCACTCTGAACTCCACAGAGGAAGGGCAGAAACACAATACAAGCGAAGTTCAATGGAATGCAGTGCTTTGAATGCTGGACTAGAATAGGTGAGATCTGGGATCAGATCTCTGCTCTGCCTTGAAGCTGCCAAGTTCGATCTTGCACCAGCTACCATTTCTCAGCCTCACCCACCTCACATGGGAGATAAATGTAACATGAAGATAAAATGTTGTCTGTGAAGATAAAATGGCAGGAGGAAGGACCTAGTATGGTGCCTTGAGCTCCTCAGAGGAAAGGTGGAATACAAATGCAAAAATATAAGGGATGACTAATGAATAATAGCTTGTCCATTCTTTCTTGTGGATGAACTGGCCTGAACATCAGCTGTAATAAAAGCTGAGCTCACTACTTCTTTCAGAAAAGTGCATACCAGATTCATCCTTTCCTGCAATTGATTACAGCCTCGGCCCATGGCTGGAGTCAGCACTCAGAGTAAAATCTCTTCTGGGCACCTGCTGAGTAGGTAAACAAGATCCTGCTATGTGCCTGAAGACGTTGCTACCTGCCTCCCAGCTGCTTGGGCTGAATTTTTATACTGGCACTGTTTGCACTGAGCAATTAATCACAGAACAAAGCAGCTGGCTGTGCAGCCACTTTGGAAAAATGCACTGCTCCGTTTACTTTGCCTGAGGACTATTTTTATATATTTTTTGTCTACCTGAGAACGTCTCCATCTGATCCAGCGGGTATGGGCAACCTTTTGCTGCAGAAAGATTTCTGGGGGTGGGTGGCATTTGAGGGTGGGTTTTTGTGCCAAGTAATAAGGAATTTTGTGACATGATTTATTCTGGAGGTATGAATGCAGCCACATGATTTAACATACAGGATTGGTAGCGTAGCCATGTGCCCTACTTTACAGAGGACAGTCCTCTACCTGAGGAACTGGCATGCGAGAGTCTCTAATTTGAAGGCCTCCTCTATTTCAGGGGAGGACAACTTGTGTTCCTCCAAACCCATGATGCTTCAGCATTGGCTATGCTGGCTAAGGCTGATGGGATTTCTAGGCCAAATCTTTGGAAGGGCCACAAGTTGCCAAACCCTGCTGCATGTGGTGATTCACTCCCAATGTGTTTTAAAGATTGAGAGCCCTCAGAAGGTGGGCCTTAACGTAGCCTATCTGTGGTTAGTGAGCCTATTAATCCCCGAATCTGCTTTCGGTTTCATCGCAGAAGTGAGAACCAAATATCATATGAAGAGAATTTCTTTTCTTCTTTTCCACTGCATAACCTCTACGGCACTGTGGCATAGTGGAATAGATGAACTTGCACTTTCTTTAAATAATACCCATTTTTCCCCACTCTAAAAAAGTTGCCAATGGCATTATTTAAAAGAAGAAGTGAAATTGGAGGGTCTCAATGTCATCTAAAGACTCCACAAGTAACCATGAGCAGGAAAGGGTAGATGGCCCATAAATGCTTCCTATGAAAAAAGCCCAACATCTTGACAGCAGACTGACCTGGTCACAAACTTCCCTTCACAAAAAGAAGTACAACTTATGAGATATATTTCTATTTAAATTATATTGGGAGTGCTCCTCGACCCGGAGCTTTCACTGGAAGCTCAGGTAACAGCAGTGGCGAGGAGCACTTTCCTCCAGCTTCGGCTGATTCATCAGCTGCGCCCATATCTGGAGAACGACTGCCTTGCGACAGTGACACATGCGTTGGTGACTTCCTGTCTTGACTTCTGTAACGCGCTCTACGTGGGGCTACCCTTGAAGACGGTCTGGATACTTCAATTGGTTCAAAATAGAGCTGCCAGGCTGCTGACGGGGACTGGACGTTATGTTCACATGACTCCAGTTCTCCGTCAGCTTCACTGGCTTCCCATTGAAGTCCAGGCCCAATTCAAGGTGTTGGTGATGACCTATAAAGCCCTAAATGGCTTGGGTCCTGGTTACCTGAAGGAGCGCTTACATCCATATATGCCCAGCCGCCCCATGAGATCGGCGGGAGAGGCCTTCTCCGGGAGCCCTCCGTGGAAGAAGTTAGGAGGGTGGTTACTCGGAGGAGGGCTTTCTCAGCGGTGGCGCCTAAGTTATGGAATGCGCTCCCCAGAGAGGTCTGCCTGGCACCGTCGTTATTTGTTTTTCGGCACCAGGTGAAGACCTTTTTATTTAAGCAGTATTTTAAATGTTAATATTATTGAATTTTATCTGGCCAGGGCGGCTTGTTTTATATTGTATGTTTTATATCGTATATTTGTATTTTAATGTATATATTTTAAAATGTTATTTTAATTTATTGTTGTAAGCCGCCCTGAGGCTTCGGTGAATGGGGCGGCATAAACATGTTTTAATAAATAAAATAAATTAAAAAAATATTTATTATTTCTAAATGTGCATTTATACAGACACATTAGCATTTGCACATTCTAAGCAAACAGACATCATCTCCCCCCTACCCCCCGCTCTCTTTGGGGGATGTGTATTTTCCCTTTTGGTGATGCCCTCATGGTTCACCTGAGATCAAAGCTGGGTGTGTCTCCTATGCCAAAGCAAACACCCCAGTTTGGTGCCAAAGACATCTCCATTGCACTGCCAGGACAAATATCACCACCACGTGTGAGTCTCATAAAATTAGTCTGAGAGCAACACTGATATTTGTGCAGGTTATGGGGATGTTTTAGGTAATGATGAAACAGGTACTGTACAATAATTTGTGGCCAGAACTGTCCAGGCCAGTCAGGGGGCTTCTTTGCATGAGGCTTTAAAAACAAGAAGATCCCAAGAAAGGAGATCAGAGGCCTTAAAGTTGCCTGTCATGAGTTAATTGACTTTTCTACATAAGGTTGTCAGTCCTCTCCAGTTTCATCACAGAAGTGTGATCCCAGCACTTACATGAGAATTTCATTCCTGCTTTTCCCCTGCATGACCTCTAGATGGCACTGTGGTGCAGTGGAATAACACAAGTACAAAAGATGAAATTGTGCTTTCTTTCACCATTAAAAATAACATCCCATTAGGGCTATCCCAATAGCCCTGAAATAGCTTGCAGAAAGTATCCTATGCACACAGAAGTAAAACTGGAGAGTCATGTTGTCATCTGAAGAACCTATAAACAGCTATGGTTGCAGAAAAATGCCTTATGTAGAAAGGCTCAAAAGTGGAAGGAAGCTAACATCCAGCATTTTGGTGGAATCAATAGCTGTCCAATTATTAAAGGCAAGTAAGGGTCTTTAAATGAAAAGGCAAGTCTAAGTAAAGTCTGCTGAGGGGGCTAAAACAAGGCCTTCGAATTAGAAGAAGGACGTTGTGCAGATGGACAGCCTAATGACTACTGAGAATCCACTTAAGGTGCCCATTGCTCAGGAGCGTCTTCTGTGCATTGACAAGCTGCACTCCAGACAGGCAAATTAGGTACCAACCCTCTGGGTGTGGGGGTTGAGGGATTGTTTTTACAGCACTTGGGTCTCCCTTGAGCTATTTTAAGGGTGGGCTACTTCTTTGACAAATGCACCACCACAGGCAAATCTAAATGTTTATGTTTGATGTGTTTATGTTCAATTTCATTTCTATACAGCCCAACAGCCGAAGCACCCTGGGCTGTTCACAACCATTTATGTGATCCAATAAAATACAGCAACTACAATAAAACAGTATAGCATTTCTATACAAACTTTAAAATGCCGTTCTAAACAGCGTGAGCAACTAAAACAAGGCCAGGCACTTCTCCCCAGAGGCAGGGCCTCCCACACTGCAGCTCCAGCCTTGCTCAGACAGTCTCTGGGGTGGGGAACAGATGGAGCTGTTCTCCCTCAGTGGAATCATCGCTCTCCCACAAAGCAGTGCTTCTCATGACCTATCCAGATACTAAGATGGCTCTACCCACCCCTTCAGTGTGTGTGCACGTGCATGCTCGTGTGTGTGTGTGTGTGTGGGTGGGTGTACATTTGTGTGCCTCTTCCGGCAGTCCCTCCAGGCAATTCCCCCTTGCATCCGGCTTTCACCCTCCCCGCCACCGCTGCTCCCCATTTCCACTCTCACAGTTGCCAGAGTGTCCCCCTTCGCCCTCCCTCTGCCAACATTTTCTGCTGTTGTGTTACCATCGCAATGTTTTGGAACGCCCCCCATTAGGACTTTTTCCCCAGATGTTTTGGTACCTCTGCATATCTCAGGGTAATCTGAGTCTGCAGAAACCTTTCTCTCTCTCTTGTGCTGCGGTGGAGCCATTTTGGCCGCCTTCACATGAGTACCAGGGAGTTTGAATCAGTTTTAGAAGGGAGGATCCAGAATTCTCTTTAATTCTCACGCCAGTATTCTGAAAACTAAGGACAGAGCAAATGTGCACTTGCTTACTTTGCTCTCCTTTCTTCAGAAAATGATGCCACCTGGTTCAAACTCACACCACACAATGCTTTTTCTAGGTCATCCCCATGCTTGCTTGCTCTTGATTTTTTTAACTGTTCAAGCATGAAGTATTTGTACAAATGGGCTGCTCCTTCTTCTGCTTCTCCTTTCTGGTATAAATTACAATTTGATAAAAAGAAGAAGTTTGCTCTCTAGTGGTTGAATTAAAAATGGCTCTGGAAAATAATGCATAAACAGAAAATTATCTTGATTGTATTTTTCTTTTTAAAATCACTGTGGCCCACCATTTGTCATCATGCTTTGCTCTCAGTCACTTTGTAAACATAAATATCACAGACAGTCCTGGGATTATCTGATAGTTTAAATTACTATTGTGAAAAAGAATAAAGAAGAATAACAGAAACGTCTTGAATCAAAGTGGCTGCTTTTGAAAAAGGTCTTTCTTCCCAACCCCAGTAAAGATTAACACCATGGACTCAATATGAAAGCTGCCCCAATTAGGTCTGTCCAGTGAGTGTCCTTCCCAGTAAGGCAGCAGTTCTCCAGTTCAGGAATTGACCTCCTTGTGGATCGTGGGAAACCCAAACTTGGGAGGCAAAGGAAGGCTTCCCAAGAAAGGACAGAATGTTGAGCGGGTGGAGCCTTCCTGCCCCATCACCTACATCTTGGTCAGTCCAAATGCCCCTTTGCAGGGATTGGAAGCTTCCTTATTATTCCGCACTGGATTTATGGCTGTGGCTGCCCCATCGACAGGAACTCTGGAAGAGCTGCTCTTTTGTTGTAATGACAGAAGGTGTTATTTGGTGTACTGCCGCATTTTTGTCTCTTACTTCTTCAAAGTTCACGGCTGGATACATGGTTCTTCTCCCCCCCCCCCTTCCTTTTTATATTCACAGCAAATATGTTAAGTAAGTTAGTCTGAAAGCGAGTGACTGGTCAAAATTTACCCTGTGAGCTTCAAGGATAAGTGAGCATTTATCCTTGGTCCCAGTCTAATACTTTACCACAACACCACACTGGCTATGTGCTCTCTGAGTGTGGTTTGAGGATGTTTTCAGAAACGCCTTCATGCACCTTCCTAGGGCTCAGCAGAACAGGCATGTGAACAGAACACGTCCACACAACCAGGCATCCTCACCCTTCTGTAGAGGCTGCCCTCTGCAGCCTCCCACTCGCACACCAAATCTGCCCCAGAGGCTCCTCTGACCCTCCAGATCAGCTCTGGAGTGGCACATCGGCAGCGGTTAGGAAGAGAAACACTCTGACAGTTCCCTTCACCAGTAGAGGGACACCAATGGATGCGACCCAAGTAGATTGTGCTGTTGGTCCAGGTCTGCTGAATGGTAACCTGCGTGTAGAAAATGCGTTCTGCAGGTTGCAAGAGGTTGCTACAGGGCTCAGTCAGGTGCTAACACAAGCAGGCTGCTGCCCCTGGGGAGAAGCCCCTCTAAAATTTCCCATCATTAGCAAGAGAGATCTAGAAGTGTGAGAAGGAGTGGCTTAACAGAACATAAACTGTCAAAGGTCAAAGAGGAATTACTCCCAAGCTTGGATGGACTTCCGGTACCAACAGATTTTGACTGTATCGTGTAGTGTGCGGCTATGCCATGCCTGAAGAGTCTCTTGGGCAAGTTTTACATATTCCTTTGTCCCTCGAAATGCACTTGCACTTGTGGCTATGAGGTGCCCCTCCCATCATTGGGTCTGTAAGGGGAATGGGAGCACAGACGTTCCAGCTGCCGAGGGCATGGGGCTGGAGCCAGCTGGGGTGTCGCTCTCAACCAGGCTGTACTCTTACGAATAGGAGCATTTAAAAACACCAATATGGAGTTGTGGTACAAAAACAACCCTGCAGCAAGTACTGGCCCAGCTGGTATTACATCCTCCTGTTCAATTGTCAAAAACAGAAGAATCAACAACTTGGAGGGAGGCAAAAATATCTTCTGTTTCCACTGCTGTTTTCCTACAAGTTGTTTTAAAATGTCAGCTGGGAAAAAGACTAAACAGATTACCCTTCAAAGCATATACTTTGTGCATGTTCAGAAGTGCTATATCCTCAACCCTTTTTGGAATCAGAAGTCCCTAGCTTTTGCAAAAGAAGGGCAGTCTGCATCTGCTCAGAGACATCTGAGCCTGGGGTTTTAGTGGTTTTTGAACATAAAAGCTGGCAACTCCTGTTGACAAAGCAAGTCATTCATGCAGCATTTCCCAACCTAATATCCAAATGTTCTACATGACTGCTTCCAGTGTTCCTGACCATTGGCCATGTTGGCTGGAGCTCATGGGAGTTGCAATCCAAAACATCTGGCAGTACTTGGTTGGGGAAGTGCAACATCCATTGAAAAACATAGTCAGACACAGTGATCAGAAGGGAGGAAACTGTACCAGGTCACTTGTAATCAGGAAGAACGGGTGTTTTTAAAAAGCTGCTCTTCAAACATTAGAGATGAGGTCAGCTTCAGGCCAGGGTACTACTAGTACTAGTTTATTGCTTTTGATTAGCGTGGATATTTTGAGATGAGATGTGTTGAAAAACAAGGCAGCTGGTTTAATGGGGGTTAGCAGAGGAGCAGCCAAGACACAGGCTTTAATATTAAAAGTTAGAGGGAGGGAACAATTAAGTATCAAACAAATCCAACCACACATCCCCCATTCCCACCCTGTCACTTATTTTAAATGGGAAACTGCACCATTAAGCAGAAGCAGCAAGCACACAAAACAGACTGGCCCATTCATTTGGGATGCGTATTCGCAGAGCAACAGGCACCCTGAAACAGCACACTCTGATTTAATTAGATCGATGTGTTTCTCTGTCAAACAAGTTATGGAATGGAATGGAATGGAATTGTGGAAAGAGAAGCTTGAATCCCAGGAGATTTAGGATTTCTTCACACTAGGCATTTATAGTACCTTCGTGATTATGGTAGTTTGCAAATACTTTGCAAAATACTCTCATCCTCTGCCACCTCTGCGGTGTTTTGCATGCATTTCTGCAAGATTTTATTTTATTTTATTTTATTTTATTTTATTTTTTGAGCAAGGAAAGTGTAGCACTAAAACACTGAATAATTCAGAATGAAACATTTGTGTATTTTTGCAATTCCACTATACCATAGCACCATCTTGTGCTTGAGTAATGGAACAGTACTGGCCCGCCTTCTGGCAACAGCCTTTCAAGGACTCTGTAGGGCTATCGCATCAGTCCTCTGCTCAGGACTAAACATTCGTTGGCCAGGGCGACTTATTTTATACTGTTAACTTGTTTTATATTGTTAATTTATAGTATTTTAATTGATTTATTTGTAAGCCGCCCCGAGGCTTCGGCGAATGGGGCGGCATAGAAATTTTCTAAATAAATAAAATAAATAAACATATGGAAAGGCAGAGAAAGAAAACCCCCTGGAAAAAGACACACATGAAGGAGCTGATCTCAATCCCGGAAAGAATCCAGGAGCAGAAGAAGTCGGAGTGAGCTTAAGTGGACTCTGGGGATGGTGGAGGACAGGAAGGCCTGGAGGAATGTTGTCCATGGGGTCCTGATGGATCGGACTTCGCAACTAACAACAAGCAACAAGCTAAAAGTATCTTGTAGAGAAGCCTCAGAGCATATGCACCAGCATTTCACACAGGAAAATCAGGGGCTTTGGTGTATTTCTCACATTGTGTATTTCTTACACCCACAATCCCTCACTGTCCATGTATATTATTAAAGGCTCTTCTCTGCCTGATTTAAAAACAAAGGCACTGTTTGTCCTTCTGCTTATGAGAATTCCCAGAGCAAATGGGAATGACAGGAACAGCAGTCCAAAACATCTGGAGGAAACCAGACTTGGGAAGGCTGGAGTAAAGCTACATCCGAAGACATCACGATCCTACAATAATTTAGCAACTGTTTGAAATCATTCTCAGCAATGGCAACATCCAGGCTGTCTGCTGCATCATAAATTTACATGATGTGCAGTAAAGGTGAAATATTTTTGATCTCCATTGCTGGTATTTAATTTCTAGGCATCTGGGAGAAAGGATTGAAATTTGAAAAACTGACATATTTTAAAGGGCATCCCCCAAAATCTCCTCAAGAAGGCAAAATGAAGGGTAAATAAGGGAATATGATTTATCAAGACAAAGCACCAGAAAATCTGGACAGTTCTTCTCAATGAGGCCAGTCAGGCCTATGGTTAAGGAGGCAAAGGTGACTTGGCATGAAGCAGCAGGTAGAATCAAGTAGTTCCCACAAATCTTATCCAAGCTAATCACCATAACCTTTATCCAGGTTGTAAAAAACAACCTGGTCCTACCATTTGGCAGAGTGAAATAGCCTCCTCAAGAGATTATTTAGGTGTTTGAAAGGACAGCAAATTGTTAGTAACTTAGCTTATTAAATTAGGGGCCCTTGCAGGAATTTCTGGCTCAGGTGGGCCAGCTTTAAGTTCTGTGTACCTTGACAAGAGCAGGTTGGGCTCACTAATCTGCCTCAGGCACAGAAATATCTGAGACTGGCCCTGACACAATTCTGTCTCCTCTCATGAAGGCAACAACATAGAGAGGCTAGACAAGACGCACAATCCTGGAGCAATGCAGCTGTTCCTTGCGTTGGGTTTCTGCAGCTAGCCACATATTTCTCACAGTTAACTCGGAACAGCCATTGCAGGAGAAGACATGCTTTGTCTTCTTGCTGCACTTGGAGATACAAAATTGCATGCATCTTCTCAGCTTTCCACCTAGCACCTGGGCAGGTGCAGTAGTGCCAGGAAAGAGTCCTGCCTGAAACTCTGGAGACTTGGCATAAAGCCCTGTCCTATGTTTCTAAAACCCAAAAGAGTGCACAGGTAGGAGAGTGGAACATGGGGACTGTAGGACCGGCCTCACTCAGAACCACCCCTAGAAAACACCACTCCTTGACAGTAAGACGAGTGCATCCCAGTTTGCAGGGACTGGTGTATTTTTTTAAGAAACAATTTTCTTGACTGGAGCATCCTCCAGTGGCAAGACTCTGGGATCCTAGCATCATATTCTTAAAAACTGGACCATCTGTAGCATAACAAGGAATATCTGCTCACTCGTGCTCTTCCTGTAATCTTTCTTCAGTGATGGTGCTGCTTTGTCCTGATTACAGCATTAACAATCTCATTTGACCTCTATATAAACATGCAACACAACACCATTATGTTTTTATTTCTGCTTTTTTTTTTTTTTTTTGCAGGGGAGAGTTCATGGGTTGTTTATTGTAAATGCATGGCCTTACTGGGCAGTTCAGAAGAAGATTTAGAAACTGCTCTAGAATATTGTTTCATTGCTGCAATGGAAGTAAAGGAAGTAACATTGTGATTCTTGCAACCCAATAGGCATAATTCTGGAAAGTTACAGCATTGCTTGTATTCCATTGCTACCAGCCAACAAAGTAACTTTTGGTGGTGGTGTTTGGCCTTATCTGTTAATTCTTGTTTCATCTTGTTGGAAGTATTAGGTCCAGGAACATGCCCCAAAAAAGAAGATCTGAGGAGAGTTCCATTAAAAAACCCAATGAAATAGCAAACAAGTCCTTAAATGCAGACAGGGTAAAACTAACCATTGGTATAAATTTGCCAGAAATTATGGGAAAAAAAACAAACCTTGAACGAGTCCCCCTGCTACACCAAGAACACATAACCAATGTACCATCCGTAGCCTAGCATAGTGCTCTTATGCCCCTCATGTCTACTAATGCTTTCCGGAGAGGAGCATATTCTAGAATCTGCTTGACCAAACAGTGAGAAAGACAAGGATGGAGAACAGTGCCAGCTTAGCACCTAGCACATAATACACAAATACACTGTGTCTGGCTCATCAGTTTTAATGAAACAGTTTTAAATTAATACTTATCAAACCATCGGAAATAAATGCATCCATGTACAAGTTTTTTTTTTAAGAAGTTGAGGTTAATATGTTCAGGAATGGGACCTTAGTTTCTCTAAAGAAAATATTTAAATTAGGAAAATAATATTCTGTCTCTTGAGAGTGTAGTTCCCCAAAACTAAGCTAAATCTTTGCCAAAACAGTTTAGATTGCAATTAGAGATTAAACTTTGTCCTCCTCCTTTTTCTGTACCATCTATGCACTTCAGCTATTTTCTTTTTAATATTAAGCTGTGATTTAAGCCGTCTTCCAACCTCTCCATATGAATCTATATGTTCTAACACACTAACTTTATGACAATGTGCACTCCTTTGGATGCCATCCAAGCCCAGCAGCTTCCCCTTCATGGAAGCATAGCTCTGACACTACTCACTTGGACAGGGTGAGATGTTTTGTTATCTGTCCATTGATGCCAAGGCTTTCCTGAATGAAGCCAGCCTTCCCCTGAATGAAGCCAGCACTACAGCACCCATCATCCCAAGCAGCATGGCCATGTCCATGTACAGGGCTTACTTTTGGCTTGCCTCTTCACCAGCCAGTCAGACAAAAGACAGATTTCAAAACCTAAGCTATGGGCTGGGCAGGTTCCAAAGAAGGAAGTTCACATTGTCATTCAACTGCTTATTATGCAGAGACTTGGGGAGGTGAAGGGTCTGCCTGGAAAGTGTATAACTGCAGATTTTTGCTGTAGCTGCCTTGGTATGCCCTTTGTTCAAAATCATTTCTAGAAGAAACGGGGGAGGTTGGATTTAACACGGTATCAAAATGGGTTTTCCATGCTACTGACTAGTATTTTATGCCGATAACAAAAACAAATGTCAAATTTGAGCTTATCTGAAACACAGGAACTCGGCATTCTAAATGTCCTGTGACTATTCCTGTACTGTTTCACAAGAGGATCATTAAGATTATATTGTTGATAATATTAAGCAAATGTCATGTTATAATTTGTTACTTCTCAATATTTGAACAGAAATGTGATTTTCGCTTAAGAGAACATTGTGATGGGGAGGGTTATATCGTCTCTTTTTTATCTGTAGCTGCTTATATACAGCCTTTATCTTTAAAAGTCTTGTGTTAACAAAGTGAAAACATAAAATTGTGCTGATTAAGGGAGCTAGATTGTGCTACAGCAGGGGTGGGGAACTTAGGCCCAGCAACCAAATCTGGCCCTCCGGGGTCTCCCAAAGGACTACACCTCATTTGCCCAGCCATCAATTTTTTGTCTTTTGTGCAGGCTTTTTTCTCCATTCTAACTGGTTGGTGAGTCTTTCCGAAGATTTGGTTACTGGCGGGAAAAGTCTTAAGCTACAGTATTCTGGGGGTAAGTGTGACCTTCTGGCTCTGCCCTTTTTGGCTTTGGTAACTCCATGTACCATGGAACTGTGGCTCTTTAGAGCTGCTCCAAAATGAATTTGGCCCTCAGATTGAAAGATGTTCCCCATGGTTGGCTAGAGACTAGAATGATCAGTTAATCAAGTCCTTAATTGATTGAGCAAATTGGGCAACTTATACGGCCCAGTAGCCAAAGCTCTCTGGGTCATTCCCTTCAATCCTCCTTAAAACCCCAAAGCAGGACCTTTTGGGGCTGATTGTCCCTGCCAGGGATGCAGAATGTCCACTAGACTCTTTGTTCTGGAATTATCAAGGTGACTAGTGGCCCCTTCCACACAGTTTTCTACACCAACAGAAACCTCTTTCTCAGAACACAGATTCTTTCTCTCCTTCCTCTCCCTGCTGGTCAAGGGATGACCCTTCCATCTCCCTTTGTTCCTCACACCAGCTCACAATCACCCCAGAACAGCATCCCACACTTGTTCACACACATGCACACATACATTTTAAAAATGTAACAATTTATTGTGAAAGCAAAAGAAAGCATGATTCTCTATTGTGCATTTGTGCTGTTCCACCATACTGCATTGCCACCTAGAGGTCATGTGACAGAAAAGGGGATGCTGTTTCTATAATGTTCAATTCTCAGTTCTGCAACCTAATGGAAAGTAGATACAATGAATTTACAGTTGCATGACATCTTTGCTTAGAAAAGTGCGCTCTCTCGTGCGCGCGTGCGCGCGCGCTCGCGCTCTCTCTCTCTCTCTCTCTCTCTGATATTGTGAGAGCCAGCCTTCCTCTGCCTAAATTGGGTTCAATCCAGTGCTGCAATTCTGCTAGTGGAAGCAGTTGCATCAGCAGAACCAGGAGGGGATGAGTCCTCTTTCTCCTGCTTATGGCCAAAAATCTGCACAAGAGGGCTAGGAAACCCCCCGGAAGGGAATTTTGAGTGACAGGGGGGAGAAGAGAAGGCAAAAGGCCCATCATACTGCCAGTGCAACCTTGGATCTAACCTCTTGCTTTCACTTCTCTAGACTCAACTGTGAAGTGTGTCAGCAGCACTCAAATATTAGCCAAATCATCTGCAATACGCCAGAACAGATAATTCCATCAGATGCATGAAGCTGTTGGAAAAGTAGGTGTGGATGGACATGATGTAGTCCATGAAAGGGCCAAACTTAACATGATGATCTAAATCCCTCCAGACACTTCAGAGTGGTTATTTCCTTGTGGGAAGAAACATACAACTCCTGGGTACAGGGGAAAATAGCATGGAGAGAACCTTTAAACCATGGGTCCTCAAACTACGGCCCACAGGCTGCATCTGGCCTGCCATGCCCATTTATCTAGCCTGCCTCAGAGGTTTTGGACTTGCTGCGCCTTGCTCGCACGGAGATCGTTTTGGACTCGCTTGGAGAAAACGATCTCCGCGCGAGCAAGCTGCTGCCTCGCCGTGCGTGCCCACCACCCCCTTGCCTTGCCATGTGCCCCCCCCCACCAGCACCACCTTGCCAGCCCACACCCACCGCTAGCATCTTTCAACTGGCCCCCTGTTGAAAGAGTTTGAGGACCCCTGCTTTAAACAATCCATCCCTCAGGCTTCCTGGTCTTAAAAAGGTCTGCATGGAATAGCAGCTTCAAAGAAAATCTCTCTGTGCTCCCTGGGACCTATTCCCATGATTGCTCGGCAAGGCTGCAATCCCACCCCCATTTACCTAAGGCTGGCTTCCGAGAAATTATTCATAGGCTCCTGCAGCCAGCCTCTCACACTCAATGGGATGAGGAAGTTTCACTCTTGGGTGACTTGTGTCCTAACAGTTCAGTTTAGGAAGCCCTTCCAGTATCGTTTTGCAGGCCAAGTAGATAGAAGAAACACACACCCAATTAGAATCTTTACTAACTGCAGATCTACACCCCATCTAGGGGGAATGAGCTGCACGTAGGGTTCAATCTTACAGATGTTTAGACAGAAGGAATTCCTACAACTCCCAGCATCCCTCAGCCTGCAAGGCTATCTAAAGACACACACATGTGCTGCACCCTATTTTCCTGAGAATAAGCCCCACTGAATACTTCATGTAAAGGGTTATGCAGTTGATTCCCACTGAACTTGACAAACAAATAGTAATTTCTGTTGGGATAAGTCTGCCTATCCATACTTATGATCCAGAGAGAAAGCCGGGCGAGAGATGAAATCCCCATCATTGCTGTTTTGTTCCCCCTACCCACCCAGTCATGACTCACACATACTTTTTTCCCCTCATTGAAAAATATGGATCACTTGGCCACCGTATTTCTAGGATTCATTTTCTCCCCACTAGGGTGAATCTTGAAATACAATGCACTGACAATATTGTTGTAGTTACAGGAAGGCTTTGCAGAGATCAACCATTTAAATAACATTGCTCAGGATACTTTTGAGATTTTGTTTTATCAATTTTGCTCAGACCAAAGGCTTATCTAGTCAAAGTGGGCCATATGCCCCCCCAACACCCACACCGGAAGACATGCCATATTTCTAGGGAGCCACAATAAGTTTCCGAGGGGGCCATGCAAACTTCACTGTCAGGCGTATGATCAATTTGTCATGATTGTCAGATTCCATGCTCTGCTAATTTCAGCAGAGTAATTGTTGTAAATTACTACTGTTTGCAATAAATACCTTAATGGAAAAGGCCATCCATAATAAATGAAATTTTACATTCATTAGAAACCAGCCATATGATAGGCACACCAGTGGTTTCCAAACTTTTTTCAATTGCATACCCCTTGGCAGCCCCTTTCCATAAAGTGTACCCTTCAAATTAGCAAATTGTTTGTCATTAATATAGTGGCTGTTTTTTTTGTTTCTGTTTTTTTGCATACCCCTAAATGTCCTGGCTCATACTCCTGGGGGTGTGTGGCTGCAGCTCCAAGGAGCCAAAGTGGGTATAAATGGTTGAGAATATCATTGAAACCTGAGCAGGTTCCCATGTCTCTCATATCCGGACAAAATGAAAAACCATTAAGAAGAATGGGAAATGGACAGGGCCATTTTTGTGCAGACCAGACCAATCCAGTCATATGCGAACCATCCGGAAGTATCGGGAGCAAATTTGTCATATGAGATGCCATGGGAATAGACTTTTGAACTACTCAGAAATAAAGCAATAATTATGGCCAAGTGTGTGATCAAGAAGTGAAAGCAATGAAGTGTTTATTCTGTGTAGAAATTTTCCTCAGGAGAGTTTTGTTGGTATCGACTTTTTATCCTCTACTTTCATCACACTGTTGCAACACAGAGCATTAAAAAATCTTAATGAGAATACAGTACAAGCCTCAAGCAATCTTGTCAGAACCATTTACAATTATAATATTTAGGATGTCCAAAGGAAATAGATGGAATTTGAGATTAACTGGAAGTATATGTAAGCTGGAAGGAAAAAGGTTTATCAGATTTAAAACTCATCACTGAGTTAACAAAAATGCTGTGGGTCACAATACCAAGCCCTGAAAGTAATCCAGTACTGGAGACAGGCTATCTTCTTCCTGGTCAAAATGCCCACTGTGACCTCGAGACAGGGAGTGAAATCAGGCAGGCGTCCAAAGGGGAATGTGTTAAAGGAATGGGTGACTTCAGTTACTCTCATGTAGGTTGGAAAAATGCATGTTCTGGTCACACACAGAGGTCAAATTTCTCAATGCCCCAAATAAAGGTAAAATATCTCAGTGCCCTAAACGTGCTCAGGAGGAGGTCCAGCAGAATGTGGCCCATCGCTCACACGGCAGGCCCTGCAGAGGGAGTCGTCTGCCGGGATCAAGAGCAGGGAGCCTCCGACAGCTGCCCCTCACTGTCAACTGGGCACTGGGGGCAGCTGCCACCTCCCCTCCCCGCTCCATCCCCCTCGATGCTCCTTGGGAAACTGCGGGGAGGAGCGAAGGAGGAGCAGTGCTGTAGTCCATCCACTTTCATGCTCACTCCGGGTCCTAGCCCTGTGTGCTGAGACGCGTTGTGTCAGTCAAGCCTGCCCATCGTGCGTTGTGCACTGCCTGGCTGGCAAAAATGGCACGGGTGAAACTGAGCGACACAATAAAGCAAAAAAAGCTGCACTGTGCACTTTAATTCCTACCTCATGCCCTGCAGACATTTTCATGTAAATATTTACAATCCATTGTTATTTGAGCTGCACCCTGAATGTAAGGCCTTGCCCACTGCCATGGTAATGCACGACTGTGTGTTGTGGCACAGTAAAATAATGGCAAGCAGTACCATTAAGACCCTGAGTGTCATTAAACTGCTGTATGATGTTTGTCTCATGTAGTTGCACAACAATCCTGTGAGATGGAAATTGTCATAACATTCTAAGAAATCTTCAGGACTGGGCCAAGGTATTTTGCTGCCTGAGGCAAAGGCTACCTCCACTTTCCATGTACAGTTGAATCCTACTTCACCACTGGTGATGGGGCACACCTGAGCTAGCTTAGGGGGCACAGAGAAGCTCTGTTCTCTGACAGAGGACTTTCCCCCAGGTTCTCCATAATATCCCTCCCCACACACACACACACAATTTCCCTGACTTTTCTCTGCCTTCCTGCCCCACTCACCTGGTCCTTTCCACACTGGGAAGAGGACAGTCCATCCAGAGCAGGTTCTGGGACCCTGTCGCCCACCTGCCGCCTCCCTCCTTCTGCCATGGGGAATGCAGAAAGCACAAGGCACTCCCAGTGAGTGCCCTTCCCCTCTTGATGCCACAACTGTGTATTCAAGCAGCATGGAGGAGTATTGCATTGAAAAAATCAGTGAGAAGTCCCCAGTAGACTTCAAAGGGAACTCAATCAAGATTAAACAAAGCGCTCACAGTTTTGCCAAAAGGCTGTACAAAGCTTGGATCAGAACAAAGGGCATTGTAATAATATTGTGAAGGAATCAAGGCAATAATTCCCTTTGCTGAGAGATGCACAGATAAAATAGGATTGTGTGCCAGCAGTAGCAGGAATGTGCTTTGTTGTTGTTTTTAAATATAAAATCCAGTCTTTAAATTCTGCTGATCACTTTTAAGATATGCAGGGACTGGTCATGTACCTGATCCATAGCTTGGGATGTGTAAAGCGATAAACGCCTGATCAGACAATTAAACCATTCTTTGCAACCCACCCTGCTTCCAAGGACCTCAGAGCAGTTTCCATGAGATTAGCCAGTGGTGAGTGTATTCCCACAGCAGCTCCGAAGGACTGAGAGGAAGTGAGAAAACCAGGGCACTTACTGGGCAGGACAATTACTTGGAAGTAATTGGTTTCAGAGATACTTACTCCCTAGTAAGTTTGCATAGGATTGCAGCTGTGCAGTCCAATCACGTGCAGATTTACTGGAATGTACACCTCGCCATTTTTACTGGGGAAATCCCTAGTGTGTACATTTAAGATTGAGGTTTTAATTTCCTTAGTGGCCGATTGCAGGATTTTAAACTGGTTCTCCAGTGTCCAAACTCATCATACTATTCATTGCATCACAGGGCCATATCTGTGTCTCATGAGAATGGGGTGTGCATGATAACAGAACAGTTTAAAGGGACATCCTGACTATAAATACATCTGTTTATTTTTCCTTGATCCTGCATTTAAAGTTCAAGTTTACAAAGCATTTCAAGAACAAAGCAATGCAGTTATTAGCTTCCTTTCCTTTTTTTAATTCACAGAGATTTGGGTCCCATAAATAGAGAGAAGGAATACAAAATGGCAATCTGTTCTTTGATTTGAACTCATTTGAAGATCATTTGTTGTGGGCAATTATGCAACCTGTACATTTTTTAAAA
Source organism: Varanus komodoensis (assembly GCF_004798865.1). Lineage (NCBI taxonomy): Eukaryota > Metazoa > Chordata > Lepidosauria > Squamata > Varanidae > Varanus > Varanus komodoensis. Next base: position 13,365,264 of record NW_025335349.1, on the reverse strand, counting down.
TAGTTAGACATTAAGCATTCCTGTTAGACAACTGTATCCGAGCCCATGTGCAGCTGTTGTGGGAGTATTTGGCACTCCTATCCTGGTTGCGGAATCCTGTGGCCCTGTGTGCACAGAATGCTGGACTAGGTGGCCCCTTGGTCTGATCCAGCACAGCAGTTCTTATGTTCTTAAGTTCTTAGAGTCTGGCCAAGAAGAAGCCTGGAATCCATTTCTTAAACTTTTCAGTGAAACTGTGACATGAAGCCATGCGTCAAGGGGTGCATCACCAAATGATGTTCATGTGGAACAGGAAGTTAGCAGGAGTAACGTATACAAAAGCTGCCTGCTAGCATGGAGATTTGGAGCTACGATTACTGAGCAGATATTGCCCTTTGTGTTCCAGATGTGCGCTGGTCCAGCTTAGTCCAGCATTTCGAGTGCCAGCAGTCCACACTCTTCTCTGTTCCTGAGCATCTAGAGTTTTGGGAGCAACTGGATTTTGCAGTCTCCAGAACAGAAACAGAAAGGGACAAAAGGCCATGGTGAACTGAAATGGTCTGTAGTCGTGGCAGAGGACACCCAGCCAGTGCCTGTTGCCACAACTGGGGCACAGCTGGCACTGATAGGATTCCCAGGTAAGCTTGGCACGAGCGGCAAGGGGATGGTGCCGCTCTTGCCAAGCTAGTTATTGGCCAATTCCTGGTACACGTGACAGGATCAGTCACCCAGGTCCAGAGAACAACCCATCATACGTACAGCAACACCGAGAACAAACCATGGCGGCAAGCTGTCCTCAAAAAAGTCACCCTGTGCGAATCCGCCTGCGTTCACATGCCTTGACACCCACAGTGGCCTGCCAGCATGAGCTGTTGTGCTGTGTTAACCCAGCCAATGGGTTAAATCCAACCTCGGTTGAGCGGATACCTCCTAGTGTGATGGGTTCTTTTCTTTCCTTCCTCTTTCCCTTTCCCCTTCCTTTTGCAGGGACAAAGAAGAGGCTGTGGACCATTCCCATGGCAGGTCAGGCAGGACCAGAGGGGCCTTTCCCTTCTCAATCCACAAAGCAACTTTTATGGGAAGAGTGACAGGGTGGTATGTCTCATTAATAAAGAATCACAACAATAATAAGTAATTTTTAATTGTGGCACTTCTCAGTGAATGTGCATAAGTTGAGCTGAAGGATTTACAATACGTTTATTACAATTGTATCATAATGTGTACTCATTTTTATGCAGGGCTCCCTGAGACATGAAATTATTTCAAGGGTTTCTCCAAGGTAAAAAGGTTAAGAAAGGCTGCCCTAGACTGCGCTGGGCTCAGAGAATTAGTTAGCCATTAGATTAATATGCTCTCAGTCTAGCCTATCCCACATGGAAGGGGCACCCCACCCCACATCACTTGCGGAAAGCACAAGATGAAGCTGCAGTTCTAGTAATACGAATATTTTACATGTATTGTGCTGGGGAAACCTAAATAGATCTTTGTAGAGGAAAGGTACATATGAGTGCCTTTTTGGTATGAAATCAAACTGCAGGTGTCCCTGCTCCTCTTGCCCAGAAAGGAACTAGAACTTTTCACCAAGCTCTGCACTCCTGGGAAAAGCAGGCAGCCTCAGGCTTACATTATTCATGCATTTCCTCACAGAAAGCCGCCTCCTTTTCCAGTGTAAGAATACCTAGCAGCCCACTTTTGCCTTAAGGGATTCTGTATCTCTGATTGCAAAACTCACAAGATTTTAAACCTGTTAACTCCTGATTGCTTTGTCCGTTACCCAAGCCGTCCATGAGGCATGATGTTTTTCCTGCTGCCTAATAATGACTCCTCGATGTTTCTGTATCATTCCCCATTGTCCTCGTCTTCTCACCCATTCGGAATCTCATCACCGCCTTGAAACTGTGTACGTGACTCACAACTTATAAAAAACTCTGCCTGTGTTCTGAGAACTTGTAGTTGGTGGGAGTACCTCTATCCAGCAGCGCTGTTGTGGGGTTTGTCTCTGCAGAGGGGTTTTCCTGGGTGTTCTCACCAATAAAAATGCCGGGGTTTGCAACATACAGGTCTCCCTGTGGATCCCAGCATATATTCGGGCTGCTAGACCAGGATTCCCTGACAGTTGACTACAGGAAGTTACTGGCTACTCTGAGATTCAAAGTACACCTCACCCACAATTGTGTGTGTTTCTTTTTCCATTTTTCCCCATGAAAAGAGGCTGTTTTTTCCCCAGGAAATGGAATAACATTTTGAGGGATGGTTTTGGCAGGAATTTGAATAGGTTACAGAGTCATCTTCTGCTCCCAGTGACAGCTCCTGAGGTTGCTTTTCAGTACTGGATCAAGTAGCCCTAGAGACAGAAAGATGCAATTCTATGCATGTAATACATAGTTTGGCCTTGAGAAAGAAAGCCTTTTTAAAAAAGCAAAAAGTAACAGAGTACTTATTTTGCCCGTGGCAGCTGGAAGATGATGAGAGGTGTAGTCCAACCTGGTGAGCACCAGCTAGGGAAGACTGATTTATGTAGCACCTTATAACCATTACAAATGTTTAGGCCAATGTAAACTAGTGAGGCCGCTATGACATGTGATTAAATTTCATTAACTCTTTTTCACAACAGCAGGGCTGCTTAAGTTGATGTGAATATAATTTCTATCTGGATAATTAAACATTCATTTGGCGCATCAGCTTTGTCCTCACAGGCTAAAGTGAGAAACATCTGGATCATTTGAGCTCTACAGGCTGGAGAGCATTAATGAAAACAAAGCCCAGCAGGTCTGTATTAATTATCTTCTCACCTCCCTTCATTCTGCCCTCACTGGAGACAAGGGTCACCACAAGTCAGAATGACCTCCTCAGAAAGCTGCTGACTCTCTGTTGTCAAATTACCTAATTTTTCACACTGAAGGAAAGTCTGATATTTCTCTTCAGATTGTGCAGAACCCAAACCATAGCCTGCAAATCCTGATCTCCATTCCCCAGCCGATGTGAGAAAAGTTCTATCATCAATTCCATTTCTTGTCTAGCAGTATGTCAGCATTAATGTTTCACCACAGGGGGAAAAGTGATTTAAGAATGCATGCCTAAAGGACAAGGTAACAGCAAGGAAAATTATCTTAAAAGTTTGCTGTCTTCAGAATCATTTCCCTGTATATTCTCCACTCCACCCAAAGTCTGTATCCAACTGTTGCTTTTCTCCACTGGTGAGACCCTCATATTGGAAGACTGGGTGTGCTCTGGTCTAGAAAGAAGTATGTGGAGCAAGGAATGTGGATCGAGGAGGAGGAGGAGGAAGGTTCTACTCTCCTCAACCAGTTCCCCTGTTTTGCATTCAGAATCAAGGGAGGTCATGTGTCCCCTTGTACAGAGATGGGCCTCTGTTTGAACAGCTGTTGGAAGATGGACTTCTATTTTGAAGGCATCCTACCTTTGGAGGAAGTCCAGCATGAAAGTAAAGAACTATCGGAAGGGAGAGTTGTCCATCAACAGTGAATACCTGGGCAGCAGGAAGAGCAAGGCATGGTCAGTCACCATGTTCCTCACTATGGTGAGCTATGCTGTATTTAACTTAAAATGATATTTATTTCTAAACTTGCCTATATACATATATATATTAGCAAATGCAAATTTTATCCCTTTCCTCTTTTGTCTCTCTTCTTTGGTAGTTACTCCAAATAGCTTCATAAGTCATTACCCTATTTTCGATGCAAGGCTGCTGCCATTAAGTCTTGTTTGAGCCTGATCAGGTGGATCATTCACTAAACAGTGTGACAAGAAAAGCTTATTGAACAGATATTGACTAATAATCTGGAACAAAAGCTAGAAATACAGACTAAGTGATTCTCCCTCTGCCTGCAAAGCCCCCTTTGAGATGGGGTGAAGTGGAAGGTGGGAAAGGAGCTGTTAAAAGTTTTCTTTTCCAGCCATTTGTCCTCATAAACAGCCTACCCTTTTCCCTGAGAAACAGGATACTCACACAATATACTGTCATGACCATGAAGCACCTTTTTAATGAAGCATACAACAAATATGCTCTGCTCTACTGCCTTATAGGTCAGCTAGAAAGTGTTCTCTTTAATGAGCAATCTGACAAAATTAATCTGCCTTGTACCATAGAAATGTGTATCAGCATGTATGAAAAAGGTGTTGGACCAAAGGTGGGCAATTTGAGGTCCTTTTGGCCTTCAATTCCCATCATCCCTAGTTATTAAAACCCACAGTGATGGGATTCATTGGCCAAAACAACTGGAAAGCCGCAAGTGGTCCACCCGTGGATAAGACAATGGTTGGGGAAGGTGGAAGGATATTGTACCAAATATAAACCTACCTGAATCAAATGCATTTTAGGCAGGTGGTTTTGCTGGGAAAACCGGAAGGAAAAGAAAAGTCTGGACATGCCTAGAGCTTCCCACAAGCATATCTGGATTAGAGCCTACTGCAACAACATTGGTACCACCCATGATGACAACAAATCACCTGCTACTTAATTTGGCAAGAAAGTATGTTGGCATATTTACATCATTACTCGTACAAGATGCTTCATATTTTAAATACCCTTTGGGCCTCTTTGTGGAAGAAATGAATCCTGTACAGAAGCCCTGACGCTTTAAACCAAAGGATGCTGATGAATACAAAGCATGTCAACAATGCAAGATTTCTCCCTTTGATGGAAACTCACCTTTTATCTGCCACACCCAACTTACCTTAAAACGAGGAAATTACAACAACCATCATCACTGCCTTAAATAAAGGGTGTAGTCCACAGAAACAACAGGCTTCAGCGTGCAACTCTGACTTTATCTGAAACATGAAGAAATACATTACATTTTCATGGCCTAGCTTATGTAGAACTGAAACAGTTACATGTGAAAATGCATTGTAATCCATCTGTGTTGGGAAACGTTTTGGTTCCAGAGTGGAGAGGGCGGAACCATCAACCTGCAGGCCCATTTGACCCACAAGGCCTCTCCCTTCTGAAACTGTGCCACCTGAAGTTAGGTCAGGAAGTGCCAGTGTCATCTCCAGCCACACAGAGATCACAGTGGAGGTTCTTCCAGATTCTGTTCCTCCTCCTCCTCCCATCGCAGCGGGAGGCCCACACTAAGTACTCCTGCCTTTGGCTGTTACTATTTTGCTGTTCTCTGTCTCTGAGTCTCTTTGTACTCCTATTGCTGGGCTCTCCTGGTCTGAAGAAGTACACTGATGAGATCAACCACTTCTCCATTATGACAACCCTTGGAGGAATTGAGAGAATCAAGTCTGACAAGACAAGAGGAGCTGAATCCATACTGTGACATGTTCAGCAATCTTCCTGTCAGGCACTTCAGTGAAACGGAAAAGATATTATTAGCCAGTTCAAAAATAATTTCCCATTTGGTGTATCTTATTTTGCAACTACCTTCTTCTGTGTGAGGGTATTGCATGCAGGACTGGGTGAACTACCAGTTGCAGAATCTGCTAAATGCCAGCTGTCCTTTTAGCATGGTGTCAACCATGCTCGGTACAAACATCTTTTCATAAAAAACATTATCACTTGGTACAGATGTAGAGACACTAGTTTAGTGCCAGTGTGCACAAGCAGGAACTAGACCATCACCTTGAATGGCAAAATATGGGGGGAGTTTTGCAGACTGACTTCAATTCATACAAGTGCAAGAGATTTACTAGAGTTCCCATAATGATAAACAGGAATTCTGTGATGGAAGTATATACTTCCCCTTATCTTAATGCTACAGAGTTGACCCTAACGCTGCTTCCTGTCTACTTCCACTATATTTTTGGTCTAAAATGCCAAAATAATTGGGAATATCAACAAGAAATTGTACAATCTGCAATCTGCTGAGGAGCCCATAGACATGATAGCTGTCTATAAGTACCTCAAAGGCTGTCACAAACAGGAAAGTAAAGAAATCTTCTTGCTGATGCCAGAGTGTAAGACATGGAATAATCAGTTCAAGTTGCGACAACCCAGATTCAGGCTGGACATCAGGAAAAGCTTCCTCACTGTCAGAGCAATACAACAGTGGAACCAGCTGCCTGGAGAGGTGGTGAGATCCCCCACACTAGAGACATTCAAAAAGAAACTTGACAGCCATCTGAGTGGGATGCTGTAACTGTGGTGTCCTGCAACAGCAGGGGGTTGGACTCGATGGCCTTCATGGACCCTTCCAACTCTACTATTCTATGATTCTATGAGCTTGCAGGCATTGATTCCTAAAACTCCAAGTTTGCATGGAAGAGTATGTGAGATAAGCAAAAAAGAAAGAATTTCTCATAGATACATGAAAAATGCAACACATGAAGTATCGTCTTTATTTGTGTATTCCATTTCAGATACACAAATACCCATTTGTCCTTTTATAATGACAGATTTGAAAACTCTGGAATAAACAAGAGATCTTTTTAAGTAGCACAACCCAGTAGTTCAAGGATTTCCTTCTTATTTCTTGTAATCTGCCTGACATTATAGTTGATTAAACAGTTCTAAGTGTAGCTTAAAATTTAATGTTGTTTATGCGATGTTGTTTTTATATAGGTTGCTAGTCACCCTGGGCTCTTTGGGAGGATGAGCAGGATAGAAATCAAATAAGTAAATTTTGGTCCTGCCTTCAAGTCTAAGATGCTGCTGTTGCTTCTCACACAGATGCTTTTTTCTCATGCAGAAAGCTTCTTCCCACCAGCAGGGAGGGGCTGGCTCATATTTCTGGAGGTGATGCCTCCTTGTCCCAAAACCACCTTTAAACAGTGAGCTCCCCAAGAGACATTCATCGACCATTAAATGATTCACCTTCTATTGCCTGATGAAGAGTCAAAGATTACTTTAGCTACTCCCAGATGTCATTATTTTTTTACTCAAGAGTAGGTGCAGGATGCTACTGTCAAAGTAAAGAAGCTTTTAAAATCTGGATTGTGGCCCCATACCTACTGGAGAGTAAAAGTGAAAACAAGCTAATTGCTGTCCCTAGAATTAAAGTAATGTATGGTTTTGCCCAAAACATACAGTTAGACCAATGTTCATAACAATAAGCTATGAAAGTCAGCTCCACTGCTTTGGGTGGAGCTTATGCAGAAATGTCCAAGTTTTGGAGCTGGGGTGCTTTAATCAAAGTCATTTTGGAATTCATAGCAACGCTGCAGTAAAAATACTCACAATCCACAAAAGAAGCCGAAATGTTCTTCTCTCTCCTTTGCCTAAAAGGATCCTTTTCATAGTGTTACGATCTGAACATGCCACACCACCGCATTTGGAGCTCTCCTCCACCACTAGCCCCTCCTCATCAGGCGCCGGCTGAACCCTGGGCAAAATGCCGATCTGCTCTTTCCACTCCTATTCCATGCTTTTGCTTAAACAGGGGAAGTCTAGTGCATCCTATTTTATCCCAACAGCCCCATCACTAAAAGCAAAGAATCCCAGGAGTGTGTGCGAGGACGTCATCCGCATTGTCAGGATTCTTCTCTCCCCCTCTCCAGAGTCCCTGGCTTGCTCAGTTACATGGAAACAATTTATGAACATCCTTTTGCAACATGAACTATCGCTTTTTCTGCTTGTAAGAAGCGTGTTTCTTTAATCACTGCTGTCAATCCCCCAAAGCAATTTAGGTTCTTGCTTTTCTCCATGGACAGTACATTGATGGGGAAGTGAAAGTGGTGATGTTTGGAGTTCCACTTCATTGCTTCAGGCATTGTGCCCAAAATCACACAAAAGCAAAACAGAATAGTTGAGGCAGTTATTTTCAAACTGAGAGTAGGCCCTGAAAGACACATTACAACTCTCTAAGTACAACATATTGTCTGCTTTACCATATGCATGGTGGTTTCATGTTCCTCTGCCAGTGATTCCGCCCCTTTGTTCCCCCTTCAAATGGCTGTTCCCCCGACACATCGTGTGCCGCTTTCAAAAGTTCCCCCTAGTCTGAACGGGGCTTGCCAAATGGCTGGGAGCAGGAAGACGGCCATTAACGGAGCAGGAGCTGAGGGCCTGGCTGGGGCAAGCCACGGGGCCCTTTGCGACGCCACTGGAGAGCCACCCTCCCCGGCGTGCATGGAACATGTTCCCAAGCAGAGGGCAGCGTGGCCTTCGTGCACCTGCCGCCTTCCAGAGGCATTGGGTCTGCAGCTCCCATCATGCCCATGGTGGCTGGAGAGGACAGGAGTTAGGCTCCCAACACACCCAGAATGCTCCTGGTCGGGCAGGGCACACTGACATCTGGCCTGCTGCTTGGTCCCGCTTGGCCCAAAGGCTGCCACCACTGAGCTGCCCCTCAGGCCCGACTCCTCCTCGTTCCCTGGCTCTCTCTGGCTGGCGGAACGCTTGAGTCCTCCCACTTAAGACCTTAAGACCCCCGCAAGGCAAAGTGGGCTGCAGCCCTCAGGGGGCAGATCTGGAGTGCTCGGAAGGTCCAGCGAATATCTGGTTATCTATTTATTCATTACTGGCTTTTCACCGCCAGGGAAGGGAAGAATTGAGTTTGAAACTTTCTCCCTCAGGTGCCAAAAGGGCTTAAGAACAGCTGCTGAATCAAACCACCCAGTGGCCCACCAGCAGGTGAGGCTCCTGCCTTAGAATATAATGCACCTTGACTGATAGGTGGAAGGTCACAGAGGGTAGCCCTGGATGGTTGTGACCTGGCAGTCACCAGACAGGAGGGGGAATAGGGCCGGGCCTATTTACCTTTCCTTCACCTTAAAATATCCCTTAAATACGAGCTGACTCGCCATGCTCCTCTAAGGATGCGATCCTGTGCATCCTTTCTAGAAAGGAGGAAAGTCCTGCACCTCCCAACATGCTCCAGCCGTCATTGGAGTTGCAGGACTATTCTCAGTCCAACCTTGCATAGGAACGTGCCATAAGAAACACACGTTTGCATGGCATAAAGAAATAAAGCTAGCCTCATGCTTCCTCTGTAACATGCTTTTCCTCCATCAACCTCCTTTAGAGCAAGGATGCTGCTCCAGGAGGCAAGGGAGAGCAGGTAGGTGCCATCCTATCGGCGGAGAGGGCATGCTTCTTACAGTGGCAGTCTCGGAATGAGAAAAGTGCCACCCACACTAGCGCTTTATTGTGAGAAAATCAAGCGGAGCTTGCCTTCTGAACCTCCTGTGCCCGAGGTTTATTCTAGTGTAGCTCTGCACTGATGACATGCGCTTTGCAACTGGCAGAAAGGAACAAGCACTTCTCCTCCCTGTCACTTGTTTTGAAAATGCCTGTGTGATAAAGGAGGTCTTCCCAATGGAAATGTTACGCAACTTCAAGACATCTGGAGAAAGATAAGATGCAAGCCACGCCTTACGCACTCGTATCTCCATATCTCGCAATCCAGCATGAAGTAAATAGTGTCTGTGAGGCAACTGTGCATCCACACCCTTTGGTACTTGGGTGACATTCTTCTGTGGCAACAAAATAATGATTCACAATGCTTAAATATATATATATATATATATATATATATATATATATATATATATATATATATATATCACTGTCAGAAGCTGTTGTAGTTCTGCTTACACAAGAGGGAAGCAATGTTAAAGGTGAAAGCTGAAATTTCAGACTGAATGTCAAAGATGTGAGAGTGTGTGTGTGTGTGTGTGTGTGTGTGTGTGTGTGTGAGAGAGAGAGAGAGAGAGAGAGAGAGAGAGAGAGAGAGAGAATGCTATGAAGCACAGGCATCAATTTTACATCAGTTTGGATCCCCTCAGAGAAACCTGGGGAGTGGACATTGTAGCTTAGTGGGTACCCTTAAAGATTTCCCATGGAACCATGCCATCCACCCCACCCTGCCCTCCAATAAGGCTAGAGGTAAGGTTTAAGATTGTTAAACCACCTCTTTAATGATAGGTTTATGGCTGTGGGGTCAACATGGTTGTCTCCTTCAGCAAAGGGCTTGGCATTAGAATAGCAGTGCTTTTGAAAGCAGGTGTTCCTCAAGCGCACAAGCAATGCCATTGTCTGATTCATGTCCTTTCCAACCAGATTGCCTTGGGGCTTTCTGCATGCTGGAGCCCCATAAACAGCCTGCATGACTCATGGCAAATCAGAGTCTGACAGAGTGTTTCTGGGTTCCTGGGAAACAAATGTCCCGTTGTCAGTGGAACACAGTGCGGAAGCCCCCTTTCATTTCTTTGCCTCCCCTCATGAAAACTGGGGAGAATTTTACCTTGTGGGTGTCATCTTTGCCAGATGTGAAAGGTGGAACCTCCAAGAAATCATATGTTACATTTTTACCTGTCAGGCTTGTTGGACTCATTTGAAGTCACTCAGCTTACAATCTGTTTCCTCAGCCCTTGAAAAGTCACCTCTGAAGCCCAATGAGGTGAGGGAAGAAGGCTCACTTGGGGATAATTTGGAGCAGAGAAATAGCAACACATGCCTTCTCTCAGTCACCTCTCTGCTTTCCATCAAATTGCCTTCCCTTCTTTCTCTTTTTAATAGCATTCATTGCCATATACACATTTCTGTGTAACATGACGTGAAGGATCCAGTGGTGAGGTACCATTGCTACCCCTGATGTTGCACCAGCCGAAACCAGTGGCAGCTTGGTGAGTTTCCCAGCACGCCTGTCACACATGGGAGCTGTAGTCCTACGAGGGTGGCTGCAGCTCACTGTTGTATCCTACCTGCACTTAACCTAATAATTGGGCTGCAAAGTAGAATCTCAGGGCACCGTCCTGTCCTGTCGTGTATATTCAAATGATTAGCAGTCAAAATAGAGGTGGCATTCAGTTCTTTTTGCTTAATCATTTGATTGAAAGGTGGTGTTTCATGGAAGATTGGTAGGGAAGGAGTTGTTCAATTCCATTCTTTACCTGCTATTTACCATTCCAGAGTAAATTCCAAATTTCCAGGGAGATAAGTTCACTCAAAGACAGCTGCATTTCACTTTAGAGCAAAACTCATGGCAAAAAAAGACACACAGGACAATGCATTGCATCTGCTTCCAGCTTAAGCCCCATCAGGCCGCATTCAAGGGTGCTCTTCTGTTCACAACAGTGGATCTTCCATTCACAGCAGAGACCCTTCCAATCTCTACTGATTCCCCCTTCCTATTGCTGTCCCCATGCCACCTTCCATGCTGTCCTGGAGGTTCCCCCATCCCCAGTCCTCTGGAGCAGATTTTCTGAGTTGCAAGGGGAAGGGGAATCCAAGATGTGGGGGTGTCCAGTGGACCTCTGGACCCACCCCATTTTGAGAGCCAGTGTGGCACAGTGGTTAGAAAGTTGGAATGGGACTCAGCAGGTCTGGGTACCGATCCCCACTCAGTGATGAAGTTCACTGGGTACTTGGAGTCAGTCATCCACTCTCAGCCTAACCTATCTCACAAGGTTGCTGGAAGGATTAAAAAATGGAGAGACTTACTTTGTAAGTCATCATGCAAAAAGGAAAAGAGCAAGATATTAATCTAATAATAAAAATAGAATTGAAAAAACTAAGTATAATTGTTGTGTCCTAAATCATGCTTGAAGGGACGGCATTTGGACTGTTAACTTGTATACTTTCCAGCTGACAAATGCCATTGCAGCAGTTTAAAATCATATTAAACTAATTATAAAGCACTGGAAGTTTTGATGGCATACAGAATGTATTCATTTATTCATCTGATCTGATGTGTATCCTGCCTTTCTTTAGGAAAAATAGCACTCAGGGCAGCTTACAATTATAAATAAAACTCGATTAATACACTAATAAGCAAAAGCACTACAACACAGCAATAACAATAAAAACAGCATCCAGCCAACAGCCACCCGCACACACCAAAGGCCTGCTTGCATGATGCAGTCTTTGCCTCTGGCAGCCGAGCACAACCCAGCCTCCTTGGGCTTTGGGTTCCACAGTCTGGGAATGGCCACTTAGAAGGCCTGCTTGCATCACCAGCAAATGTACCTCTGGAGACAACAATATTCAAAGAAGACCCTCTCCTAAAGACCTTAAGACTCAGGCAGGCTCACAGGGGGGAAGGCATTCCTTCAGCTAGCCTGGCCCAAGCTCTGCAGGGCTTTATAGGTCATAACCAGCGCTTTGACTTGTGCTCAGAAACAGATCAGTGGCCAGGGAAGCTGCTGTAACAAGAGAGCCATAACAAGGCGGTCACGTGTTCCCCGTGCTCAACTGCCTGGCCACAGGATTCCGCACAAGCGGAAGCTCCTGAATGGTTTCCAAAGGCAGTGAGTAGTTCAGTAATACACTATACAAACAGAATCTATCTAAGGCATGATGACCAAGGCCAGGCCAGACATCTCCGGGAATGGGTGCAGTCGGCACACCAACCTCAGCTGCACAAATGCAGGAGTGGGTGTCAGGTAACAGTGTCAAAGCTCTGGCCTCTGGCTACAGCATGTAAATGTGGTGCTTCACTTTGCCTTGCAACCTTCTGGAAGCAAAACTCTTCCTCCAGGGATCTCCTACTGGAGAAAATTCACAGTGAAGGGCTATGCACATACAGATATTCCCCAGCTGGATTCAGGATGTGCATGGTTATCTCTAGCAAATAAACAAAACAACCAAAGGTTGTAAGTCACCCACGAATAAGTGACTTAGGGAGGAAATTTATTCTGCTGTTTTCCTGAACTAACATCCTTGGCGTTGAGAACATTCTTCCTCTGCCTTTCATATTTACTCAAAAGCATGCATGGGGTGGGGGGGGGGAGTTACACAAGAATGTTTGGCATACATGCTGTGACAGCCGAAGGCTTCCGTCTATAAGCATCACTGTGTAAACAGATTGAGATTGGAATAAATATTGCGTGAGTATTACAGTGGGTTTGTGCTGTCTGCTTTTTCATTCTGACACACACACACACACAAAAGAGGTGCTTAAAAGACCTGTCAAGTGTCATGGGATGGAGAGAAGGATGGAGAGTCCTGTTCTCCTCCTCAACCCATCAGTTATCAGGGTGGCTGCTGGCTTTGCCAGAGCAAGAGGGAGGCCTGCTTTTCTACACCCAGCCCCGATCCCTGTTCTCCCCACTCATAGCTGACCAATTTCTTCGATTTCTTCGTATGTAGTTCATACATCAACACAGCAAACATTGATTTAGCGCAAGGGTGTTGAACCTCAGGACAGGAGATCAAAAATCCACTGGCCATGGTTTCCTGGATGACTACACTTCTTCTCCTGATCCAACCCTTTCTTTTGACCACTGCTCATGCTGCGTTTTCTTAGTTTTTGTGCAGCTTTCCTATGTTCTAAAAGCTTAAATTATCTCTCCTAAGGCTTCCTGATTGCCAGGAGTATCTTAAAGTGGTACTAAAACTGGTATTAAAACTGGGCCCAACCCTTTCACCTTTGGACCCACCTACCACTGCAAGGTAGCCCCCAAGAGCTTTTCTAGAAGGCTGAAAGAGGCTCTGCAACCTGGTGTGCCATTACAGGAAAGAGCCTCACCTTTGTGTGCTCTGCACAGAGGACAATGTTTACAGCTTCTGGTTGTAGTTTCTGAACAAATGGCAGTGTTAAATCTGAATATGAGGCACTGGTTTGTTCTAACCACTGTTGATTAACAAGGTAGGATTTGAAATCACTGCTTTATTCTGATTTCTTTGCAATAACAGTGGTTAGAACAAATCAGAACAAACCACAGTTTCCTGTAGTTCGATGTAACAGGAAACTGTGATTTGTCTGAAAAGTCTTTCCTAATAAGATTTCCTTAGGCACCTTGAGCAGCAGGGTTGGTGCTAGGTTCCTTGCAAAGTTGGGGGAGCCCAAGCACATAGGAGACAAATCTCCTTAAACCTGGCATATGCTCATTTATAGCTGCATAAACAAATTTAGAAATAATTATTAGGATTTATTTAAATTTCACAAAATGCAAAGCCAGTGCATTGATTTCTCATCAAAATGATCTCAGATCCTTTAATTAACCATCCCAAATCAGTAGTCCCTCTTCAAGCACAATTAATTTGCTATAGTGTGAAAAATAAAGTGCATAGAATGCAATCGGCAGAGAATCACCATTTGCATGACAATTGAGCTATTAAAAATCCTTCTGTTCCTGCAAATAGATAATCAGGGTCAGGGGAAATAGATGCAGTGCCAAACCAACAACAGCCCCTGCTGAGCAGTGCTAGGCTTGCTCCGAAACCAACCTGAACTGTTTGACCACACCATCTCCTACAGGATAAAATGTCCTGGAGTCTCAAGTAGGGAGGCTCCACAACTCCAACACTAATGAGTCATCAGTGGTTGGAATGCAAGCCAGATTGGCCCCGGATCCAAGGAAACCAAAGAGGTCAGAAATAGGGTGTAGGAAATGCACTTGACAAAGATGAAAGCATGCTTGGGAGGAAATGACTGTGCAGATGAGTTACCTGAAGCTCTACGCATGAGAGGCGGGAAGAGGTGACAGCACAAAAAGCAAGAGAGATATGGAATTTAGGATACATGGCCTAGCTAGAGTAGGCATGAACAACCTGGTGCTTTTTCAGATGTGTTGGAGAAGTCTCACAAGCCCTGACCATTGGCTGTGCTGGCTGAGGCTGGTGGGAATTGTAGTTGGAAGGTAATGCGAGTATCTTGAGAACAGTGGTGCTTACTATTTTTAGCAGGCAAAGACTATACTCATCTTGATTTAAGAGCTATTCTGGCTTCTGGATTCTTCTTCAGATTAGTGGACAGGCTCTTGAAAGAATGGGAGACAGCTCTAGCCTGCCCTTACACTGATATGACTGAAAAACTATTGAAAAACTATGGAAGGCTTATAAGATCATTAAGGCAAAATGGAGAGTCCATAGCACCTTTTATCTGGCATAACTAACCATGAGAAAGCGGAAATGGACAGAACGGCCACTAACTTTTCATTCTCTGCTTTATATAGCACAGTGTGAAAGTAATTTTTCACTGCTTCTTCCAAAGGGCACCTGTGTGAACAAAGGTCAGTAATTCCATGTTCCATTCTTGCCTCTGTTATATTCTGAAATACTGAGTAAAGTTTGCCTTCTGTCCCTTCAAATGATCTTCTATTTTGGAGAGCAAACAAGAGATGATTAATATTTATTATCTCAGAATGACACAACTTCCTACTTATCAAGCCATAGCTGAATATGAAGCATTTTTTTCTCTTGCAGTGCAATCCTAAACATGTTTCCAAAAAATATTGCTGGATTCAGTGGGGTATTTCCTCAAAGGCTGCAGTGCCATTTTTATACTTCTCAAATGATTAGTTTGTGTATGAGAAGTTTATGATGGTTGTTAGAATTATATTCCCCTTCTCCAATGTTATTGAGAAATAGAAATGACACACAGACACTATTTTAAAGAGCTTTTCTAAGTATCATTACTAGGTTTTTGCTGCTCAGGAGAGGACTTTATTGCTTGTATTTTAATTGCGGACCTGTTGGGTGCTATACATTATACAGAAAATTAATTACTTTTCTTATTAATTTGAATTTCTGTCATCCCTAGAGCTTCATCTGATCACATCTTCTAGTTCTCAATATAGTGCAAACACATTACAGTTGGGAAATTATACAGATACAAAGATAGAGACTGCTCTTCTAGAATTAATTATATCTCATGTTTATTGACTTCAATGTGGTTCTGCTTCTACAAAGATGGTGGCCATAAAAAGATAGAAAGTTAGGTAGACCTTTGAGAACACATCTGTGCTATGAAAGCTTAAAAAGGTTAAAGCACATATGTCCCTAGAACTGATGCATGTTGTACCCAGTCCTCTCTGAGAACCTAGGATTCTGCTGCGGAGAATGTTTCCTGTCAAGCTAGTTTACATTTGTAGAGTACAGGGTGGACAAAACTGTAAGCTATTTTCACCCACTATAAACTGCTCAAGATTCAGCAGCAGTCTCCCAAAGGTCAATGGATTCTCAAAAGATCTGCTACCTATCTGATCCAGACTAACATGTCATGAACAGGAGAGGGCTGTTTGCAAGTACTTTTAGAAAAGCGGAAATTAGTTTGTGTACTCAGTTGAAATATCATGTAAGGAAGTCCATGATATAGGCTCCGATCCCAACATTTTATGTAGCATTAGATTTTATATCATGGGCCTCTCCCCAAGTTTTTTCTCATTTTGTTTTGCTGAAAGTTACAAATTAATATTGGCACTACAAACATATAAAGAATTTTTTAAATTTTATTGTAGCTCCTTTGCTGTCATCCTGCTTACTTTGAATATTTGCATTATGTTATTAGCTTTCAGTTTTAACAAAAAGATACAAAACCTATTCTAAGTGTCACTATGAAACTGCACTTCCCGTCCTTGTATGGTCAACTTCTGGCTTTTTTGAGAACTTGAAACTTGATATGCGATGCCACAATTTGCCTTAACTATTTGCCTGATATTAATCCGAACGCATGTATGCAATACTTGGAAACCAACCCTTAGCCTGATTTTCTGTTGCTAACACAGGGCTACCCTAAGCCAACTGAGGCATTACATTCAACCAGTATACACTGGGCAGGCGACTGCTTGTGCATCTTCTACCAATAAGGGGCTGCCATGGCTCTTTGTCACGTATGGCTTATTTTGGCTTGCCTTTTCCCTTCTTCTGGGACTTGTGCAGTAGTGAATGAAACACCATTAATGTAGAGGACAGGAGATCTGAGGATGCAGAAAACAAAACAAGGATACCTGTTGGCACCCACTGATCCAGGTTCCTAAGCGCTAAACAGATTATTAACTTATCAAGAATTGTGGTTAATCTTCAGTAGCCCATAGACAATTGTATTGCTGTTGTCAATTATTTACATAAAATCAGACAAGTAGCATAATTCATTGAGAAACTAGACCTTGGTTCCTGATAATATTGGAGACCTTATTATTTTTCCCAATAAACTGTGCTTAGACTCTAACAAGAAAGCCTTCAATGGCTGGCTGAGCGTTTGTTTCCAGGCACAAATCACAGCAGTGTAGACCATCTATTTCCATACAAACCTATCCATCTGCACTCCTATCCCAAGAGGAAAGGTGGATAGTCATCTAAGTCAGGGCCTTCTCCTTGATTGCACTCCATTGGTGAAATTGACTCCCTAGAAACATTTGCACCAGCTTTATGGCATTTAGAACAGAGGTGGGCAAACTGGTGACTTCTAGATGTTTCAGAATATAACTTCCATCAGCTCCAAAGTTGTAATCCAAATCACATAGAAAGCACCAGGTCACCTACCTCTGATGTAGACCTTGGTTGATTTGATCTTATTGTTCTGTTCCTCCAATGCTTTTCTTTGGTGGCATTCAATGCATGATGTACTGGAAAGAGAACATGGCTTCTGGAATCCCAGAGGACTGGCATGGGAACCCAGGCAAGCCAGATCTAGGCTGCAGACCTGAAGTGCAACATCACTGGTGTGAACAATGCTGAACAAGATGGATCAGTGCACTGACTCACGATAAAGGAGGGTTTCTATTTATTTTTTACAATCTATTGTTTTAGTGCTGTTTGATTAACCAAGACTTGGATTTTATTTATGGTTGTTTTTTGACCATTTCATATTGTATTGGGTTACTGTTGTAAATGACACCCTAAAGATCTGGTCAAAAGGCAGGTGATAAAAGGTTGAAACAAATTACCTGAAAGGCAGGTAAGTGTTGGAACACAAGGTCCCCAGAGCCATGCTTTCTAGCCTTTCTTCCCTCACCACTCATCTCTCACCTTTCAAGGACAGAAAGAACTATATATGCTCAAAAATCTGTAGGCAGAGAGAAATCAGAATCTGCTGATAATATATTATGAAAAAGGAATTATGATCTATCCATGTCCTAGAATAGAATATTCGGAAAGACATTAGGAAGTAGATTGTCAGATAGCCTCAGCAGAAAGTAAAATATGCTGCTGCTTCCATTGTCGTAATTGCAGATGCATTAACCTACCTAGAGGACAAGTAACATTATCTTGGACAGAAACTCACTGTTGCATTTAAATAAAAGATGAAATTTAAGGGCATCTCAGATGGATTTGAGGAAAAAACACTTGTTTGGTAGGATTACCATACAAATACATTACTTTATGATTTATTATGATGATGACACATTCATATCTTTGATGGCTGAACCTCAGTATTGAACTGCTCAGAGGCCTCAGTCTTAGAAGGCATGGTATTAATTAATCCCTGGTTGCATGTATACTTACGAATGCCTGATCATAGGCTTTGCTGTGCTAGGAAGCAAAGACCAGACATCGTGGTCATTGTCCCAGTAGCGTATAACAGACAACACAAATGCTTGGTGACAGCTTGTTGGCCTTTCAGTAGGATATTATTTTCACGATCCACTCCAAAAAGTGTATTTTGTTTCTTAAACAAGTCATGAAGCCTTACTCTGCATGGATCCAGTTTTCAATAAGTTGCACAATATTCACACTCTTTCCTTCAACATGTCTAAGAAGTGGCTCTTCGTCTGTTTTAACCACAGAAAACCTTGCTTTTCACCAGAACAGAAGAGCAGCATATGCTCATTAGAAATGTCAGTTTGGCTTGAGTTCGTTAGGTCGCGATCCACAACAGCACCCCTCATATACAACATGGGATGATAATTTTGCTATCTCTTACAGAAATGCTGCAAGGATTAAAGGAAGTGCAGCAGCTTGAGCACATTGTGTATTATGCTTTGCAGAGTACAAGACTGCAGTTTGCAGGATCACACACATTGAAATCTTGTGCACCTCTGCTCAGAAGTAATCCACAACAAACACATTGAGACTTACTTTCAGGTAAGTGTGACCAGGGCTGTGCTATGAATCTGCTGCTCTTGGCTTGGAGTTATTGTTGCTATAATCACACAAAGGAATAGATTTACAGGCAAGTTAGGGTTTACCTTCTGTCCAATGCTTTAGCAATCAAGTATTAATTTTCGCATGCACTGACATTTATTTACCTATGCTTGATCTTTTAACATTTTCAGTAACCATTAGAAGTATACATTTTAAAAGGGGGTTTTTTGGTATTTGAATAGAAAGTGCAATTTTATAACACAATAGTCTAGATATATTATATTTATATTATGCTTTTTTTCCTTTCAAGGAATTCAGAGCAGTTTACATTTCTCTACTCCCTCTCAATCGCATCCTCACAACAAGCGATCTATGAGGTAGGTTTGGCTGAGAGTCTGCGACTGGCCCAAATCCACCCAGTTGGCTCCATTGCTGAGCAGGGACTAGAACACAGATCTCCCCAGTCTCAGTCCCAGTCCCGCACTCTTAACCACTACACCAAACTGGCTCTCCAGGCCTGTAACATAAACACGAAACTCTTCGTTTCAGAATTTTCTTTCCCTTTCATTAATGTATCTTCCTCCATAATACTTCTATGTGCTTCAGAGATAGTTGGAAGGAGACGCCCTTTCTTCTTCCTAGCCAAGTGTTATTAAACGCCATTGGGCATTTATAATTTCTGCATATTAAGTTCTTCCTCGACGGCCTGGGTCCTTGCTGCTGCTGTCGCTGCATCCCAACAGCTACTGCCATTCCTTCATCCCGTTTCACTCGCATTCCTGAAGTACAAGCTCCTCTGTGGGGATTTAAATTCTACCCCGGAAGTCAGAGCCTTCGCGCGGTACACGCCGGGAAATGTAGTTCCCCTTTCTCTAGCTCCTCAATGACATGCGTCGGAAGATGTTCCTAAAAAAACACATTTCCCCTGATCCTTCACGGCGGCCACCACCCCCATACCGCGCAAGCGCATTGGCGAGGGCTGGTTTTTGAATCAGCGGCGTTGTTATTGACGCCATATTGCTGGTGTGGAAGTCACAGAGAGACGCGAGACGGCTACCGCCGCAGCCATCGCTCGTCATCGGCGGCCCCAGGCCGGGTAGCCTGCCGTCTAGCCGCTTCCACCGGCCTACAGACCCTCCCGGATACGGCCGAGGGAGGATTTGCCGCGGCCGGAGCCTTCGACTCTAGCCGAGCCGGGTTAAGAGTTCCGGGCCGCTCCCTAGAGACGCAGGCGGAGCCGGCGGCCGGCAAGAGAAAGCCAAGGCGGCGCGTAGCGGTGGAGACCCCGATTTTGACGCGGCGCGGCAGCGCGTGAACCTCCCCCCTCTGCCCCGGCCGTCGTGAGCCCTTTGACCGCGCTCTCTGCGGGGAAGGCCCGGGCGGCTCAGCTGCTGCTGCTACTCCCCTTCTTCCTCCTCTTCCCCCTTCTCCTCTTCCTCCACCCCCCGCCCAGCTCGGCCATGGCCTGCGGCGCCACCTTAAAACGGACTCTGGATTTCGACCCGCTGCTGAGCCCAGCCTCGCCGAAGCGGCGACGTTGCGCCCCATTGTCCGCTTCGGCAGCCGCCGCCTCCTCTTCCTCGGCGGCCTCCTTCGCCTCTTCCCCGCAGAAATACCTGCGCATGGAGCCTTCGCCCTTCGGGGAAGTGTCCACCCGCCTAACCACAGGTAAGAGACTGAAGGGGCGCTTGGGTGGGGCCGGAGAGGAAAGGAGGAGAGAGCGGCGGGGGGGGGGGTCCCGAAGATTGGCTGGGGTCCCGGCAGGGGCCGCTTTAATGCCTCCTCTCCGGTCGGTTTGATGAGCGGGGCAGGTTTCCCTTTTCCCCTTCTCTTCCGCCAGCCACCTCCCTCCCCCCCCCATGGCTTGCTTTCGCCGCGGAGTCGGCACAATGGAAATGGCCGCTCTCTCCCCGCGGTGGCGGCGAGGAAGTGGCAGATATGGGAGAGGCCGCAGAAGGGGTTTGATAATGGGGCTGTGCTAGTATATGTGTGAAGAGGGGGGCGGGGACTGTCTGTCTTCTCGGCCGGGCCGTGCGGCTCTTCACCGCACCTTTCTCCCCCTTGGGAAAGCGGTGGCTTGTAATGGCTCGAGAGGTAATTGTGTGTGCGTATATGGCGAGAAAGAGGAACTGGGAAATCATCGCGGAGGAGGCGGGATCTTGGCCGGGAAAGATCTATCTTCTCCGTGTCCCCCTCCCCCCCCCCGCCTCTTTGCCCTTCTTTCTCTTCTCCCAGTACTGGCGATCGATTTGTTGCAGCCATTAACTCTGGGCGAGAATGAGAGCCCAGACGGTAGTGCCGCCTCCGCCGACGCCTCCTCCAATTCAAACCCCGAGGGAGGGGAGAGGAACGGAGCGGGGTCTGTCATCAATCACCCTTAGTAGGCCGCTTGGGCAATGGCAGGGGCCGATTTAACGACAAAAGAATTTCATCTCTCTCTCCCTCTCTGCACCCTCCTCCTCTTGGAATTAAGTACTTCACCACGCCACATTTCAGAGCGATCAATCTGATAAATGTTATTTACGGGATGGAAAAATAAGTCGAAGCACCTCTTCCTAAAGAAGAGAATGCCCTTTATGTGCTGTTTCAGCTTTAAAGTGAAACGTTTCTGTGCTTCCTTCCCGTCTTCAGCAGACACTTAACGAATTGACGGCATGATGAAGGTTCACTGCGTTGTTAACAGACAGGCTCTCCATTTTCGGCCTAAAGTATGAGTTCCAATAGGCTATCTAAAATCTTACATATACTATTCACAGCGTCTTTGTTTTGACTTATGGAACGCTTTTTCTCAAGTTGTCTTTCATTACAGTTCTCAGTACTTAAGAGAATGTAGGTCCCATTGTCTTCTGATGAAATTGCATGCATGCATATTCTTAGGAATGTTGTCTTTGGGGTCAGTTGATAAAATCACTTGAGTTCATGGGCATCTTAAGCTTGCCTTGCTCAAGAGATAATGCTGTAATTGGTTTTCTGTACAAGGAGGGGATTCTGGAATGGCAGCATTTGTCACATGATTATTTTCAATTGTCCTTGTACCTTTGCAAGCTGCTTTGAGTGTTTTTCTGTGGGTTAGAAATTGCTTTAGATTCTTACATTGTCATAGTATATTAACATGTATGGGTATTAACATGTTTCTGTGAGCTTAGCCTACATTTGGAAATCACTAGTACTGCGGCCTATAAAATACTGGACAATGATTCTTTTTTCCCAATCCTGATATGGAACTACTATAAAATAGTCAAAATACTCCCTCTTTAAAACCTTTCTTGTGAGTAGTTCCTGTTGTGAGTTAGTGGAACATATTGAATGCTTTCAGGATTGCAACCTACTGTGAATCAAAATCATTGTTAGAAGTGGAGGTTATTTAGTGCTGACACTTAAAATGGGTTATTTTACTGGAAGTACAAGTATCCATGCTATCAATATTTAATGTAAATGTAGGCTTAAGCATGGCAAGTATACAGTTTTCAGACATTGGTGGTTAGGAACATACTGTCTTGGAAAATCGGGCTTCTGAAAAATCCATGAAGTATATGCTCAAAGGTATACAGGGGTGGTGAGTATGCCAAGACTTCCAATCAGGCTCTTAGTTCCCGATAGAACACAGAGCCAGTTCCACAGTAAAAACTGTACATATTTAAATATTTATTAGAGATGACTTTAAAAATGTAATTTAGAGCAAAAGAGCAATTAAAGATATTTGAGTCAAGTTCAAAATCATAGATAGTTGGCATTCAGAAATAGTAACAGTTCCCTTTAAAGTTCTCCCAAGAAGGGAGTGCTAGGTATCTTTTTATGATATTTTTGTTGTCTGCTAACTCATTTATAAAATCTGTAATTTTTTCAGTTACTTGCCATTGAGATTTCTTGTCCCTAAAGAGGCATGTGCCTACAGTTACTTCTCTAGATTATATGTGGTAGAATACCTGTTAAATCGTTAGTTGGATGTAATATAGCAAAATATTTTAAAGAAGGAAAGCATATTTGCCTTTATGTTGCTGAGTGATTAATAACACTGCATTGTTTCACTGTCTTCAGTATGCTTCCTTTTATAGCTGTGACATAAGGATTGCCTGCAGTGCTGTCATAGGATGCTTTTCATTGATTTTAATATTAAGTGATTTGAGTTTAATAACTTTATGAATATTTGTAGAGGCTCTGGGGACATCCTGAATATGCCATTAAGTGTTTTGCATAATTAGTTACTGCTGACCCTGATGGGGAAATGCATGGAATACAGCCATTCTGTACACAGCACAGGTGCCACTGGTGCATTGCCATCCATGCTAAACACATTAAGGGGTGTATGCTGTTCTGGAATATTTTCTGCTGCAGTGCCCTAAATCTTTTGATAGCTTACTAACCGTATTGACTATTTCATTGTCAAAACATGTTATATAAAAATTCTATTAAACCTTTTGCCCCCACCTCCCAGTTTCTAGATGGAAAAGACAACAATACAGTGAAAGACAGTATCAGTTACATCATTCAAATGACAACACAAAGGGGCATCAAGCAACTGGTAAAGTTTAAAAATACATTGCCACAACAGGCAATTAAAGTAGATTAAAAGCACTGTGGATCAGTTGGTCCTCCTAAAACTCAGAGGATCAACTGATCTCTTAAGGAAGTTCAAAATCTGGGTCCTTTAAATGTGCAAGGTACATGGCAAGGTACAAGAACATATAAGTAGTGTCTCAGTGTTGAATGTGCTAGCCAGTTGATGTAAGGGTAGATAGTACTTCAGATAACCTGGTTTTAAACTGTTAAAATTCTCATAAGTAATATTTAGGAAACATAACTGAAAATATTCCATATATAAATTTTTCTAGAGCTTTTCTATGGACAAAAATAGTTGAATTGAAAAATTTCATCATGAAAATAGTTCTCAACAAAGTATGCTTAGTTATAGTCCTGTAGACATGGCCTGGTTGTCAGTTTCAGACAGTGGGATTTATTTCTAAGAAAACATGTTTAGGTTTGTTCTGTTAATTAAATGGTATATCCAAACAAATGTATTGATATACTTGTTAATATTTTAAGCTGTGACACATGATATAATTGCCATGTTCATTTTAGATTTTATTGATATAGCATCTATTCCAGTTGCCTAATTTGACTCATATTGCATTCATTCATTATTGTTAATTATATGAAACAATTCATTTCTGAAATGGAAAATTTTTTCAAGAAAAATATAGCAGTGGGAAGCTTTCAGTTTTTGATTTAAAAAAATCATTTATCACTGCACTTGGATAGGGATCTGGTTCCTCTGTTGGCACAATGAGAAAGGTTGTGCCCTCAGACTAATTTTAGGATCTCTTGCTCATTCCTGACAATTCCCCTAAGCCTTTGTGCACACAGCAGGCCATAGGCTGATTACTACAATTAGTCCTAGAAATTAGGTTGTTTGAAAAAGTTCTAAGTAGAGTTTGGATTTCCCAGAACTTAATGTAAAAATTGGTTGGGTCAATCACACTTAACTGGGGAAGAGAATGGATGTAAAATGAATATTGGGCATTAGTGAGGCCAAGTGCCTTGCTGTCACACAATGTAGCTTTGGAGTTGGTGGGCGTGTCATTAAAGATGAGGCATCAGCTTTGTCCAGTATAAAGTGACTATAAGTGTGAATAAGCATTGTACCGGGGGAGAGGGTAGAGAGGAAGTGTTCAGAGTAAATACTGAACTGGATAGTTTAAGGATTGTTTGGACAGCTGCTGTGTTGCTTCAGCTTTGTTCATGCTTATCTGTCTTTCTTTACTTCCTATTTATTTTTTACTCGGTATTTGTTCCTATCTGAAGGAAATTACATCAACATTTGTGAAACAAAAGTTTAACTGGTGTGCAGTGCATTTACCTGGTGCACAGGTGGAATAAACTTTAATTGCTTAGGGAATTGTAGACCTGTTGGAAAATTCTGCTAAGGTTTTGGCCAGATAATCAATTTATAAATCTTGGTTTAATATGAGTGCAAACTACTCCAGCATTTCTATTCATAAATTAACATCCAGTTAATTAAAAAAAGATGAGATCAGCTGTCACTGTAGTTTAGCAATATTAGACCTCTGTTGAGTTTGTGTGCAGACTGAGCTGTCTGGGCTATTCTGCCTGGGCATGATGGTGAAAACTCTTGTGATTGAGGCAGCAATCTGAGACACACCTACTCAGGAGTAAATGACTTTGTCTTATATCCAAGCTTTGTCTAATTAGGTGACCCATTCATTTTAGCTGGTATGCTCCAAGTGGGATGTGTTGAGTCAGTATGTTTCAAATTGCAGAATGATCCTTCAAAAAATATTTCAGAGAAAATTAGAATATCCAGGAGGAGATTCAAGCCTGGCACTGTTTGACACATTAATTAGAATAGAAACTATTTAGTCATGTGAGCCCCAATATGCAGGCTGAAGTTCTTACAGAACAGGCACAGGCTTATTATTTCAAGGAAACTAGGCCACTGTTGTCTGAGTGGATAATTAAGAAAGAGCAATCTAGCCCTTTCTTCCTCCCCTTGACAGGTGAGCAGATAGAAGTTTTAAAAAGTGTTTAATAATATTGCTACTCATGTAAGGGGGCTCACATGCCTGTTGTGACTTAGTGACCTCCTGTATGAGTAAGACATTGTACATAGTAAGGCACACACAGAACTTTTACCGCCCAGTCACCTCCCATGTAAAGGCCTTAGTGTGCATATATTCAGTTGCCAGAAGATTTGAGTACATGCATGTGCATATACTTTTTAAGACCTTGGTATACTATACTGATAAGCTAGGAACTGTACCAGAAAGATAAAAGTCATACCAAGTAACTATAGCCTCCATGATTCTGTTATTTGAAATGCTGTGTTAGAAAAGTAAAACACCCTGTTTAAAGTTTGAAGGAAAAACATTTGACCTACTGGTATAATACTTTCCCTCAGTTACAGGAAGTGTTGCAGAAAAAGAAACATTAGTGTGAATGTGGGAAATAATGTGATGTCATTTCAGTAGCTGGTCTCTGCAGCCTTTCACAACACAATGTTTAAAATACCCTCCTCTGTGTTTGTATGAATAATCTACCAGAACTTTAACTCCATTGAGCAACCTAAGATTTACATTAACAAATATCTGTTTGTCTTTCTCTTGACTTGAGCATTTCTCACAGCTGTGCATTCAGTCAGTTCCCTTTAAACTTCAGTGAAGAAATAAAAGGCAAACCTTTAAGCTCAGCTGTTTAAAATGGAGGCAGAAGTTAAAGACAACTTAAAGAAAAGATATTCTGGTGTGGAAGTGGTCTTGTCCCTGTAGAAACAGAAGCAACAAATATTGCACCATCTTTTATTGTTTGAAGTCTTATATTGAGCTTCAGTGGAAACTGGAGTATTATCAAAATTACTCCTGAGTACTCTTTAGCAGATGTGTAAATTGGTGATTAAATATTGTTGAATGTAGATGAAATGCTCCAACTTCTACAATTCCTTTACAGATACATTCTGTCACCTCATTTGTTTATTTGTGTTTTCTCTGTGCTGCCTCACAGAATGCATTACCCCCAATGGGTGTGGATGGGAGAACCCTTCCCACTACATCCAGGACTCCTGGTTGTACACCAGTTCTTAACCTCAAACAGGCATTTCAGTGCAACAGCATGTGGTCCACCTGCTGCTGCATGTGTGGAATATCCTTTCTTGGTATCATCTAATGGCAGCTGGAGAGGAATGTGCGCACCTGAATTAAGACTTTTAACATGAACATTAGTACTTTTTAAAAAGACAATTAAAGTTCAGTTTTATTAACTTCATAAGTGGTGATAATCTCAGTCGGTTAAATCAGGCTTGTTTTCAACATTTGTAGATGTGTCCAAATTTCTTGGCACTTAAACCCAACCAGTCTTTTCTTAATCATGGCTATTCATTTTAGTTTCTCCTATATTTCCAAAACCCACCTCAATCAGTTATCACAGCTTGCAGGTCTAAGTCTAATTCAGATGGAAAGAGTCTGGGCAGGTACTTTTATATGTTTTCACACATAGATTGTGCTTTTAAATGTTCAGTGCACTTCATGTACATTATCTAGTTAGTAGTGTTGAGGATTTTAAGAGAGTAACTTAATTAGACTTTTTAGGAAGGCTGTGGTGCAGTTCACTCATTTTGCTCAGAGCAATATGAAATACTTTCCTACAAAATATGAACTGTAAAGCAACCCAAAATTCCTAATGATAAATTAAGAATTTGGAGATGTAAATAAGAGTAGTAATTGTATTCTAGGTGAAAAACAGTCAGGTACATATTAAATTCTGTGTAACTAATGAAAACTAATTGGTGAGATGATGTGAATGGTATCTAAAAAATAAAGTGTGATGGCTTGCAAAGCTCTCACTTGTGCCAAATAGTTATTTGAGTACTGTTGGGACTGTTATTAAATGTCAAAAGTGTACGTTTTATATAGTACATCAACAGCTTTCTGTAGCTCTCTAAAAGTGTTAAGTTTATTTAGTACATTGAGTAAGGAATACTTTCAAAGATAACATTCAAACTTAATTTTATCTAGAGTAAAAATACACGTTCAAGCCTTTTTAAAATTTTTGTATGAATTCTTTAGAAGTCAAGACTGAGTCCAAATGCATGGGACACTAGATAATATTAGCTATGAGGTAATTGCTATACAAAAAGATGTATATGCCCTTACTTTGGAATGAGAATTTTTTTTGCCATATGGATGCTAATTGGCCTGCATACTTGTTACCTGTTCAAAATTGGTATTTAGATAGGAAAAAAATCTTTTTTAGATTAAGATTTGGAAGTCTTTCAAAAATTGTATCTTATAACATCTAGCACTATTCTTTCTGCCCAATGTAAGATTTAATAAACATTAAAAAGAATCTAAAGATGTTTCTTCCACCAGTTCCATTAAAAATTGAAATCCACATGTGAACAGTTTCTGGTGTATGCTTTATTTGAAATACATTAATTAGCTATAAACTATGAATTAAATACCAAAGCTATAAATTGACAATACTAGGTGAAGTCCAGAATTCATAATTGTAATCCTTACAGTAACTCCCGATAAGGAAGTCAGCATTGTTGTCCTCCATGTTGAATGAATGTGAGAGGATGTTTTGCCTACATTTAACTACTGAGTTGGCGGCACAGGTGCGATTCAAACCAGGGACTTTCCTGATTTGTGGCTTTGTCTCTAGCAGCAGTAGCAGCAGATCAATCCATTTGTTAGTGGAAAGGAACCGTCAAGTCTTACTACAGGGCAATTAATGAGATGACTTCCCTTAAGCAGCAGTACAGGCCAGGGCCATCTTAGCGCATGGTTGCTGATAAATTTCAGAGAGAGTAATTAGCTGGTCTCATGCACTTAAATTATGCTGGTTTAGATGCAACTGCCTCTACCATGGCCACAGTTGGTTCCTAGAACTGATATGTTGGCCCAGTAAATGTCTTCAGCAGCAAAGAACCATATAATACACTATTATACCTACTGGATTGGGTCCAGTGGTTGCATGAGTGGAAAGTTCTTCATGCAAGGCTATTTCCCATTGCTACCTGCTGGTTTTGTTTTTTGGTCTCAAGGTTGGGCAGGTTTCCTACCTAGCCACCAAGGGCTCTTGGTGCACTAAGAAGCAGTGCAATGGGACAGGAATAATAGGCCGAAAGAAAGTAGGGGAATTTTAGCATTCCCTTTGCACTACATTTGTGTCCAGTGCTCTGGCATATTATGTTAAAATATTCAAATATTAGTTATTGTGAAGCAACTTAGTTAGGGCTTGCTGACAGGAATCCTGCTATGTTACTGATTTGAAACTAAGTCAATAGAATGACAGGTCTGTCAAGCAGGCAAAGATGAACCTAAGTTATTTTTTCATTTGAGAGAGATAAAAACCAATTTATTTTCCATGACTGAAAACAACTGTTTTATTTATAATCATACTAACAGATTTAAATACAGCTTTGCAGTGCTTCTTGTATATATCTGCTATATCAGCTTTTGTAATGATATACTTTCTTGTACATAGAATGAGAAGCATATTTTGATGGGGCAGGGAATTTGTACCATTACATATTGGAGAGGACTGGACTAAGGCTGTAGTCCTATACATACTTACTCTGGAGTAAGTGTCATTGAAGTCAACAAGCCTCAAATCTGAGTAGGTGTGAATCGGATCCCATTGTAAGGGTGCCTTACATTCTTCCTTGGGGACATGATTTAAGACAATGTGTTGCTAACTCTTCTTTAGACTGTGCCTTCAAAAACATCTTGATATTTTACGTGCACTGTCCATGCAGTGAAGGTGCACAAGTATGCGGGGGGGGGGACAGTAGTTGAGTGTAGAGGGTGTGATTTTTAGATGTGCATATAAGAGCCTAGTGTGAAAATGGGTGTGAATTCTATCTGTTGAACATTCTAGCAGAACTGGGTGCTGGATCCAGTTGTGTGATTCTACTAGCTGGAAGGAAAGTGCTGGCAGAATAGATGTCCTGTCCTTGTGTCATGCCTCCCAAATTATCCTTGAGGATTGGGGGATTTTTTAGAATAGATGTGGGTCCTGCAGGGGGGAGAAGTGGTTGGGTAAACCCTATTGTGTGAGCAGCTCCCACTCCTATGGTAGATCCAATCCCAAGACTGTGAAATGTAAAACATGGGGACACTTTCCAAAGGCGGACCAATGTTCAATCTTTAGGCATTTCTTATAGATTTTCTTGACCTTGGCTAGAATTGTCCTGATAGTTGAAACCCATCAAATTTGTCTAGATGCTGGAAAGAAATATCTTTAGATAGAAAACTGATTTGACAAGTTGAGTGCAGCTTGATGTGACAGTATTGGTGGGACTGCTGAGTAATTTTACTGCTTTCTTGGGATATTGAAGATGAATTGATTTTGCTGCTTTTTCAGTGTTAAGTTATATTTTACATGACACTTCATAGGTGATCTGATCTAGAAAGTTAACTATCACGCTATTTTTTTAAAAAAAAACTTATTTTTCCACCTTCCAAAATGCTGGTTTCAATTTTGGAGTGTTCCTGAGATTGTAGACATGAAAGTGAGGAATATTTGCAATTCAATGTCTGCAAACTGCTTCTTAAATGGAAACACAGAAAAATACAGATGAGTACTTTACTAAGATGGGATCTAGCTGAAGGAGGTGTCTGCAAAGCAATGCTGGGTTACCATCTCTGAATCCTGATTTCTTGACCTTTAGATCACAAAATAGGAGATTGGAGGACTTGGGGGTAGCAACAGAGACATGTCTGAACTAAGGCAGATTAGCTCCAGTTCATAACTTACAGACAGGGTTTGGGATGCATTACTAAATTTTCTGTTGTCTTTTAAAAGCCTAGTAATCAGGCCACATATAAGTAAACCTATTCTTCAGGAGAACACTGGCTTACTGTGAACCTTTCTCTTCTGCGTGTAATAAGAAGAGAGGGTGGGCACAACTTAGTCCCACTGGATTCTGTCAGTTGGGCAAATACTGAAGTAACCCGTTTCAGTGGATGAGGGTATGTAATGCCAAGTATAAGGGATATTTGCCATTGCAGATAAGCATTCTAACAGACAGCAAGCTTGAGAATATTATCCCATATATCGGGGGAGCAGAAGCAGTGGCTGGAAGAGTTGGATGATGTGCAGTTAAGGCAATAAGATTTATGTGTCCTGAAGAGAAACTAGAGTATTAAGATAGTGAGAGTGCACATAATGTGCAAACAGGGTTACATAACTGAATTATGCTGCACATAGTGCTGTAATGTATGTTGTAGATCAGTGACACAGTGTCACATTTGTGACCTGCCAGTTCCATTGCTGCTTTTTAGGTGATGGAGTATACTAATACTATATCCTCATAGCAGCATCTATCTTTTCTGGGAGTATGAGTAGAGAAGAATATTAGGCCAGTGTATAGTGTTGGGGAATATAACAGAAAAAATGGTTTCCCTGATAGCTGGAACACCTTAATTGAATACATCATTTAACATCTATTGTGTTCTGAAAAGCAATTGTTGATATACTTCATTTACTGTAGTATGTTTCTTAATACTGTGTAAATATTTATTGCTTAGTATTGGAAAGAGGGACCAGAACTGTAGTGCAGAAACTCAGTTGATAATCTTTTCTCTTTATAGAGCAAATTCTGTACAATATAAAACAGGAGTACAAACGTATGCAGAAGAGAAGACACTTAGAAAACTTTCAGCAAACAGATCCCTGTTGTTCTACTGATGCACAGTCACAAGCATTTCTCCTTTCTGGACCAGCTTTGCCAGGTAAGCCCCCCCCCCATAATGTTTATTATATCCAGGTTCTAGAGGAGTGAGATTGGCCTTGGGTCCATTGTTTTTCACTAAGAAGGTCCTGTTGTAGAAATAGCATCATCACAAAATGGGGTGGGGAATTGCACTGTACTAATTCTGACAGCCCAGAAAGTTATGGAACAGATACTGTTGGCAGATGGATTCTTCCCCTTCTGGGAGATTTAGGGGGTAAGTGTGGGTGAACGGGGAAGGAAAGGAAGCAATTTTGAGCAAGCAGAAGTTTTCCTCTTGCCCAAAGATATTCAGAGGAGGCTTTCCACATGATCAGCAAATAACAGAAAAACTATCTCTTTTAAAAAGGATTATTAAATTAATGAATCTTTTTGAAAGGCAAAGCAAACTTAAGGGTGAAATAAAAGTGCTAATATTTCTTTTATTAAATCATCTTGATATCGGTTTTTGCCCTAAGAAGGACCCCCAAGGCAATTCATAAAACAAAACACTACAATGCGTTTAAAGCAAAGTATTTACACTAGGAACAACAGAGTGAAAAGCTTGGATCACAATTTAAAAACCATTAAACATCAAATGAGAAAATGCTTTCACTGCCCATGTGAAAGTTATCAAACAGGCTGGAGTCTAATCTTGAGGGGAGGGTGGGAATTTCATAACTGAGGCTTTACTATTGGCACAAGTCAAGGAGGTGTTCTCTATTTCCAGTCTAAGTGGTGGGATATACAACAGGGCTTTAGAAGCCCACAGGCAGATCCATATGGGAGAAGACAGCCTTTCAGATATCCTGGTCCTTGACTGTTTAGTCAATAGCCTTAAGTTGGGCCCAGTGTGAAACTGTATCTGTTTCTTAGACATTAGCATTTTGTGGAATGAGTGCAGGTGAGAGCACTCCTTAATTTGTTAGCTTAGGAAAGCTTCCTTATATTCTTGACCTCCAATGTGATGTTTCTATTTTACATGGCATTTGACTGAATGATTTATTTGTTCTACTTTAATATGCTGCTTACTGCTTTGGGAGAACCCATTAGGCATATAACTTATTTGGGGGGGGGTTCCTCAAGTAGACTAAATTTTGGGGTTGGAGACTGCAGGGTAGGCCTTATGTACACATCTCCTTTCTAGGGATTCTACAAACTCTTGCTACATCTACCATTAGTAGTACCGGTGGTCCACACATTTTAGCTAGCTTTGTTGCCAAGCTAAAAATTGTAGTCTCTAGTTCTCATCATTCTTGGGTAAAGCAACCCTAAACTGGCCATTTTCCAGCAGCAAGATGGCCTGGGGTAAGGAGTATACTGGGAAGTGTGGTATTGATAGGAGGTGCTCCAGGTGTCTGTAATCTCTAGTGTTTTACTCACCCTCCTAGGAGTGCTGGCCTGCCTTTAGCAGATTTGTCAAAGCATCTGCTGCTCCCATGCTGCAAATTCATGTTGCATAAAATAGCTTGTAGCAAATAGGCCCTATATTATTTGTTAAAAGACAGATTGGGTTGCACCCAGATACTCCCTTCTGAAAGTGAAAGAACTCCTGTTTGTGGAAATGACTTTGGAAGCACTTGTGCTGATTCTTCCTTGAAGCTGCTTATGCTGCCTGGAAAAACTGCTCTTCTAGCATGTTGTGAGTGGTGGTGCAAAAGCCGCAGGGAAAGGAGGAATCAAGGAAAAATGACTTGTTTCTTTCCCATAGTCCATGGATTGTTACATGGGCAGAACTCAGAGGAATACTGGAATGTACTACTTGTGGATATTTCAGTCCATTGGAAAATAACACGTATGTGGTTTCTGGCAATTTACAGTTTATGCTGTGCTTCTTCTGATGCTTGCTTTAAGTACTGAGCTCAATAAATCGCAAAGTACTTAATCCAGAGGCTTGTGTTGAAAAGCTTCATGCAGAGAAAGTTACATGATTGGGCTGCTCACATTGATCTTAAGTCTGATTCTTAAAACATTAGCAAATGTATTGCTTATAGTGATGAGTGATCTGAAAAATCTCTAAAACATTAGAACTAACTATGGAATTATTTATTCAAAGGTACTTCATCTGTAGCCTCATCACCACTGAAAAAAGAACAGCCCCTCTTTACTCTCAGACAGGTTGGAATGATCTGTGAACGCTTGCTCAAAGAACGTGAAGAGAAAATTCGTGAAGAGTATGAAGAAATCTTGACCACAAAACTTGCAGGTATGATAAAAGATAATAAAGGCAAACTGAAAAAGGAGAGAATCAGTGTGGTGTAATAAAGAGTGCACACCTGGAACTCAGGAGATTTGGGTTCTAGCCCCACTCAGCCATGGCACTAACTGGCTCACTTTAGGCTAGTCAGAGACTCTTGGCTCAAGCTACCTCACAGGGTGGTTGTTGTGGGAATAAGATTGAGAGGATGAGAATTATTTAAGCCACCTTGAGTTCCTTTAAAGGAAAAAAGGTGAGCTATACATATAATATGTATGAAGCTACAGTGAACTAGTCATCAGTCAACTGTTGTGAATAAAGAATTGCCTCCTGGGTCATGATTGCAGCTCTCTGGGTTCCTACTAATTAACTTTTTCCAAAGGAGGAATGGCAGATTTTTGACTTTATTCAAACTTGCAGTCAATATGTAGACAGTAGCAAAATGAGTTTATTAACTAGGTATTATTCCTGCACTTGATGGGTAAAAAGAATAGTTCAGCCACATGAATTTTCACATAGTAGTTCCCAAGTGTTCACAGCTTTCCCAAGCTACTTGGACAAGCATTATGCATTTCATCATGCTTTCTGCTTTGAATGAAATGATGGAGGTTTAAAACACTGTATTGTAATCATGATGCTAATGAAACTGCTTTTTAATGGTGATGCCACTTAGCCTGACAACTTGTCACTTTGCAGGCAGATTATGTGAGGGAAGAAGGGTATAATGGTATCAGTCTAGTCAACATTCTCTGTCCACCCACATAACTTGTCAGTTAATTCTTAATATGGAAAGGAAGACACTAACACTCTATAGCTTCCTGGCTTCATCTTCATAGATTCATGGAATAGTAGGGTCGGAAGGGGCCAAGGAGGCTATTGCATCCAACTTCCTGCTGATACAGGATGCCAAGTCACACCATCCCACTCAGATGACTATTCAGTTCTGCCTTGAATGTCTTTAGTGTGGGAGACATCTTAATTGCATTCAATTACAACAGAGATGCAATGGACATTATTTTTATAGAACTCCAGTTTAGTATTTCCATCTTTAGCAATTCTGATTTTCCTTTAATCAGTTCAGTATAATGAAAAGAAAATGTTCAAGATAGAACCTGAGCTTTGCTGTGAAAAGCTTATATTCTCAACTGGGTAGAAATGTAAATTTGCAGTATGCGGAAATGTAATGGGTGTGCATATAATGCAAATCCCCTAAGTAATTATAGGTTCTCATGATGGACACTAACTCATTTCAGCATAATTAAGAACTTACTATAAATGGCAACTAAAAATGATGTATTCAGATACTGCAGCACAGGGAGGAGAAAGGTTAAGGGATTCAGTGTTAGTAGATGCTTAGGCACGACATTTGAGCCAGTGCAGGCAAGTGTATGTGGTCATGTGCTTAAATGTTAATGTATTCTGGACTGGTTGTCCTGTAGATATTGGTCATCAAATGCTTTCCATGTATGGTTACTCAACTCACTTGGAATATTCCTTGCTCACAGAACAGTATGACGCATTTGTGAAGTTCACGCATGACCAGATCATGCGACGATATGGAGAACAGCCTGCAAGTTGTAAGTATTTTGAACTTATGCCTATATGGTTCCACAGGGTCCAGCAAACTTCTGGAGGAGATGGGGGGCGCAGAGGGCTGCAGTGGGTATTCATGAAAACTGTCTTCCACATTTTGTCAGTGGAAGCATAGCATGGTAGAATTCCATCTGCGGGAATGTAGAATCCAGCTCAGTAGCTCTCAATATGCTCAGGCAACTTACTAAGGGCTTGTGTCATATCTTTAAATGATGTAATCAGTTCTTATCCCTGACTTGATTCTTTTTTCTTTTTCAGATGTTTCATGAATCATGTTTTCTGCATATGTGGGCAGCCCTGAAACCCTATTCTATTGTTGCAAGCTGTCCTTTAAAGACTTGCAACAATGCCATATTCCCCCTCCCCCCCATACACTGGTTATTTCAAGCTTTTGTCAGTGGCAACCACTCTTATGCAGCAACTGGTTTTGGAGTGCTCCCTGATGTCAGTACCACCTGGATGTGGACCTTTGCTACCTGTTAATACCAGTGGTCTCATTTGCTGTATCATTACAATTTGGCTTATGTTAATAACTTTGAAAAGTAAAAGGATTAAAGCTGGTGTACTAGAACTCTGCCCCTTCACTGGTTGTGTAAATAAAAGTGTAGAATGACACTTCTGACTGAAGTTAGTGTGGTTTTCATAACTGTGCACTGCAAAGCTGTATTCACAGTTTAAATTAGAATGTAATTCCTGGACAACTTAAAGCAAATAGCCCACAGTACTGCCTGTGAAATAGTGAAGGAGGGCATTTCTGTATTCCATGACCTTTGGGGGGGGGTTAAGAATGGGTTTATATAATTTCTCATTTTTGTAGGTTTTATTTATTCTATCAGTCTTTAACAAATGTTTATTGCTGCAATTTTTCAGTGTATCATTGTTTTACTGCCCTTGTAGTACTGGAATTTAGTTGAAAGAATAAAACATTTACTTCTAACTTGTGTGTTTATATATGTATATATATATATATATAGAGAGAGAGAAGAGAAAGGTGGTCTTTATTGGCATACTAGATGTATGTTAATTGAATTGCCCAAAAACTATTGACTGATAGTTCAGGAAGAAAAGGTGGAAAAAACGAAGCTCTAGAAAGCTTCCCTTTTGTCTGCCAGTGTGTTGACAGAGGCGGGGGGGGGGCATATTCCTTGCATAATTGCCCAGAAGCTGATCAATTAGCATTTGAGAGCCAGACTTCAGATGTTATATGAGCCAGGGGCTCTCCTCTAAACTGAAGATTCAGAAGGGAAGCTATTTTCAAAACTGTTTGGAAGCCTTCTCCATCCTAAAGCCTTAACCTGGTATGTCCCTTCTGTAAGAACTATTGTTGCTCCAGTTGGTTTTTAAATAATTTTTAAAATTTTTGTACCTCCAGTTTGTTTTAATTCTCATGTTAACATCTAGATAGGTCTTTTCAAGTTATAACAAATGCCCTCCATCTCCACATTCAAGCGTTCTTTAACTTCTTTAGGGTGGTCCAAGTCTTTTATTTCTTTTTTTCCCCTTTTGTGTGGTAGCTTGGAGTGACATGCAATAGGGTTCTTCAATGAATACCTCTGAAGCTTTCCTCTTCCTGTCACTTTCAAAAATGTACTTTTTAAAACTTGAAGAAAGGTACATGTTCTCATTCTTATTCATGACTTTGCTGCTCATCAGCTATTCAGTGGGCAGGAAGAGAAGGAGTGAATTGCTTCCAGACCTCACCAAATCTTTTTTGGGGCCCCAGATACCCTTTTTTCTGTGCTCTTTCCCCAGTCCTAGCCTCTAGCCAATTCCCTTTCCTCACTGTTTCATTCCCTTTCCTGTCCCCAGCTGCCACCTTTTTCTCCCTTGCTGTTTTTCTCCACTCCCAGGTTCTATCTAGCCTTACTATTCACCCAACCTCCAGTTTCTAGCCTTGTTCTTCCTTACAGGCCAATAACATTTGACTAATGGCAACTATTCTGTGAGTGGCACATGCTTGCAGGGGAGAGACAATATACAGTTTTTCTAATATTTCCAAATTTGCCTAGCCCTGTGGGGGGAGGTCATAAAGTTGAGTAAACCTTTTCCTTGAAGGACTTAGATGTAACATTTGTTAGAAGGTGAAAAAGAAAAAGCATGTCAACTCAGTTTGCATTTCACTCTAATGGATCCATTGACTTGACTGAGACTCCACAAGTATTGTTCAGACTACCAGAAAATCAAGAAGAATGTTCTCAATGTGAAAGCCTAGTCTTCCTTCAGGCTTTTATGCATTTTGGGGAATTCCGCAGCTGGCACCTTGCATTTGGAGGCTCACCTATCCATGCTTGCTTTGAAGTGCATTCTTCATTCTGAGCTAGGATTCTGCCCATGTTCTCTGTAGTTTCAGACAACTTTCTTGAAAAGGATTAGAGTTCTGTTTTCCTCCTACACATAAAGTGTTGGGTTCAAAATGCTTCTCTGAGAAATGTTACATTTAAGCTGTTGGCTTTGATATATTGAAAAACAAAAGGGAAATTAAACGATTAGATACTTTTTGCATTGGAGTTAGTCTTAAAGTACATGCTTTAGTTCTCCTGAGATTATCTAGGCTTAGTTCAGTAAACTGTCTTGTTGACCACAGGTAAACTACTTTGAGTTCTTTGGCAAAAGTGTGGGATTCAAGTATAAAAGCAATATAGAACTTGGATTGGTGGTGGTTTGAATTTCATTGGGGTAAACCAACAGCAGTTACTGATTAGTATATCCAAAACTGCTGTTTACACACAGATGTGAAGTCTGTTTTTTCCAACTGAAATCTTTCTCAGCAAACAAAAACTTCATATGTCTTTTTGGCCCATCTGCCCTGCATATCCTTTTCCCAATGAGGAGTTTGTTTCTTGCATGCAAAGTGATGGAAGCCAGTCCTTTCAGTACTCTAGCAATGATACAAAACCTGTCTTTCAGCAGGAGGGAATAGATTAGGGTCATTTGTTTAAAATGAAGCTGAGTTCTAATCCCAAAATTATTTACAGGCTGTGCAGCACTTCCAAGTTTCTACAAAGTTGAAGCAAGTATGGAAATCTGGCTACAGAGTGGAAAGTACAGAGAGAAATCTAGTTTCACACTTTCTCCTCTCCCTCCCCATCCTTGCTGCCCCTTGTCAATTTGCTCCAGAACAGATGTGAGGTGTGCAGTGGGGAGAAAGAATCCCCTTGCCCCTTGGTTCTGTTGATAAGCATTCTATCAGGGTGAAAAATTTAACCCTCCCTTACAATAAAGCATCATTCAATTTCAAAAAGAATGAGATATGACAGGATTTTTAGGAGGGGAATTGCATCCCCAAAGCCCTCAATTCTTGGAATGCTGCTTATGGCTGATTTCAGGCATACAGAAGCAGGAAAAAGGGTCTTTGCTATCCTATTCATTTATTCAGGCTTTTCCAAAGTCATTCCTCTGAAGCCTAACACAACTACCTGCACTGGCTGCCAATTGAAATCGCTGAGTTTTACATATTGAGCAACCTGTCCCATTTAGTCTGGAGGGCTGCATTCTGTTCCAGTTACAATGTAAGCACTTTCTGAAGGTAGTTCTATGTGTCTGTTCTATGTAACATGTTGAAGCACATTATATGCTTACTCCTCAATTTTAAGTCATATATTGTGATAAAAAGTTATGCAAACAATGGCTGATTTGTACCTTTATGAACTTTTATTCCTAAATTTAGCTTCAAGGTATTTAATCTCCCTAAGTACAAAAGGTTTTTAAAATCCCATCAGCTTGAATGTGCCCTGCCAAGGCAAAGATGAAAGCAAGAGAAATGGTCAAATTCTAGCTGAAGAAAACAAATATACTGTAGCCTAAATAATGAAT
The DNA here is from genome assembly GCF_004798865.1 of Varanus komodoensis. NCBI lineage: Eukaryota > Metazoa > Chordata > Lepidosauria > Squamata > Varanidae > Varanus > Varanus komodoensis. The sequence continues at coordinate 13,326,801 of NW_025335349.1, read as the reverse complement.
ATTCAATGTCAGAGGTTAAATATAGTCTAATAAAGTTTCAACCTCTTCCTGGCCCTTTAGATGTAGCTCAGCATTGATGTGCTGCTTACCAACAGTAGGCTATTCATGGAGCTATTCTCATTTTCTTGAATGAATAATAATGAACAACTTTAAATCTGTTCCTGCTTTTTAAATAAGCTGGTGTTTCTGGCTCACAATATATGTATAGTCAGGGCTACAGTTGGTTCACATTAAGACTATGCTTTTAATCCTTTCCCTAATCCTACTTTGCAATGGAACCACTAACAATAGCTAGGCAACATCTATAGGGAGCCCCACACCGCTCCCTGGAAATGAGCCATCCTGCAGTTTGCACTGTATGTAATCAATTCAATGTGCTTGGGTCAGAAAAAATTCTGTAGCCAGGCAATAGGCAGGCAGCACAGTGGGTTAAACTGCTGAGCCATTGAGCTTGTCAATCGAAAGGTTGGCTGTTCAAATTCATGCAAGGGCGTGAGCTCCCGTTGCTTTGTCTCAGCTCCTGCCAGTCTAGCAGTTCGAAAGCATGCAAATATGAGTAGATAGTAAGTGCCATTTCGGTGAGAAGGTAACAGCTTCTGTGTGCCTCTGCATTTAGTCATGCCAGCCACATGACCATGGAAACTATCTGCAAACAAATGCAGATAGCTGGCTTCCTCAGCTAAGAAAAGATAAGCACAACTCCCTAGAGTCAGACCCGTCTGGACTTCATGTCATGGGGAAACCTTTACCCAAAACATAAACACACCAATAGTATTAAACTAATGCTTTGCTTTTCTTAATTTAATACAAAGAAAAAATCATTTAATGTACTTTTATTACTATTAATGGCATAAGAATTTCTCTTGTAACGCAAGCCAAATGATAAGCCATTATTTCTATACAAATTCTTGTTTAAAGGATTACCTTCTTTTTCAACCAATGCATATTAACAACTGCCCCATGTCAGCCTTGCCACATGATCAGTCTTCTGTTTGGTAGGCTTTATGAATCCCAAGAGTTCTAGTTCTGAGACTGCTCTAACGAAACGAGCACTTGGGGAGTTGTCAGTCAAGGAAACAGCACGAGCCCTTGAAACAGAAACGCAACTATACCTTTTTTTAATAGGGAATAAATTCTGGGTAATTAATTGAAGTACAATGTAACACATTTTCTGATCTCACAGACACACCCTTGGAATGCCAATTCTTTCCCCCCTGCACACAGAGACTTGTAGAACGAAGATGTAAGCTAATTACATTTGGAAGCCACCTCTGCATTATGGCTCTCAAGAGCAGGACAAATACATCCTCTTTTACCCATGATAACTTGTTTGTTAAAGATCTAGTGGTTGAATCTATAATTCATAGTTTGCCCCTGATAGTGGAAGAGCCCAAGCAGAGGTCTACTTTGAATGCTCCTGCTGGTGAAAAATTATTTTTACCATTCCTACACTGTTCCTTCCAATGCTGTTTTCTGGGGAAACATAAAATCACATCCCCTTGCTCTGGCTGATAAGTCTTCCATGGGCAGCAGGAGACTTTCTATTCACAACAGTCTAGATCTAACCCAATGGAAGAGGGTAAGAAAACAAGATTGTTACCTAAAATCATGTACATACCAGATGAAAGCACAAAATCTTACCCTTAACTAAAGTTGGCTTTTGCATCCTCTGATGTTTGCCCCAAATTGCCCAGTACTACACTAAGTGTTACCACAAACTAAAATTAGCACAATGCAAAAATTAGCCTTAAGTTCTGTGAAAATTTGGTACATTTAGCAGTGTATATATAATGCATACAGAGACCTTCCCATTCTAAATAAAAATTCTACATGTTTTTACTGATACTAAATCAGCTTACTTTTATGTAATTAGGAGGATGCTGTGAAATGTTTGATACGACTGTTTTTGATCTATACAAAATTATATGTATCAAGTACATACTAAATTATGTTAGAAAAGGATACTGGGTAACATCATCCATCTGGTCCTTGACTGTAGAATTTGGATTTTCTGCTGCTGTTACAACAGTTGAAAAAGCCTAAGGAAAAATGCCATACTGAATATACATAGAAACATAGCAACAGAGCGAGTCAGAAAGGGTCCCCCGGGCCATCTAGTCTGACCTCCGGCACCAGCCGGCTCCGCTCATGACATGCCCACCATGTGCACGTCCAGCCTATCCTTGAACACCCGTACCGATGGGGCCTCAACGACCTCTCGTGGAAGCCCATTCCACACCCCCGGGGTCCTGACTGTCAGGAAGTGCTTCCTGGCATCCAAATGGAACCTTGGCTCCCTGAGCTTTGCTCCGTTGGAGCGTGTCCTGCCTTCCTCTTCAGGGGAGAACAGGTCTCTACCCATCTCCATGTGACATCCCCTCACATACCTGTATGTCGCCAACATATCAACATATCAATATACTGCATTGTGTAAATAATAAAATTCATAGAAAGGTCATGGTTAGTATTTCCAGTGCAGAGCTTACCGCTAGACAGCACATAAAAATATGAAGCAGTAAGGAAAAGACTCCTGCAAATTGAGGTACGGGTGGGGCTTTAAGGTTTGTTACGGCTTGCTGGTTAATGAAAACATCAATAGCTTTAGGGTAGGCTTCAAATCCAAACAAAACTCCTTAATCTTTATTCAAGTTCAGATATGCACCATAAGAGTCAACGCTAAAGCATGGGTAGTCATACTGGACAAACTGTGGCTTGGCTTAGTTGCCACATTCACTACCTGTGTCATGACAGGCTCTTCCCCTTCTGGAATCCTGTGGAGAGAAGGGCAGGTTTCTTGTCCTTTTACTAGACTTCTGCAAAAGATGCAAGCAATACCTTGCTGCTTCTGCCTCCAACAAAATCCCAACAGGAAGGGAAAAAAACTGCCTGTCCCTCCCCGTATAGCAGGGGTGGGTAACTTGTGGTTTCACAGATGTTTTAGCCTACAACTCCTTCATTCCCCACCACTGGCTATATTGTGTCAGGCTAATGGGAGTTGTACAGCAAAACAAGAGCAGCAGGTTGTCCTCTTCTTTGCAAAAAGCAATACCAGTGTGTCACTACCACCACTGCAAAGGCTGAAAGCATGGGTCCTCAAACTATGGCCCATGGGCCAGATCTGGCCCACCATGCGCATTTATCCGGCCCACCATAGAGGTGGTGCGGGTGGGGGGGGGCACACGCATGAGGCAGGGGCGGGCTTGCTCGCAAGGAGATTGTTTTGGACTTGCTCAGAGAAAATGATCTCTGCGCACGTACCCCCCACGCCCCAGCCCCTGCGCCCCACCTACACTGCCTTAGCGGCCCACGCCCATTACCGGCACCTTTCAACTGGCCCCCTGTTGAAAAAGTTTGAGGACCCCAGGCTGAAAGGAAGGAAATAGGAAATCAGTTCCCCTGTTTACAAATTATCTGGAAACAGAAGAGGTGGGTTTTTGTTTTCCTTTACTGATGCAACTTCGTAAGAGTAGGCAGCAACATGACACTAAAAGTCCAGCTGGAGTGACAAGTCATCTCATTTGGGATGAAAGGAGATGTGATTTTGTTCTCACGAGCTGGGTTTCTGAAGGAAGAACTAGCCATGTTTTGCTAAAGCTTATAGCAAAAAATTGACCAAGAGGAGTTTCTTTCCTCCCTGGCTCTCAGGTTTTTGCAAGAAGGAACTATGAAGGATGGCTAGACCTGAAGAACTTCAATTGGGAGCAAAGTCACATCTCCATTCAGACACAGAGAGGAAAGGAAAGGGGGACTCTGTCTTGTAAGTTGGGAAGCACTGGTCATGCCTTACTGCTCCTTCCTGAAAGAATCAGAGGAAGGGAAAGAAATGCTTTCTTCCTGTTTTCTTTCCAGAAAGTGTACTGAGATATGGCTGGAGTTTTCAGAAGGATTAAAGCAAAGGAAATAGACCAGCCCTGCTTTCCCTCCATAGTGAACAAAGGGGATATGGCTTCCTTCTCAACAGTTTTTGCAGAAAGAAGCAGTGACAGTTTAATACTATCATGGCTTTTGACAGATGCACAGTAGTGCTCATCATCTGATGAAGGAGCCTTTGCTACTGACACATGATTTTACTAGCTCTGAGAAGGTCATATTGACTAAATTGCTGAACACCTGAAAGAACCAAGAGGACACTGCAGTGTTGCACAACACACATTTAGATGTCAGAACCAACAAGGCTTAACAAAAAAGAGCACAGACAGGTAAGTATTTGGTAAAGCATAGAAACAGTTGTCAAATGGATTCATGTTCACATACCTCTAGCCAGTCGACAAGGTTAATTAACCTGCCACACTCCAGATGCAACTTGTATGCTATACAAATATCAGGAGCTGTATTGGAAATGGATCCAGCGTCACTTTTCAGGGACTCATTCTGAAAACAGATTTCATATTAACAAGAAAACAATTATCCATGTGTGTTAATTTATATACGACTGATTCCATCAGTCTAGCTTTCCTCCCACCTCTGATTTAACTGATAGCACTTTCCAGTCTCTTGATATCACAGGCATGTTGTTATGTGCAGCACCTCAACTCCGACTCCTGTAAACATCACAGTCATAATACAACCAATTTCAGAAATTATACCTTTAGTGATTTTTTTTGGTGATGGGGGGAATAAAAGCAGATTTCCTACCATGCTTTTATACCAGCCTGGCAGTAACATGAAGAAATATGCAATCAACCCTGTTCATGGTTTCCTCAAGACAATTCTGCATGTTGCCAGTGGCCAGCAAAGCTCTCTTTCAAGGGAGCTGCGGCATGCACAACAGCAACCCTTACCCATTATTGGGACAGTGCCTCATATGTTGGACCAATTCCCTTTCATCCCTACCCTACACTGGGACTGGTAGTCAAACTGGGAAAATGACTACCATGAGAAGCACAAGGGCTCAGATGTTCACAGCCAAGTTCCAGAAGGAGCTGCATGATGTAAAGTTCCAGGCACGTCCTGTTCCCTGTTGTTCATCCAGGTGACAAAGAAGGAGTTCTCTGGGCTGGCGCCTGAGCACTTTCCCCCCTCACTCACCAGTGCAACTAAGTTGCCTGTGACATGCGCAGCCCCAGGCCTCAAACCCCCTTTCACAGACAATGAAATCAGCCATGAATGGAGTCTTGAGGTGTATCTTGACAATCAAGAGAAAAGGATTTTGAACACCCAGGAGAGCCAAGAGAAAAGGATTTTGAATGACAAGACTTCTATCTTTGTGCACTAATGAAGGTGTAGACAATGGAACTGGATGAAAGTCTTGATTTTGGTAAAGTATTCCATTTACAGAGCTGGCACCGTGGGAAACTTCGATTCCTATTGTGGTGCTTCTTTCTGCATTAATACAATAATCCAATGCAAACTGAGAAAATACAAGAGAAATACTTCTGAGGCGTGTTCATATAACACTGCCCAATTACTTGCATGGTAAACTTCCTTCTGTGATTTATTTTTTCATGTAAACTGAGAACTCTAGTTTATCTTTCCTCTGGCAACAAGTCAACAACAACCATGTGACCAGTGTCCATGAGGCTGCTGCTCATGAACTTGGGCTTCATGAGCTTGTAACCCCGGCCATTGTGTTCCTTATTCATTTTTGGCTGTAAGACTTTCTAAAATCGCTTTCGAACATTGATTTCTTACTTGTTAACGTCCCATAATGGAGTGTGCTCTTTGGTCTGGACAACATCATTTCTTTCCAGTAAGCCAAGGATTTCAATGTCTTTGCTTTAACTATCACTTACTGACATTATCCTACTCCACCAGAAATGTTAGTGACTATGAATCCAAAAACAAAGTGGGAGTTGGGGGCAAGGTATTTTTCTGCATGATTAGCTCTTCAGGGGGACGTGCCTGCTGATTCAGGAGGGTGAAGTCAAAGAAAACATGCTCCCTAACTCATGCTACTGCAGCCACACATGTGAGAGAATGGGTAAGCTCACAACATTTTTCAAGGACTGATACATTTTCAGTACTTATCTGTAAGGCTGCCATTGCTAATGGATGGATCAGATCTTCTAAGGAAACCTATATCGTTAGTCATACACTGGTTCTTTTGCCACCTGCATCTCTTTATAGACAGATATTTATCATGAGAACTTTTATCCTAGTTTATAATTCATGAAGGAACAGACTGTACTGAACTTATACTATGAAAAATTATTTCTTCCAAAATAGAATTAAATACTACTAGTATACTGGAACAACTAAGAGATTGCTACTGATGTCCATAACATTTGTGCAAAGCACATAAGAAATTTATCAAATATGCCAAGCCTAGGACTTGGCTTTTTATCAACTATATTGGAAACTAAGCTGGCTCTTCTAATCGAAGTTCTTATTCTGTTTAAAATCAGATAAATGTGTAGATCAGACAGACACACACTTTAAATTAGTTTTCAAACCTGGTTCTTGATCATTCATGTTCTGCTAATTGAGTCAACACAGTGAGTAGAATTAAGTTGCTTGCAATAATAACATTTTGTTTTACAATGCTATCCTTCTGCTTAGGCCACATAGTGATCATTGTATTTAGCAATTCAAGTGCCTTACCAAACGATCTGTTACAAGAGAATTTCAGCAAGTACCAATAATAAGGGTGGACATATTGGCACATAATTTAAGCACCTCATATAGCTTTACTGCTGTCAATGTCTCAGGAGACAAGAGTACTCTTTCTACTGACAAATTAGGCAGGAGAACTTTTAAAAAATGAGGATTTGTATAAATTGGGCAGTGATCATCGGCCTGGATTACTCTATTCATAAAGTCACACAAGCATGTTACTGACACAATCAGTATGCTTAAGAACAGTCTTCTGGTGATATTTGGATGATCCAAAAACCACCACCCCATCATTTTCCCATGGCTACATATGAAACATACCATATTTATAGCTGTCCTGCACCAAGACAGCGACGAATATCATGTGTTTCTTATGGAATTTGTGAGAATCTCATAGCAGCACTTCAAGCCATGAGATGCTGCATGGCCCATCCTGTTGAACCCAATGAGCAAAGCCAGTCAAGGATAGTTCTGAACACAGTAAGTTCCAGAGGGCACTTATGCAGGTAGACCATCAGGAAAGCTGCCTAGCTCTTGATTGCTTACCTTCAGATAGAAATAGGGGTTATTGAGAGCAGTGTGAAGAGCAACCCGTGGGGCAGCATTCAAATGCTCCCGGAGTGTATTTGCTGCACTGAAATACATCACCTCGTGCAATGTCTGCATCTCTGCAGGAGCAAGGAAATTTCTGAAAAAGCACCATGGAATAAAGGGTGGGAGAGATTGATATTTACTTGGGGTAATCTTAACTTCTGCTTATAAGCTTAAACAGGAAATCTGTACATTTCACACGGTGCTCTGCTATCATCTGACATGGTTAGAAACTAAATAGTGTTTTTTAAGCCAGCTCTTCCCCCTTTTTCAGGAGACTGAAACAAACTCCATAAATTCCAGTGGCAACCTCATCTTATGAAAATGGTCAACAGTCAGAAGACAGAAAAAACACCCAGCTGAGCTAACAATGCTTGTCAAATCCACCTGTTTTTCAGATTTTTTTTTTCAAAATGTGCTCCCGTCAGCTTTTCCCTTTCTACATGTTTGGAAAAAATCATTAAATATATCTCATTTCTTTTTTTTTTTAATATGACTTTGTTCCAGTATCAGCATCTGCATTTCCCCCCCCAAACCCTAGGAAAGTAAATCTCCTACCTTGCACCATTGCTACATTCTCTACTTATTTTGTCCTGTCTTTTCAATCTTCCCTTCTGTGAAAACTGCATAATGCATCTGCTTGAATAATGTGCTTCTTAAAGCTCTATTTCTATCCTAGTGGATCCTTCATGAACCAGAGCCAAAGCCAAAAAGGGGGTTGTGGGGGGGGGGATCAATCAAATGAAATCCTGACCTCTGCTCAAGTAAAGAGGGTCTCTCTCTTTTTCCTGTATCACAAACCAGCCCAGCAACTCTGGTAGGAGGAAGGGACAGGAAAGTCTATTTCTGCTAGCTGAGTTGTACATGCCCAAATATGGATTCAACACATAATTTTCAACTGGTTGTCTCAATTTAATACTTCCAGTATTTGTATTTCCACCAATTATGATTCATCACATTCCAAATGAGTCTGTCTGCTGTTGAACTGACATAAATTTACTATACAAAACTGTGCAACAGTGTTAAAAAAATGTTAAAAATAGTGCCGACCATTGTGGCCTGTAGTGGGAAAAGCAAAACATAAATGTAATAAATAAAGAAACAAATAAAAAGAAAACAATGCTTACTTCACAAGGCTATCTATAAAGTCAACAACTTCAAAACGAAGCATTTCAAATTGTGTTAGTTTCTTAAGCCTTCTTGAGTCTTTCATCTCCAGCAGAGTCTAAAGCGAAGCAAAGCAGAATAGAACAAAAAGAGACTTATAAATAACTATGTGTGATAAATCACTTGGCAATGCTCATCAGATTCTTGGATTTTGTTTTATGAAGCTCCACACACACACTTCATATGGCAATTATCAATAGTAACTCATAAAGTAGGTTAGCTGTGATGAATAAACAGTATTGTTCTCTTTAACTGGCACAATTGTTCTTTTGCAACAATCAACAATAGTGCTAACGGAAAGATACTTTTAAAGCAGGCCATGGTCAACTGAGACTCCTGACATTCATGACTGTTTGACTGCCATGAAATACATGAAATTCCCCACTATTGTATCCTCACAATAAGCCTGTGAGGTAGGGTTGGGTAGTGACTGGTCCAAGGTTGTCAAAGGCAGAGGTATGAAGAAGGGAGCCACAATGTGTCTCACCTGTATCACTCTAGAGAATTTACTTAACCTGAGCACTGTGGCTAGTTTAACAATTAGAAAGAACATGAATTTTAATCAGGCCTTGCAGCGTTTTGCATGGGGGTGGGAGGGGGGAGGAAAAAACTTGTGTCAAGAAAAAGTCAGACTTTGCTCTCAGAAAAAATCAGATAATTATCTTCAACATGATGTAATGCAGAATATTCTGTCAGGAACAGGCATGGCAAAGAACAAACAAGGAAGAGAAAACAGCCTTCGTGTCCCTTTCCCACACTGGGCCACCTCTAAGCAGTGTTCCTGCTTGGTCTCCTGGGCTGTTTTTTAAACATTTATTCCAGTGCTGTTTATTATATAGGCTCTGGAATTTGGCAAGTCAATTGATTAAAAATATTTGCACAAGTCAACAGCCCACTCTGAAGTACTCTGACCTTCTGAAGATGATAGAGGTCTGTCTTCTTTTGAAGTTCTTTCAGTGAGGATATGGACTTCTCGTGATCATCACTGGCTTCAGCTGCCGGAATAAGAAGAAGGGTCAGAATCAGTCACAAAAACCTGTGTTTGGAGCAAGCTGCCCACAGAGGGAAAGAGAACACATATGCAGAATCTGGAAGGCAGATTACATTGGGCAGGATCATAGAGTTTGACTGCCACTGGAGGGTGGAGACAGGCTGTGGTTTTGTCCGATTTCCGCTGCTCTCCACAGCCCATAGTACCTCCTTCCCATGCTGTTCTGAGGCTGGGCAACTGAAATGCAGCCATTCCAGCCACGGAGAGGCAAGTCAGGGTCTCAGCCAATAAGACTTTCAAGGCCTTCCGTCCCTCCCTCAGGTATATCAGCTTCCTGCATTCAAACAGGACCAGATTAAGGACTTGCTCAGAGGAGGAGAAAAATTAAAGTTAAAATGCAGAAAACCGTAAAATCCCTCTGCATTATTTAATCCCATATTAAGTCTTACTGGGCACAGTGTCTGAACTAAAAAGACTTCCACAGAGCTTTCATTTATTGTTTTTAAAAACACAGACACTTCTGGTTCATTGTCCTTCCTCCTCCACTGCCCATATGCAAAATATTCAGATAAAAAAGAGGCTTATTTCATATTGCCTCAAGCCAGTAGAGATTTACTGACTTAAAAGTACACAAAAATAAACGAGAGCTCAGCTACAGCTTCTTGATCCATTTTTGCTGATTTCTACCTCTTCCCGCTGATGGCATGAATAATATGGTTCTCCTCAAATTCTTCGTATATCCTCATATTTGTAATTCTATTTCTATAACTCTAAACCTTCAAGATGATGGTACAACATTAAGTTCTTTAATATATTTAAAACGTGTGTTTGCTGCTTGCCTATTTCATTCTAAGAACTTAGATTTCTTACAACTCAAAATAGTCCTGTCCTCACATTTGCACATCATTCTTTGATGAACTGCACGGAGAAAAAAACCACTGGGGAGGTACAAATCCACTTCCTGGGACGGTTTTTCACCCAGTCAGGCTTATGTCACCACTGAGCTGGCTGAATGTGAACTGGGAAAGGGTTTGTAAAGGTAGAACTGGCAGGCAAGGGAAGGCGTTCTGCTGCCCTTCTGAACAGCCAATTCCCACACACACCACAATATAATAAGGCAGATGTTAGTTTGTGAGCAGCACACTGGCTGTGTAAGGCGTAATTAACACCTCCCATAATTCTCTTAGATAGGCCAAAAAGTGTCTCATGCAACCAGAACAACATTGCTTCAATTCACTTTTTAATCTTGTGTTCATAGTTCAATCTTGGACACAGTTCACTTTCATGTTGAACTAACCAGACTTAGCAAAAAAGTAAACAAAAAAAGATATTAACAAATTGAGCCGGAGACCCTTGTATAACTTTCGAAACACCAAGTAAAAAAACACAGCAACTAAAACCACAAAGAATGCTTTGAAGAATGTAGGGAGTGAATTCTGCAGACTGCTAAATAACTCAGTTGTTGATATACATAAACTTGTGACACACATTTAAAAAATAATCTTGGGCAAAACAGTCAAACTGTGCATACTCTGCATTCAGCTATCTACAGTAACTGCATTAATAGATTGCTTAATTGGATATACAGTGGTACCTTGGCTCACGAACTTAATCCATTCCAAGACTCTGGTCGTGACCCATATTGGTCGTGAGCCAAATCAAATTTCCCCATAAGGGTCAATGTAAATAAGGTTAATCCGTTCTGCACCTATTTTTTTAACTCACAAAAATTTGAAGCAAAGTGACACAGGTGCTACCAGTTAGGGGTGAGGAAGGAAAAAAACAGTTACCATAGTAGCCCCAGCATTCCAGCCCACCATTTCTTTCCTCCAGCTTCCTAGGTAATGTTGGGATGAGAAAGGTTCCATGCAACGTTTTTCCCCTACTAAACAGCTGGGTGGTGGAAGAAAGGCTGTTTAGACCAGCACCAGCACCGCCTGCCCGTGGCTGGGGTGTACATCTACTATTACAGAAGTGGGTTTTCTCCCCTCAAGTTTAAGAAGGAAAAAAGGTGTCCTGCCCTTGTCAGTACCCTCTGGTAGGCAGCGACGGGCGGGGCTGGGATGGCAGAACTCACACAGGGCAGGCAGCACTTCTCCTCTCACGTTCCTTTACCAACCAGTGCCCGGAAGAGGATGCCCTTCTTCAGTTTTCTTTTAAAAACACAGTGGCGGAGGAGCAGGCGTGCCTGTTGCTTGGCTGAGTGGGGTGTGCAAGTGCCATCATGACAGTGAGGTTCTGAAAAAAGAACGAAGGGAAGGCACTCCCTCCCCAGCATTGCCTGGCAAAGGAGAGCAGCCAGGATGTTGTGGAATGGGGAGAAATTTGGGCTGTGTATATGTGTGTGCAAGCTGGTTGGCTAAGGCAGGGGGAGCAAAGCTGGAGGGGATGGGTCTGTGCTATTCAAGCACCCCTGCTGGAAAGTCCTGTGCTCAGGACTCCCTCAAACCTTAGCAGTGCCCTTGTGCTCAGTAACAGGTAGAAGCTGTATATTTTATTATTTTGCAAGGGTTAAAAGCACTTTTGAGATTGCCTGCACTACATGACTTCATTTATCCAGGAGGAAACAGTAGTGTTGACCCTGAAGAACACACACAGGCACCACTAAAGTTTCAGTCACATAATCTGGGAAGGATGCCAAGGTCCCAAAAAGGTTACCCCAGGAAGGCTAAGCTGCTTTTGTCTTTAGACTTGTCTTAGCCTTTTTCATTCTGGAGGTTTCAATGTATTAATTTATAGCATCATTTGTAGCACTTTTCTCCATTAGGTAAAAAAAATGCAGCCATTTTAAGAGGGCTGCCAGTGTGCGTGGCAGATCAGCAAAAACCTTTATAAATGAGTATAGGGCAGAAACTACATTAGTGGAGTCTCTGGACAGACTCACTGCTTTGTAAATATAGAAGCAATTATGGAGTAGATGGTAAGATATGGAGCCAGCACAAGCCTGAAAATGAATACTAGCCATGCTGAAGCTGTGAAAAGTAGAATCTGACTGGAATAACATATGGCAGATGACGGTCTGCTTTATCCTCACTAGCAGCGCTATTTACAAGCAGTAGATCATCAAAGCCTCTCTGTGGGGAGACAGTGTGTAGGGCAGTCACTTTTCTAGGCTACACCTATGAAGAAGTGACAGCAGCAGAAGCTGCCACGTTGCTACACCTGCATGCTTGCCACCCAAGATCCATCTCCTTGGTTTCAAACCCTCCACAACCAACCATTTATTTACACATCTGTGCTAGCTCCGACGCAGAAATAATTCACCTAACACTGAATGGGCCTGCTGATAACCTTTTGCAGAAGCCTGGTAAACGGAGAGGATTGTATCCAACCGTGCCCTTCCACTAGCAGAGAACTCTGATTCAGAGGAGAAACAGAAAGGGAGGCGGTTTTCAGAAAAGCTCCTTTTCTTTTGTAGCTCCCCACCTCACCTCCCCCACTGTTCAAAGGGTGCCCCCAGTGCCCCTCTACAGCTGACCAGGGAGAATGCATTAGGGGGCTGCAGAGGGAATGGGATATCAGCAAAAATACCTTTACTCCCCACCTTTCCGTCATGGAAGCCTCCTCTGGATCAAAGAGGCTCTTGTCAGCAAAGAAGTTGCAAATGGATTCACTGCAATCTTATCATCTCCCACCCCTCTATACATTATATCATCTGAGAAACCTTATGCATCCAGTGGTGAGGAAAAGTCCAAGAATCCTCCTCTCTGCCAATTTCTCCTCAAAAAGCCATTTCTTACAAGAGTGAGCTATATATCAAGTATAGCTGCCAAGCTGAAGATTTCTTCTGTGTGAATCATGAAATTTAAATTTCTAACACAAATGGATAGGTTAGTAAATACCTTCAGGATTTCTAAGTCGGCCCAAGTACTCCTTCAGTTTCTCTGAAGTGTTTCCAAGATGTTTTTCAGGACAGGATGCAAGAATTGCCACACATTTTTCAAGAACGTCTACCAAGTCATTCTTGGCCAACATTCTGAAAGAAAACAGTCCAAAAGCATTACAGATACAGAATAAAAAAACTGCTGAAATGCTTAGTGGGGTATGTTGTATACTATATATTTGGCTACCCTTTTGCAAAGGGAGAAAAATATTCAGTGAAATAATTTTCAAACTATCTGGGTTTTTTCCTTGTCACCTAAGACTATTGATTATGGGGGTGGGAGAGCCTGCAATCCTATACAGCCTTATCTGGGAAGAAGTGCCATTGAATTCAATAGGACTGCTATATACTTGAAAACTAGGCATGTCACATTGCACAATACAAAATGAGTATGATTTAATTGGTTTTTCTCATTGATTTTTTTCCCTACATACATAGTTTAAGGGAAAAGAGTGCCTGAAAGGACAAGAGGACTTGGATGCAGTGGAAATTATTTTGTCTTCTTCTTCTGAGTATTTGGCATAGTTGTTTCATCCTTGGGCTTGGGCAGGACTTTGTCTAGGGGCTTGTAGAACAATGTTGTCTTCTGAATGTTATGCCCACATAGATGATTTTGGTACCCATGACCCAGTTGCACAAACAAATATTCCTCCGTGTCACAGTGCTGGACATTGTACCTCTTGCTCCAAGTTTGAGAGGGTCAAGGGAAGAATCTGTCAGGAAGGCCGTGCCTGTGACAACTTCCCACATGAATTCCTGGGTGTCCTTCCCCAAGTTGTTGGCTTTTGTGTCGATTCTGTGTGCCACTATGGTGGAGATGGTTGCTGCTTGGACAGCACTGGCCCATCTATTATGCTGAACTGCTAGGTGCTCATCATGCAGCATGGACAGGAAAGGGTCTAGAGGTGAGGGTTGCCACTGGATTGTTCACCTTCAGTATGGCCAGCTCCTATGTGACATCCTCCTACAGGTGGCAGAACCTGTTGCAGTAGCAATGGCTTGGTCTTGGTCTTGGCTTGGCTGCCCTTATTCGTTCCTTGTACATGATCTCATAAAAGTTCACCAATGTGTGATGGGTGTGGGGTGAGCAGCTTGAAATCCGCTTCCACTCTCCTTGCTTAGGTTAGCCAAAGTCAGGAGCTTCCTGCTGCTCATGGTCCATCAGCTTGATAATGTTAAGGGTGTTGGCAATCAGTTATGGGAAGGTCTCAGGCAGAGAAGATGTTACTGGGCTTCTCTGTCCTTGTGCCTATTCCTATTGTCGAGCTTCCCATCCTTGGAGTGCAAAGGTTTTGAAGATCTGGAGGAGGAGAACCTGAAGGTGAAGGAGTCAGAGGAGGAGGAGGAAGGTGGAGAATGTACCTTGTACCCCCATTGCTCATTCAGCCTTTTTCATTTTGGAGCTTCCTCTTGGCTGGATCTTGAGGGCTTTCTCTGGAGTGTGTCCCTGCAGCCATCTGGCAAGCCCCCTCTCTACTGTCTCTCACAGGGGAATGAGAGCAACTAGGTGTATGGCTGCATCATGGCCTGCAGTGGGATTTGCTGTGGCAGTGCTCCCTGTGGATGTATAACTGCAGTCATAACCACTCGTCACAAAATCTCCCTCATGAACTGCTTCTGCAGGAGCCAACACAAGGGATGTCCCTCTGCCTGGGAGAGCCCTCTTTGCCACGAGACCAATGAGAGTCATTATGGCTCCTGGTAGGAGTCCTGGTGCTCATCCAGTCGATTGCCTCTTCCAATAATTTGAGCAGAGCCCCCTTTGAGCCTCTAAAAAGGTTGCATGACTCAGGAAAGATGGGGAAGACCTTCCTTCTGGGCTGTGCCTACTCAAGCTCAGCACTGAAGCAGGCAGGCTCAATTGCCTGGGGCTGTTCCTGTGCCCTAGGTAGGGGGTCTGCAGGGCTAGGGGCACCTAGCAGGCAAGAGGATGGTCCCACTTGGAATCCATGGATTGACTCTTTTGGTTGGCCTTCCCACTGGCTGGGAGCCTGCATTCTCTCTGCCCTGCCTCTCCACTGGCATGTGAGGGTGGGAGGGGACACAGATCTTACCCAGTCTGGGACTTTGTATCCCAGCATCCGTCACAACAGAACTGATTCAGCAAACTAGAAAACTGAGAGAGATGGAGGGGAAGAATAAGCCATAGCAGCCCTGACTGTCTGTTGGGTACATCTAAGGGTGGCTTAGCATTTTGTGTGAAATGTGGCCAATTACAAAAAAGGCTCCCCATTTGCTAGCAATTCTTGAACAGTAGAGGAAGGCATCTTGCATATCTAAAACAGAAAGAGAAAATTAAAGGAGTTTACCTCACTAGCTGCATGGCTGACTCATATTCCTCTGTTTCCCACACTTTTTTCTCCAAACATGCACAATACAGCTCTCTGATCTGCAAAAGGGAAAAGAACATTTAACAAACATGAACTGACTAAAATATACACTCTTAGTTTACAACAAAAAGTGCTAAATTGCTGCAGAACAATTGCTCCATGGGCCTGTGTGCATATCCCAATAATTAACCTGAAGTCTCTGCAATATGGGATGGCTGCCATTCTGTGTATACACACTGCAGTGAGCATGCATGGGCTGAAGCCTGCATAGTTGAAATGGTGGCTGACGCATGTTTCAGAGCCATGGGAATTAAATAACTCATGATGGCTCCATATGATAGTGAACCAGGTCAATGTGTCTCTGTATGTTGTGGATGGAAGTGTAGACTGATCCTGAAAGAGGAAGAGAATTGTGAGTTCACAGAAGTTGCTTTGTGTGTTACTTTACTTTTCTGGCAGGGAATCAAGGCTGCTCATGAAGTTTACCTCCTTTTCATGTTATCCTCACAACAACCCACCAAGGTAGGTTAGGCCAAGAATAAGTGATTGGCCCAAAGTCACTCAGTGAGCTTCATGGCTGAGTAGGGCTAGATGCAGCTCTCCTGAGTCCCTGCCCAACATTCCAGCTACTCCACCACACTGGTTCGGTCCCTATTTGTGCCACATATTCATCTTCTATAAGTCAGTTCTCTTTTAGCTTTAACAGTTTTCCTCTGTGAAATGGATTTCTGAGGCTCAGACCCACCTTCAGGTTTTTAGAAAATGACTTGCCTTCTAGTTTCAAGTTGCTTGCCTTTTACCCTTCAGTAAAAAACTGTATTTTGTGACTGGTCATCCCTTATGGCAACAATTTTGTGAATGCCTCCCTGCCCCATCATGGCAGCTAAATTATGACAATGCCCATGACCTTTCACAAAATCCCCTATGAGTCTGGTATCCTGAAAAGCTGGAGATCCTTCCCTTAGGAAATGTAGCTTTTATTATCCGTACCCCATTAACTGCATTGCAAATTCCCTTGTTCACTGTGAGGAGACAGCTGGAGCAATTAGATGGCTCCGAATCTTTATTTCGAAGTCAACGTACCTATTAAAATGGACATATATAAATACATGATTTATAGAATCTATTGGGTAGTATTAATGGAGGGGGGACTTAATTGTGTCTGTCTGTTGCAGACAGAGTGAAGCAACAGCACTGAAAGAATTCAAGATGTCAGCACTTAACATATGTACATACTTGTTTGCCTAATGGATACTTTGGAAGAGAGGATGTGACAGCATGAAGACATTTGAGAACTGGGTAAAAATTTTCATGGTAAGTATGCAAATCTTGCAGCAATGCCTGTGCTGTTTCCTGAAATAATAAAAGAGAAAACCTATATTGATATATTATTCATTGTATCAGTCAAGAGAGAGTCACAGAGTATCTGTAGAGTACAATTACAATGCAACTGCATAAATGCCTACTCAGATTTAAATCCCACTGAGTTCAACTGGATTTCTGCCCTTGCAGCCTTCAGAGTCATGCTGGAATGCCAATAATCTCTTTAAAAAATCTTGAAAATGCACCAATAGTGTCAAAAGATAAAATAAATTCCAAAGACATTAGGAATTCCAATCTAAGTATCAGACAGTAATTAGGATCCTCAGATATTAGTGAAACCAATACATTTTTCCTTGGAAACATTCCAAATTTTGGATTTTAGTGCTATCCATGGAAGCATCATTTTAATGAACTGGAGTTTTGTTAATCATAGCTAAGTTGCACTGAAGTGTGCTTTGTGAATTATTAAACTAACAGCATTTTGCTTTACTTAATTGTTCTGCAAGAACTATCAAGTCTCGTATCTAATGTAGATGCTCACTTGGATAAAACGCCTCTTACTAGATGTGGGTATTCCCCACCGTTGCTGCAGTCCCCCATATCACTCAGAAGCAGCTTCTGGTGTGTGCATGTGCATGCACAAGGAACTGCACTGGCATGGGAGAGGCAGAGAAATGCTACCATGTGACCAGACCTCTATTAGTATTCGCCTGGATTTAAGTTCCATGGCTTATATCCATGCAACTCTTTCCATTCCCTGAAAGTCTCACCTAAAAGGTAGGGGGTTAAATGAAGTGCCACGCCACCACCCAGGGTGTGCATGGATGCTCCTTCTGCTTGCACACAGGGATCCAGTCTCTGATTAAAGGAACAACAAAAGGAATGGAAGCTGTTTTTAAGGGGGGAAAATACTGGGCACTTTCTATTTTATATCTAACTTACCCTTGCTGGTGTGCTGAACTACTAAAGTTTGGTCCAGTGCTATCCTTCGGTCAATAAAGAACCACTATATTCTATATTTAATCATAGAATGAGCCTAGCACTTTCAGCCTATTGGAAAGAATCTTAACATCAGAATTTTAGCAAGCAAAATCGGGTCTCAAAGAGATGCTCTTTCCTTAACATTCCAAAGTGTGGGCCCTGGAATGTTGGGAGCAGAGGCTGGAAGAGGTTGGGAAAAGCTGATAGCAGAATAAGCAGAAGGGCCAAATTAACTAGGTTCTCACTGAGGTAGAGATATCTAAAATAGAGGCTTGCAATGGGCAGGTTTGCAATAGGTCACAGTGGCTTGGTGGTTTTGAGAACGACCCAGAGTGCATTCAACAGACAACTGGGCTCAGCATGGGTTGTTCACTCCCCTCCGCTGTGGTCCTCCAGCCAGTATCCCAGGAAACACCATGGAAGGATGGGCTTGTCTTCCTCTCTTGAATGTGATTTGCAATTTGCAAGCCCCTTTTCCTTGGCTTTATTACAGCTTTTTATTATTAAACTTTTTTGAAAATTGCCTTTTGTGATCTTCTATTTGACAGCCAATAACAACTCTTCCTAAGTGTCCAGGCAGCAGTCTGGAGGGGCTGTCATTGGCTAACAAGCCCATTTTTAAAATAAAATGTATGTGCCCCAAATGTTGGCTTTTTTATTTTTTGGTATTTCTTTGCATTATGCAAGTCAGAAGAGGTGCACACTTCCCCTTTGTAATATCCTGGGTAGTACCTACTGCCAAAGCACAGCAGATGCCAACCTTGAACACTGCCTCAGAGAATGTTGAGACAGCATTTTTGCCCTCCTTTTCTGCCAAGGGAAGCCAAAGGTGCAAGTGATCTTAGCTCACTAAAATGTGGAAGTAAGATTTACGCCCCCTGCATGGTGATAACCTCCCGGACATCCCCCCTTTATAGTCCTTGAAATTCATTTTGCACTTTTTCCTGACACTAGCTCCTCAGGAAAGTGCAAAAGTGCATCCCACTCCTTTCTCTGTCCATTTGAGGGGAGATTTGGAAGGGGAATGGGATGCTTTTTGCGAGGGACATAAACAGCAATATGAAGTCCAACTATAAGAAAGAAAACCCATGACAGTCCTGCCAGGACGAGTGGAATGGGCAAGATTACCAGGAGTGGCAAGGCTGTGCAGCTGTTGCTGCAGTTTTTACTTCTCTCGATTTGTGATTTGCTAGCCACTGGATTTGATCCAAGGGTGAGAATAGTTGTCTATTCTGGTTTGGGGCACTATGGCAGCCCATTGATAACCCAACCCAACCCAACCCAACCCCAAAACAGTCCATGGGTTTTCAGACTGGTTCATCTGAAAAGGAAATATCCAAAATCAGCATGAGTAAAGTGGGCTGAGTGACAACAGGACAGCCAGCTATGGCCACTTACTCTCAAGGACTTTCAAATCACCTGAACCAGGTTAATGAGTGTTCGGAGAGTCAGAGTTGCTGCATTGCTGAAAAGTTACTTTAGTATGGATCCCCAACCAAAGTAAGGAATCAAATATGTTGTGCATTCTTTTCCAAAGTAATTCAAAGTAGTAATAATATATAGTGACATCCATCATGGAAGGTTGCTTAACAGTGAAGAAAATGCATACAAACAGCACAACATTTCCACTGATACACAGCAGAGACCTTATAATGAATAAAACATGGTATCATTCATCATAAATAGTCCAGTTATTGTAGAGGAGAGAAGGACTGGTCCTGGGGGTGGGGAGTGGGGGTCTCCTAGCTTACCAAACAAGTATGTCTTCTAAATATATTGACTCCATCAGATAACGAAGATATCAGTTTTTACCTGTGGGGCTTCTAAACATATTAAGGAATCAGCTTTAAAATAACAATTAGTAGAAGGATTTTAACTGGGTAAAAAACAGTAAAGATCAATTGTTCTGGTTTGAGTCATTGATGCTGAGGTTCTATGCACGGGATCTGAGAAAGAAGCTGCAGGTTTTAAAAATCTGAAAACTAAAATTCCAAATGCCTCTAGATATTGCAGCAAAAGTTGCGTCAAGAAATCATGCTGAATAATTCGCCAAATTGTTAGGGAGACAACGAATGATGAATAAACCCCAAATCATTTCTACTGGACTGTATTCCTAGTATTTCAGTTTACATAATTTAAACTACGTCTTGTAGTAATTTTGTTTTCATTTTAGCTCAGCTCCAACAAATTATGCCTTGCATATAGCTAATATATCTGAAACCAAGGCTTATCTCCTGGTAGCTGACAGTTCAGAAGCTGATTTTTTTCTCTTGCTTGGAACAGGCTTCATAGTTATTTCTAGAAAGATTAGCAAATGAAGTATGTGCACAGATAGTTAAGCCCTTCATGCCTCCCCATGTATAACAAATGACATAATTCTCTGGCAGAGCCAGAAGACTTAGAACAAGTTGGCAAAAAATACTTGTAGTCCGCAAATGAAGAGGCTAAGGTTCTGAGGAAACAGGACATTCATTCTGGTCTAGCAGAACTCTCTAATCAGATGTTATATCTTCCTATCACATAAATCTTACTTTGGAGATTTTCACCTCCTTACAGATTTAAAGAGAAAATCCATGAGTGTGTCAGTTCCCCTAAATTTAGTCAATATCGTTGACAGATAATTTTGTGCTATAGTCTTCTATGTGATGGTGCTGGGCTGTTTTTGACAGGTTTTTCTATTAAGTTCAATGGTTGTTATAACTCTGAAATAAAATGTGACAAGTCCCAAAGAAGGAAGATTTAATTCAGCGTTATGAAAGCCTTATCTAAGTTAGAAAAATGCAGCACTGCATCATTGGTATTTTTACTGCTATTTTTGCTACTCTGTCTTTTCATGGATGAAGTTTCTAGCAGATCAAGATGAACTCAAGTCTCCATAGACTTAGGAGGATCATGATTTTTCAAAAACTAATCCTTTACTTCTAAGACAGCAGAACATGTGAATTCATAGGAGACTTAAGTCTTTTTGAAGATTCTGCTTTAGTTAGGGTGGATTTTTTTTCACTTGGCTTAGATTTTTTTTGTTGGTTAGAGGAACAGTGAAGAAACTTGGAAATAGTCACACCAGAAATAGATTAGCTAGCAAAGCCAAGCTTTCTTGAATCCAAGTAATCAATGACATAGTTCAAACAATAGGTGGATTAGCATGTCATGCAAATAGGCTGCTTTACCAAGGATGGCTTGTTTTTTCAAACTAATCACCCTGTAGTAACTGTAGGCTGTTCTAGGATTGTTCTTACCAGGGAGAGTTATTGTGGCATTTGAACTCAAACAACACAATTCACTGTGGGTGAGCTCTAACAGCCAGTGAATCACTTGCCAAGAGCAGCAAAGATCCCTTGCCATGCTTGACAAGCAGCTGCAAGGTGAGTACCACTGAAAGTAGCCTTCAAACTGTCCAAGCAGCATTTGAAAGCTACTCTGACCACCTTTCCCTGACCATGGCAGCACGGCATAGCCATTCCTCAGTAGATCTCTTAAGCTGCTGGCAAGTGTGGCCAGGATCTGCTTTCCCTCTGGCAGTTAGACAGTAGACCTCTTGGGCAGGAGGCAGGAACTGGCATTCCCTGTAGTGATGATGCCACCAAGCAGATCAAGGATCCTCATTTCCTGCTACCGCTGGAGCAGGCAGTTGGATCATCTCTCCCATTCTCCCCAATGCTTTTCAGGACAGGAGCATATTCGGAGACAATGCATAATTTTGTTGTTGGTGTTGTTTTTTCACAGTAGGCAAACAAGGCTCCTGCCCTGAAGTGTGATATTCAGCTTCAAGCCTCATCTGGAGCAATGTGCAGGGGACGCCCACTTCAAGGGCTAGCAGCTGAATGCACTGCCCTATGGGAATGATCTGAATGCTGCTGTCAGAGAGAAGAGACTCCTTCCTTATGTCCCCTCAAATACCACCAGAAGGAAGGAGCAAGAAATACCCACAATGATCCCAATTGTCTATTGTGGGTACTCCACAAAACAACCAACTCATTATGGCTTTGGTTGTCATGTGCACTCCACCTTTCATTCATTTATCCTTCAATAGCCCAATTTATTTTTTAGGCTTGGATCCAGGAAATGGCTTCCATGGGAGAAAGGTTCCCCTTCCCAATTTTGAGAGACTCTCCATCACACCACACGTCACCACAGTTGGCACAGTCTTCAGATTCTGTGCGTAGTGTTTCAGGAAACTAGAGGGACAGGGAAGTCCACTTTCACCAGCACAGTTGATCCAATCTCCAATGTTCCTAAATTTCTCATTACAACAAATGAAGCTACAATATGAGGCTTAGTGAAAATAAGCTCCACAAAGTTCAGTGGGAAACTTCTGAGGAAACAACCATCTTTTAGAGCTGCAAGAGTAAAATGTTAAGCCTACTCACCAAGCAGCAAGTCCTACTAGAGAGAGCTGGTTAACATGCTCCCTCCTCACATGCACATACCTCATCTTCAGTGCAAATCATCACTCATTATTACATTTGGAGCAGCAAACAACGGTTTGTGCTAAAGAGGAAGTAAATCAAAGGCCTGGTTCACATGCAGCAACAACCTAGAGTATGACTGAGTATATGGGCTGCTGAATTCTGGGTTAGGTTACCTGCAAATCTGGAATTATGGTTTAACTTTGGATTGTGAACCACAAACAGACCAGGAGGAGAACCTGTGATTTGTTGGCAGGTTGCGAACTCAGGTTTGTTTTAACTATACATCGCCATTACATGTGAATCCAGGACTATGCAGCATTCATAGATTTTGACAGGCTACGGAGGCAAGACCGATGAAAAACACCCCAGCAATTCTACATGTCAGTATTAACAGATTTGGAAAGGACTCTGGAATAGGAAGGAGAAAACAAGCAACCTAGTAATTGAAAAAACTAACTGTGCCTTGTACGATCATCTGGAGGACAAATCATGGGAAAACTCTGAGTGAGGCAACACCTATACCAGGGGTCAGCAACCTTAAGCACTCAGCCATTTGGACCCATTTCCCACAGAAAAGAAAACACCGGGAGCCACAAAACCCCTTTGACATCTAAAATGAAGTTAACACTGCATATATCGTTTTTTACTTTTATGCCATGTATAAAAAAAATGACAGTGTTTATACATCCGGATATTATACATCTCCATCCAGATATTTTTCAGCAAAGGCTGTGTGTTTATTCTGGAAGTGACTTGCAACATTCGACTTTTTGTTGTTTGCCAATTTCTCACCACATATTAAGTGTACTGGTAAACTAGTCTCGTCAGCACTGAAAGCAAATGAATCTGCCCACGTACCATTAAATGTTGTTTTCTTCTGAAACTTTTCTTTTCTTGGATTTATCCATGGTTGGCCTACTGGGGTTCGAAAAGCTCAATAAATCACGTGCAGGTGGGTGTCACACATTGGCGGTTGTGACGCATATTCTGAGCAACAGGGAGCCGCAGCAGAGGCATGAAAGAGCCACATGCGGCTCCGGAGCTGCGCGTTGCTGACCCCTGACCTATACTCTTAGCTGTCCTTACATGCAAACTGGATCAATGAATCAGAATACATAGAAAGGAGAGTGGTTTGTATTGCATCAAAGTAAGCCCACTGAGGTGCTCTTTTGACAATCTATGAAAGAAAGGAGGAAAGCCCTATCTCACCGTTTTTTCACTTATGCTTGCTAACTTGGTTTATTGATTTTTATTTTAATAGTTTGTGTCATGTTTGTCTTAAAATGATGCTAGTTGCCTTGGAAATATTTGTTTGAGAAAGAAGAAATACTTTGCTAAATAAATAATAGCAAGAAGTTTCAGGGCTTAATTTAAGCTGCTCATCATGTACAATGTTTTTCACCACATCCTTAATTTAAAAAATAATTTTTAATTAATTAGTACTAGCTGCAAGAGAAACCCTGATATCAGGCAAGTTTGCACATCAAACTAAGGTCCCTAAGAATAAGCCACAGTGGGTGGGTTGTCCATCACTCTGAACAGCTGATTGCCCACTTAGTGGCTTACTGTGGCTTTCTTCTCCTTCAGTCCCTCTTAGTCCTCCCAGCAGGTGTCTCACCAGCCTTTGCAGCGGAAATCCTTGTTGCCCACATCAGCAGCCTATCTGCAACTGGTCTGTTGAAGTTGCTGGCTCACAAGGAAGCCCACCCAAAACATGAAAGGGTTTAAAATTCTGAGCCCTTATGGATTTTCTGGGGCCAGAGGAGGCTGCTGGAAGGAAGATAGGAGAATAGCCCATCACATGAACAGATACCCATTCATTCAACATGGAGTTTTTACTCTGGGTTTGTTATTTCACGTACTGTAAAGATTGTGAAAAGTTAAAACCTTATCACTGTTACCAGGATTTCAAGCAAAGTTCAAGCATCAAACCATGAGAAATGGTTTATAGGTTATTTTACTCTTTGCTCCAGTAAATTCTCCAATGTGGAGTTGTGCTTACACATATTAAATCATATTAATAATTTAACTGGAAAATGTTGTGAGATAGGCAGCTAGAACACTTTTTAGGCAAGAATATTTGAGGGCAAATGATTAGAACCACATGCACAGTATTATGCATGGCAAGCTATCAGAGCGAGAACAAAATTACTTGAGTTTAAGAAAAGCAGAATACAAATGTCTTATATAAATATAGATAGGGTAGACACAGAATGAATTCCAGGTCTAGGGTCACTTTTCTGAGTGTGTGATATGAAAGATTCAAATGAAATGTAATTTGTCTGTACTATTACATTTCTTTAACTAGAAATATTAAAATTATCTGGAAGATTTAATATCATAGATCTCTAAAATCCTAATATTTACCTTTAAATAGTCATCATCCGTCAGCAATGCAGTCTGCTTGTCTGATACTTGACTTTCAACAAACCTGAACAGAAGGGGAGAACCGGCAAGTTGCAAAATATGTAAAAATGTACATAGTTGCTTTAAAGTGCTTTCTTCAGGAAATCACTCAATTATGTTATTTTGGAACCTTAAGAATCTTCTGGTTATGTACAAGGTGAGCAGCTTCTCAAAATCACTGCTTTTTTGAGGACATTTATTTTTATAAAGGAAGACCAAGAAACAAAATGTTCTAACAATATATATGTATTATTTTTATGGATTTACTTAATTTATATTTACGTCAACTAAATTCTCTTAGCTTTGCACAAGCCAATACGATTTGAGAAAGGCCAGAAATGTTAATAAGAGCAAAAGGAAGCTCAGAGTGGAGAACAAGGGGGAGCAAGAGGAGTATGGGTAAGTTTCCATAGGAAAGACACATAAAGATCTACCCTGGGACTGCTAAATGTCTTGTCAAGGGAACTCCTCCATTCCATGCCTGTATAAAGGCAGATCCATTTTCAATTCAGTTTACAGACAGCCCCTTCAGAACTGCCTGCAGCAGACATTGGAAAGTACCTACTTTGCACATGCACAATCTGTCCCACTTGCACAGAGAGATCAAGTGGAATATGGCCATTTTCTCAAAAGCAGATCCCTTGCCAACTCCCAGACTCCTCTGCGCAGTACACACACAGCCTCACACCCTTACAAGACATCACACACAATTATATGATTCACATATAATACACAAAATGTCAAAACAATTTTAATTGAAGGCAGGCTTGTGTACAGTAGCTTTTTACTTAGCTTTTTACCTTCTGAAAGATGGCAGTCTTCGAATATTTTCACACTGACTGTGAGATAAACATTTTACTCTCTTCTTAGCTTCTTGCAGCTCACAGCACAGCACACTGAGTGGGTGGGAATAAAAATGTTCTAAAAGAGACAGCTGTAGAAACAAGGTAGTCAAAATGTATAATGACTTGAAGATTTTAAAGTGCTTTGTTGTTTGGAACAAGTCAAATGTTATTGGCTCTTAGAAAAATAAATCTATTATTCTGACTTAACATCATGAAACTGAAACTATATATATTATATTTCATTATAGATTTAAACCTGCTTCCATAAAGGAAACTCAAGTAGAGATGCTTCACAGGGGCCAATAATCAAGCCTTTGTCTTTTTCATTTTTTGGTCCATCCCACAGTAATATGTAACCAAAACCATTGTTGAAGACACTTAACATTTCAGGTTGGATCAAGAGTTTTAGAAGAGGCACCAAGACTGGTTAGAATTCTCTTGCTGAGCAAGGTGATGTTTTTGTCAATTCTCCCCTTCCTTCACACCCCCTATGACATCGTCTATCCTGTTCAGGAGGGCACCCTGGATTCTAAAGCGGGGTGCAGGGGAATTGGCAGAAATTGGTTGTCCTCACATTTATCCCATGAAAAATCTCTACTGAATCAAAAGCTTCCCATTTACAAGAGGAGCCCTGCTGTTATTTGGATAAAACCGACTAAAGCCCATCTGCTGACAGAAGAGCGTTTGTCTGTGAAAAGGGGAGAGCAACTGCCCATGATCCTCAATCTGCTCTGGAGCACTGGGAGATCTTTTGAAGTGGACTGGAAGGGTGCCGGAGCTGAAGTGGAGAGCAGAGGAAGGAAAAGTATGCACTGCCTAAGTGGAAGTCCATTTGTGTAACCTTGGATGCAGACCTTTTATTATATTTGCATTGTTGGTGTCACGGAGCACCATTTGATGGAAAGATGAAATGCAAGTTGAATGAATAAATATTCTACATGTGCACTGGAGTGCATGCAGGACTCTGAAAAGTGGGTGTGTGGGAATAGATGATCTTGAGGTTAACACTACCATAGCGGAGTCTGATATGGCTACATAGAATGAGGCCCTTTTTGGCTGTGTGACTTACCTGAAATCCCTTGATGAAGTTCTGAACAGAGAAATCGTGGTATAAAAATAGGTTTATTAGAACTTGCAGAACCTTCTCACTAAGTTTAAAGGGAAACTGGCTTGTCAGAAGTAGCTGGAATAGAGAAATGTAATTAAGATTAGCACACTCATTCTATCTGAAATATGTTTTCATATACTCTGACAATCTTTTAAAAACTGTTTTAATGGATTCATAATATTTTCTTAAAGGTTTATGGACACGTCTCAGTGAGAAATTTGGTACTGACAGATATTCTTTTTTGAATTCTTCCACACTACAATGCTGTTAGGGGTTTTCCCCCTTTCTAAAGTATATTCTATATTTATATGAGGAAATTGGAGGGGCCAAACAGGCCTAGTCAGAGTTCCATGTTAACACAAGTGTATGGCGTGGAATCCTCTGTAATAGGCACACAACTCCTGTAATAGACAGGGAGGTGAACCCTGGCCCCAAAGTTTCTTCTACAGGCCCCACCCCTTCTGAAAGAAACACTGCTTTTATCTCCACTCTCATTTATTGGAGATGAGAGCTGAGTGATAAGAAACAGCCTTTCTTCAGCACAGGAAAACCTCTTATCTCAGAACAACAACCTCAGATAAGATGGCATCTGAAGGCATTTAAACTTTAAATAGCTTGTTCTTTAAATTCCTTTAAAGGTATTTGTGAAGGTATTTCAAATGTAAAAGTAGTTTTTTAAAGTGGCACTGTACAGTGTGGGTCCTGGTGGCTTTTTCTTCAAAGGTGTGTTTCCCTGGCTTCTTTTTGAGAAGACATAGATACAACTGACTTGTGCTTTTTATGCTTGAAAATAAAATATCCAAAATGGTATGAATTACTTTTGGCCCTGCTGGACTGTGGCCCCCTTCCCAAATTGAAATGTAGTCCCCACTCCAAACAAGATTTTATACGAGATTCAATGGCAGACAAATTAATAAAGTATTCCCTTGAAGTAGCAAGTTTGGAAAATACGTCAAAAGGAGTATGAATATACAGTTCTGGAGACAAAATAACTATATCTGAATTTGTACACATTATGTAATTATCATGCTTTTCCCCATCCCAAGGTCTCAGCACGGATAACAACTAGGTAATTCAGAGCTGAAAGGGAAGGGACTTAGGCAAGTGCTAAAATCCTCCGCCAAAACAATGAACTCTGTTAAACTGCCTTCTTAAAACCAGAATCAAAAAATGTGTTAAACCCCCATACCATTTTCAACTTACCATGTAATTTGGTAGGGTTGCAGAACAATGAACAATTAGCACAGCTTATAATTATATTTATTTCCATTGCTTTTAATAGTTCATGTTAAAGCACATTTTCTAGAGCCAGTTCACTGTAATCAATACTTCACCAAACATCAGGCTTGTTCCCATGTCCTATATATTGAATTTACAGCAGTTTGATGCATGCATCTTCAGTGAAATGACTCAATGTGTATACTGGGAATTCAAAAAGAGTTGTGTGATCCGCTTCCCACAACATATGGAAGTTCAGCAACCAACATCTGCAGACAGTTTGACTTCTACCACATACTTTTAATAAGATACACATTTCCCTTTCTAGCTAAATAAAGGCAATTACCTTGTCAATTACTCTAGTCAAGTGTTCTTTGCAAGAAAGAGACTGGAAGAGTTCTATGCATAACAAAGAAGAAACTGAGCAAGGAAGTAACTTGTGGATGATCATTGGAGAGGTAGCCATTCCAAAAATGAGCACTAGTGGAAATTCATGTATACAATGACTGAAGCAGGGGAGGAAAAAAAGAAGGAAAAAAGGTTAAGATTACTATGCCATAAACAGGGCTACACACTTCCACCATATGTCTAAGCTCAATGAATGCATCAACCCAGGTTTGTAGTTCTAATTATATTAAGAAACTAGCCAACAGTTTTAGAATCCCCCCAAAACACAACTGCACCCTTTTATCATGTGGAAATGAGCCTTTAATGAGCCCATGTCATAGTTTAAGGCCTGCACAAATGTGAAACATACACCATTGAATGCAGCTCTCCGAGCCATAGCTGCTTGATGCTTCCCCAGTTTTTGCAGTCCCAGGAAGACATCAGAAACCGGAGCTTTAATGAACTTGTGGTTGCTTGCCCTTACAGGGCCTACAGACTATGTTCAGTCTGAAAGTTACAAATTGTGATAGTCAGGTCCAGCTGAGCTGTATATTTGAACAGCAAGAGTTTTTTTTTAATTTTTAATTTTTTTTTTTTTTGCTGTTTTGAACAGACTCTGTACAAGTTGTGACTTGAAAGATCTCCTAGTTCTTTATAGAGCAACAGCAGCAAACAAGATTGGGAGCAGCAAAAGTTATACAATATTATGTATCAAGGAGGGTTTAATGATTTGGCTAGTATAAACATCATGCAGCAGACAGTTTACATTTATTCATCTTGGTAATTTATCCTTCCTTCTTAAGTTCTTTTGCAAGACACTGAAAATCACTGAAAGTCTCTGAAGCCGTCCAGAGACTTGTTAGTATTAGGACGGCATATAAAAACTTCAAATAAATAAATAAATCTGTCCCTCACTCTTGGAAATGCTGCTTAGCAGCTTGCAGGCTTCTGAGACTTCGATCAATAATGCTTAAACATTTGCACAAGCATCTTTACAGCCTTAGGTTTAAAACTAATGTTACACCAGCAGGTAACTAGTGTCTCCTTTTCTCCTCTTGTTTATTCCCTTCCTGTTTCTGCAGATGGAACTCCTGCTCTAGATTCATTACCCAGTACCCATTTTTGTATTTGTGTGTACAATTGCAGTGTACACACCACCAGGATCAAAGCCAATAAAAATGGTATATACACAACCTATTCTGTATAAGAAAGGTACTTAGACTAAGTCTTTTACCACTTTTCTGATAATGGTCATGCCTGAATCAACAATAGTGATGTGAAATTTCTCTCATATAAATGTCTTCTTTCAGTTATTTTCCATCTGATCACAAGACCACTTCCAAAAAGTTCCATTAATTTAAACCTGTGATTCTTAAGAGATCCAGGAGATTTTTTTCCCTTTTGTGTTATTCTTTAAAAAAAACATTTGGCTATACTTTTACAAAAACCTACTGGGAATAAATCTAAATGTGCAAAAAATTATCAAAAATGCCCCACCAAGTAAGTCTTAACAGATTAGTGGCTTTGCAGTCAAAGACTTACATCCCAGAAACCTATCCATAGGTTTGGAATATAAACTAGCTTCTCTAGTAATTGTATGCATACTAATAACCCAGCAGTGGTCAATGCATGGCCTGCTGGCCACCTACCACATCTGCTTCTACCACCAAGCCTGCAAAAATATTTTTAAGTGCCATCTAGACCCCTGTAGGGCACTAAAATAATCCAATGAAGCTAATTTGCAAGCTAAATTGCAAATGATCAAATTTAACTTGCAAACAAGCTAGATTTAATATTATTTTAAAAATATACTTTCTTCATTTGCTTTTGGGTTGCCTGATGGACTGTGGTCAGTGGGATTTTGGGAGGTGAATACAGCTCCTGGACTAACCAAAACTGTCCACTCCTCCATATTGACCCTAGCCTATAATTTAAACTTCATTGATAAAACAGAATCAGCACAACCTGTATTTGAACTTACTACAAAATAAAAGAGCAAACAAGAGTAACAATTATCTGTCAAATTCCTGAAAAGAATGAACTGGAACATTCTTTAATATCTTGTCATGTTACCTGCTGATAATTATGAAGTCTTGCAAAACTTTGGTAGTGAAACTTTCCATGTCCTTGAAAATAACAACAACTGGAGGAGACTCCCAATGTCTAGATGAGGATGTTTTTTTGTACGAAGCTGTACTATCAGTTGTCTTCAGAACATAGTGCATATGTTGAAAAACAAGTTGAGAAAAGAGAACAATTAACATATTACAAGTTCTAGGGCATGGTCTGAGCCTTTCTGAATCTAATCAGAAATAGAAGACAGTCTTACATTCCATCACGGAAGAAAGACTTCATATAAATGCCCTCATAATATCATATGGAAAACTGGCAACGCAACAAAGAAAACCTCCTTCAGAAAAAGACTGCATCTTCTGTCAAGGTCAGCACTATAATTTACTTCAGCAAGACTATCTGCTGCAACAGAAAACAGTTTAGGCTTATGAAGAAAGAAATAGCACTTCATCTATTTCTGAGATGTGTCATCCATGTTTGACATTCCTGGACCCTAAAGAAGAGGAAAGGTAAGTGAGGAAGTCTCAGCCGAACTTTATCAAAGTCCCCTTAACCCACAGAAATAAGAGGGGTGTGTGTGAAAATGAGTCTTACCCTGCCTCCCAAAGGCTTACACAAGTGTCCTTTTCTCTTGCCCCAGGGAACATCTCCAGCAGCACAAGACAGCATGCAAGCAATACAGCAGAGCCCAGAGAAACTGGTATGTCTGAATGGGAAGTGAATGCAACTAGCTTGCCATTTAGCTGATTTATGGAGCTTCTCTAATCACATTCTCTTCCCCACCACAGTCACGTCAATGCTGAGGGCTCTGTTTTTCCCCCAGAGAGACCACTAAGATGCAGGAAAGGCTGTGCTCCAAGATAATAAGGGTGTCTGTATGACAAAGCATGGCTTCTCATGGGTTAAGCTGGAGTGCCCATGGGTGCCTCTTTACATATCCAATTCCCAGTTGGGGGTTGTGGTGTTGTGAGAACCTGGTAAGCATGGGCTATGCGTGGATTAAATAACCTTTGCATAACCCATGGCAGGTGCACGCACTGCAGCCTCACTGTGGGAAGGAGCGCTTACATCCATATTTGCCCAGTCGCCCCCTGAGATCGGCGGGAGAGGCCCTTCTCCGGGAGCCCTCCGTGAGAGAAATTAGGAGGGTGGTTACTCGGAGAAGGGCTTTCTCAGCGGTGGCGCCTAAGTTATGGAATGCGCTCCCCAGAGAGGTCCGCCTGGCGCCGTCGTTATTTGTTTTTCGGCGCCAGGCTAAGACCTTTTTATTTAAGCAACATTTTAAATGCTAAATACAATTGAATTTTATCTGGCCAGGGCGGCTTATTTTATAATGTGAGTTTTAATCAAGATTATTTTATATGGATTTTAACTTGTTTTATCTATGTTGTAAGCCGCCCCGAGGCTTCGGCGAATGGGGCGGCATAAAAATGTTTTAATAAATAAATAAATAAATAAATAAACAAACTATGGCAGGCTGCTGTGTCATGGAAACTGGCTCTGTGTGCCCCTGGCAGAGATTAAAGGAATGTTCCTGAAGTTACTGGGATTGCAGAAAAGATCTTTCTGAGCCTCCCCACCAATTGATTAGTCACAGGGTGAGGAGGTTCTACTGCCTTTCTTGTTACAATTCTATGAGTGTTCCCACCTGTATAATAAATCTTTCTTTTTAGTAATTAGATGCCACAAGTTTTTTTTCTTTTAAATCAGAACAGCAGCTGTACATTATACACTGCTAGATCAACAGTTGCAGACATTATGAGACAACCAAATCCTATAATACTCTGGTTCAAGGAACACTAAATAATAATGTTCCAAATTAGTTTTTTCCATCCTTCTCAGACTTTAGACATATTTCTCTACACTGGGGTGGACAACAGATAGCTCCTGCTGCCTCCACTGAGGTCCCTGTTGTCCCTAGAAGTTGGTTATAAAGGACTTTAAAAAATGGAAAAAATACATGTGTACTAGTTATGGAGTTCCCAAAGAGTCAATAGTAGCTTAACTAATGATGACCCTTTCATCAATCCACAGCAGCTTAACTGCCATTGTTATTATTTGCTCCTTATGACACCTGGACTGGTTGCATTTGCCATCCTTGCTCTAAAGGTATGACTGCAAATTTATTCAACACAATGCCTTCAGCCTAACCTCCCTCAAAGGATTCTTATGTGGATGCGATTGAGAGGACATGAAGGAATATATAAGCCACCTTGAGTTTCTTGATGAGAAAATGCAATAAATAAATTAACCAACCAACCAACCAACCAAGCCTCAGTGAAGGCTATTTGGCCACTTGGGGCAAAGTAGGGAAAATACTGCAATGGGTACTAAATTGGAAATGTTCAAGCTTACAAGGATGATACTGGGTACCTAAAGGATCCAGGGCTCCGGCTTGGGGCAGGGGACAGGTTATGAAAAGGCAGGGCCAAACACCCACAAGAGGTGAAGAACTAACCCAAAGAACTACACCAGGGAACATGACCCTGCTGTTCCATCAGCAGGAAGCCACTGCAAAACCATTTAAAATCCACCTCTCAGAACAAGCACTGTCACCACTTTCAGATAATGAATACAAAACAGTGGGAGACAAGCCACATAAACTGACTATAGTGATGAAGATAAACGCAGTTCTGGGCAGGCAGGAACAACCCAATGCACAGGTGTGATTATGATGAAGAAAATGCCTAAGCAGGGCCTCAAGTTTGGTCTGCATCAAATAAACCCTACTGAAAGAACATGCACATCTATGAAACAGCATATGCATCACTCTTACATATCTATTCCCTTTTAATACTTCTGTGTGGGTGATAAGAATAGAGTTCAGCAGTGTAACTTATTTGAATCCATGTGCTATGTTGCGGCAGCTACACAGAAAGAGCCATACTGCATCAGACTAAGGGTTATCTTGGCCAGCATTCTGTTCACAGTGGCCAGACATCTGCTCATGGTGCCCCATGGGCAGGATATGAGTGCAATGGCACCCTCCCACCCAAGTCATTTTTATTTTTTTTATTTATTAAAACATTTTTATGCCGCCTCATTCGCCGAAGCCTCGGGGTGGCTTACAACAATAAGTTAAAATAATTATATTATAAATCAAGAATATAAACATTAAATTAAAAATACAAAAATACTGTAAAAAATAAGCCGCCCTGGCCAGATAAAATCCAATAATATTAACAGTTAAAATGCCGCTTGAATAAAAAGGTCTTCGCCTGGCACCGAAAAACAAATAACGACGGCGCCAGGCGGACCTCTCTGTTACCCAGCAATGGGCCTACAAAGGCATACTACTGCCTCTGATATTGGAGGGAACATATGCCCAGCAAGGCTAGTAGGCATCAATAGCCTTATCCTCTATGAATTTGTCCAATCCCCATTTAAAGCCATGTAAATTTGTCATCTTCAGTTACTTCTTGGGGAAATGGATTCCATGTTTTGACTATGCAGTGTATGAAGAAGTACTTCTTTCCTAAATCTAAATCAGCTTCATGGCATGTTTGTATTGGGTTAGATCTTGTATAATTTTGTATATGTTTATTATGTCTTCCCTCACTCTCTTTTTCTCTAAGCTAAACAGTTCCAGAAGTTACAATCTTTCCTCATGAGGGAACTGCTGCAGGCCCTTTAAGTTACTATAAATTCCTCCATAAGGCACAGGTATCAGTTCTCAGCTTCATATCACATCTTTTTTATTGTAGTTTGCCTTTGACTACTATATCTTGGGATTTTACTTTGCATTTTATTCATTCTCAATCATTTATACTTGCATGAGTTTGGCAGGGTTTTTTAAAATTATCTTTCGTAAGGGTCATTGCTTCAGTTCAGTAAGCCCTATAAAATCTAATCCATCAAATCCACTGTTTTTTATTGAATTATTCATACTATAACACAGAGGCCTCCAAGCTCAGTAGTTCATACACATATTATAAATCAGTCAATGATAATGTTACAGCCTGTAAAAAGAGTAATGATATGGATGCATAATATTCCTTTTTAGTTTTGCTCTTTTGTAATTGCTTCCAAGATCCTTAATGAGCCTAGTGACTGAAGAGTACAAGCTATGTCTCCAATTCAGATCTGAACACGGCTGTGAAGTCCCCATATGCAAATCACTCCCATCCCTGCCTGTAACTGGAATTCCCACAGCCCAGGAAAAAGCTGCCTGGTATTCTCTTGTGCCTTTAACAGCAGTTTGATCTGCAGAAATTAACAGGCAAAGTTTTTTACCGCACAGCAATAAATCTTACAGATCAAGCAGCTTTTAAATGTGCAGAAAAGCAAAATAATTGGCAACTCTACCTGCATTAGAAAGATAGATAATAAGGTGATGGCAGGAGCTACTGGGCCTCTTTCTCCTCCAGCAAGTGCTATTAAGTCCTGCCAGCTGCTCTCGCATCATGGCATAGTCTGTCAGAAAGCATCCAGCAAAGCTCTCTGAAGCAGCCCCCTTTTCTTCCTTCCTGGGTTTTTAACGGTATCTTACCAAAATCACACCACATCTTAGCCCAAAACAAGATTTTGCAATGCTAGGGAAAACAGAAGGGTTGGTAGGGGGCAGGTGGCATTCTAGTATTTTGAGGCTCAGAGTAAAGATTCTCATCGCTCCCACTGCCTTTGGAAGCTTACCTTTGTTATGTTCCTATACCACTTAGTAAGATTGGCCACGGAGCAGTGTATCCTACTTGGGGAAATCTTGGAAGATTCTTCCTCTTCAGATGAGTCCACTTCTACATGACAGTCCATCAATTGGATCATCATCTTTTGCAGAAGGTGTTTTATATCTTCATAACAAAAATACACATTTTAAAAAATAATGAAAATGCCAGGCTTTTGTGTGTGATTCTCAAGCAAACAAAAAGAATTATATTTTTCTAAGTATTAATGGGTATCGTGACTTCACATTACATTTTACATATAGATTTCCAAATTAAGTGAAAAATCCTGTACTGAGGCAAACCAAAATTTACACCAAAGGGCAAACAAATTCAAATTAAGTATATCTGCATAAAATTGTGTCATTTTGCATAACTGCAATAATGATCAATGCAAAGTAGAATCTATATTGTACATGTAAAAGGTTCAGCTGGTAGCATTTCTAGGTTAAAGAAGTCAAACAGCAAGACTACAAAAAGTTGAGGTGTTTAATATGTAACCAGAGTGCCTGCACTATACCCACCCCTGCTCCCCCAAAAAAGAGAAGGTGCAGGGAGAAGGAAAAAAGGCTATTTGGGTGTTATCTGGAGTGCTGCTATACTTCAAACATGATTATGCAGAATACATATAGTATATAAAGGTCCTTTCTCTCTCATATGTCCTCTCTTCCCCATGCCCACCCCCTGACAATTGGTTGGATCCCACATTTCCTTTTGTTTGCAGTAGCGTCTCATGTGGATTTCTACTCAAAGGCCTACCACTGGTGGAAAATGGGAAGGGGAATTATTTTCATGGAAGTTCCCCCTTCCCTTTCAGTCCTCAGCAGCTGTTCTGGAGGACCCACAACCCTTCAAAGCACACTTCTGGGGGAGCAAGGCAGCAGCTTGGGGAGGGGGAGTATACCAAAATGTATTCATCCCCCATACTGTCAAAATTCCTCCACTGCATCAGAAGCATTCCACAGAAGGATGCAGCCCTCTTGCTTATATTCTGGATCCAACCCATTATAATTTAGGTTCAAGTTGCCCCCATAGAGTATTCTGTATTGGCTGGGCAGCATCATTGCCAGCTTCTAGAACTGGGATTCAATGTGCTGACCAACTTGTGATAAGCTGTACACTGTGATTAAACTAGCAGATTGACCTTGTACTCCTGTTCCAATTTAAGCAAAAGAATGATCTCAACTACACCTATCAGGGGGGCAAATACTGGAGCCATCTCCCATTGCTGGCCCTCCCTTTTACTTTATCTAAAATTGGCAGCAGGCTAAATGTGCTCAGAAGGAAAGCACACAGTGGGGCTGTAGCCACCCACCATCTTCATTTCCCCAGAATGCCTCCAAGCCACCCTGCTTTAAAAAAAAACAAAGAATAAAGGGAGAGATTAAAGCGAAGGCAATATCCATCTCTACTATTATTTGATAAGCTTTCATGGAGGGGAGAGTGCATGTGTGGGGAACAGAGGGCACCTTGCTCAGGGCACCCTCAAATCTGCCTAACTAGATAGCTTAATTTATTCAAAAAATTGGCTAAATTAAATGGAATTTTCTTTGCCTGCCATACTTAAAATATAGTAGATCAGTGATAAGTTGAAGTAGATGCTTGAAACTCTGAAGCAATTTCACTTGTGCAAAATGAATGAGAGCAGAGATATTGGGTGAATCATGGCAGCATTTTCAAGTCATGATGTTTTAGTTTGAAGAGTTGTCATCCTATCCACTAAAATGCTTCACAGTTAATGCAAGTTTATGAACTTGCCCACTAAGGAAAGATTTCTCCACAGTCCATATACGTATAATGCAGAGATTTAAGAAATGATAACTGAAAGCAGTAGTTGAGAAGGTATATATAAAGTTCTATTTTCAAATAAAAGAACAGTCTCACAGCAAAGAGAATTGGCTTTTCCACATCCTCCTTCTACTGGTTAAGTTAGACCATTAAACATATATGAATAAAAGCAATCCTTGTTAGTCAGCTCAAATGAGGAACAGCTCTAAATGTTTTATTTGTTTGTTTGTTTATTGGGTTTGAGAGCTGCCTATTAGCTTCATGCTCACATTATTTTCTAATAGTATATCCAATGCTATTCATGCCATTTACCAACTGAAGAGCCAATTTATTACAATATTTACCTGGGCATTCTTTGGATCTCAGTGACACTACAAAAGGTGTAACATCATTTTGAAGAATTTCAGAGAGACTTTTAAATGTCAGGTCATGATCTGTAACATTCACACCTAGGAAGAAAATGTCCCAGTTTAACAATAGCTCAGAGAACTTATCTGAATACAAATGACTGTTTTTAAATGCCATATGCATGCAAGTCTCCCTTCATATATTCTCAGTCACACATTTCCCTCCATTTACTTACCAGCCATGCAATTTGCATATATTTCTCAGTCAAGAAAAGGATGCACATTTGCCAGCCTTTAAGAAAATCTCTCTCAGAGACTGCAGAACAGAACAGAGCAAATGAGGTGCCAACATCTGTAGGACTTACTCCCCCCAGCAAGTGGCCCTTTTCACTTTGTCCCATTCATCTGTCTTCTCGGGGTGTTTTCATATCAGAACTATCAAAGAATTGGAGGAGTGAGTACCCCTGTCTGGAGTAGCTGTTGAAAATGCAAGTGGCACTGAGAACTGTCCCTCCAACACTTTAAATTCAGAAATTACATTGCTAAGGAGATGGAGATCTTGTCACCACTCCCTTTCAGTACATCTATTTTTCCTCCCTTTACCATTGATTTTCAACTGACAGTTTAGCAACTGTGCACAAATAACCTATATGCAGTCTTTCCTTGTCAATTTCCATCTATGTTACCAACTGCACTTTGCTACCTTTATCTTCCAGCCAGTATCCCAGGATCCTTCAGAGCAGATCTCATCTTGCCCAAGTGTACTCCAACCCCCCCCCTTTTAATTAGCTCCCCCCCCCCCCCCCCCCGCTTTTCTGGAGCTTCAAAAAAAGCACAGCTAGAGTCACATTCCATTTATAGTCTCTGGAAAAGGCTGAACCACATTTATAATTTTTTAAAAACACTTTTGTCAGTCTTTCCCAAGTGCATTCTTACAACTGTCCAATATGTATAATATTGTCTGGTCAATTTCCTTGCATGTTTTAGCTGACAAAGGAAGCAGAAATTTGAAGTAGAAACATGCATGGCAACTGACAAGAGGAAACTGCATGTAGCTGTGGTCCTCATGGGTGCCTCCCATATGGTGCTGACACAAACCCATTAAAAAAAATCATCTTTTTAATATATGCTCAAAATCCTACAAGCTAGGCTCCAGCAGTATGTGGACCGAGAACTACCAGAAGTACAGGCAGGATTTCGAAGAGGCAGAAGAACTAGAGATCAAATTGCCAACATACACTGGATCATGGAAAACGCTAGGGAGTTCCAGAAAAACATCTACTTCTGCTTCATTGACTATGCTAAAGCCTTTGATTGTGTGGATCACAACAAATTGTGGTAAGTTCTTAAAGAGATGGGAGTATCAGACCATCTTATTTGTCTCTTGAGAAACCTATATGTGGGTCAAGAAGCAACAGTGAAAACTGAACACGGAACCACTGATTGGTTCAAAATTGAGAAAGGAGTTCAGCAAGGTTGTATAATGTTGCCCTGCCTATTTAACTTAAATGCAGAGTACATGAGAAAGGCGGGGCTGGATGAATCACAAATTGGAATTAAGATTGCTGGGAGAAATATCAACAATCTCAGATATGCAGATGATACCACTCTAATGGCAGAAAGTGAAGAGGAACTAACGAGCCTCTTGATGCGGGTGAAAGAGGAGAGCACAAAAGTTGGCTTGAAACACACCATTAAGAAAACTAAGATCATGACATCCAGTCCTATCACTTCCTGGCATGGATAAGAAATGAAGATAGTAGCAGATTTTATTTTCCTGGGCTCCAAGATCACCGCAGACGGGGACTGCAGCCAAGAAATTAAAAGACGCTTGCTCCTGGGGAGGAAAGCTATGGCAAATCTAGACAGCATACTAAAAAGCAGAGACATCACCCTGCCAACAAAACTGTATAGTCAAGGCTATGGTTTTTCCAGTTGCAATGTATGGCTGTGAAAGCTGGACCATAAGGAAGGCTAAGCACCAAAGGATTGAGGCCTTAACTGTGGTGCTGGCGGAGACACCTGCGAGTCCCTTGGACTGCAAGGCGGTCAAACCAGTCAATCCTAGAGGAGATCAACCCTGACTGCTCTTTAGAAGGCCAGATACTGAAGATGAAACTCAAATACTTGGGCCACCTAATGAGAAGGAAGGGCTCCCTGGAGAAGAGCCTAATGCTGGGAACAATAGATGGCAAAAAAAGGAGGGGACGACAAAGAATGAGGTGGCTAGATGGAGTCCCTGAGGCAGTTGGTGTGAGCTTAAGTGGACTCCTGGGGATGGTGGAGGACAGAAAGGCCTGGAGGAATGTTGTCCATGGGGTCGCGATGCATCGGAAGTGACTTCACAACTAACAACAATGATTTGTACGAAATTCATAACACTTTCAAGCACATACAAAGGCTTCAATAAAAGCCAGCCAAATATCCAGATAATTATGCATTTGAAGGTGGCATCTACAAAACACCACCCATTCAAATATTGAAAGTCTTTTGAAGTCCACAACACACTACATCACAGAAATTGAATGTTTACCATTCCAATATAGTAATATCAGCTTTTTTACCTGCCAAAAGGTAATAGAAAATCCATTTCCCCTTCCATTTGTTCATTTCCACAAAACAGGTAAAGATTTTAAAATGATGTATTCCTCACAGAATAGTAGTTTGATACAACATTTATCTATATAGTGTCTACCACATCAAAACCAAAAATAAATTCTGGACATTGCCAAAAACATGTTTAAAAGAAGCTGTAGTTGTATTGCACCACCATCAATTAGCTAATTTAAACGAACCCTTATTAAATAAACACTCTGGTGTCCAAGAGGCATGAAACAGAAATACTTTCTGATTACGACACAGCTTCTGCTCCCTCCACTGCCTATTACTGCACATGCCCCCCACCACCCCCATCCCCAACATTGAGCGGCAAGAGCTTCAGTGCCAGGAGAGGAAGTAAGAGGAGTTCTTGCCACACTTGCATTTGTAGAGTGGAGGCAGGGCCCCTCTGCTAGCTTGCATTGGTTCGGTGTTGGTTAGGGCACTGGGTTTTCTACTCAATTATTGCGCTTCTATTGTTGTTACTTTATATTGCTGTACTATTTATTTTTGATTTAGTGTATTGTTTTTATTGTTTATTTTGTAACTGAATTTGTGCACCACTCAAAGAGCCCAGTAGACTATAGGGTGGTACAGAAATGTAGTAATAATAATAATATCCGTAGACATGGCAGGTAGACACTACAGCAGCAATCTCCTGACTAAGCATTTTGTGGTGGTGTGCCTAGCAGTTTCTCAGTCTTCCAAATATGCTCATGGTTCCAAATGGGTAGTGGATCCCTGGCACATAGACAACTGCTGTCAGTTGAAAAAGATGAGTAAATGGGAGAAAGGCAGTGAAAGTAGGTGTCCATGAAATACTTCAAAACAACCCTGTTCACCCCTTCAAAAATCCTGTGTGAACCAAAAAGGCTTTTTTCTGATAGCTGTCAAACTTCTATGTTCACAAAAACTGAGGAGCTATAGATTTTAACTTTCTGAAACAGTTAGATCTTCACATTGATTAGGAAAGATGAAAGGCAGTGAGAAGTGTTGGGGTAATACTTTAAAACTAGAGGATCATACTGCTAAGCAGGAGATACATTAGCCATTTCTCTTCACAAGCAAAGATCCCCTCTCAGCTTCACCTTTCTGTTGACTGCTTACTGTCTGACAGCTATGATGTGAAAAGCAAACTAACAAATTAATCTATCTCAGTGAACGCGAACTTTTTAGAGAACAAGTGCCCAAACTGCAACCCAGAACCCACTTATTTATCGCAAAGTGACAACACTGCAATAAAACCTGGAAACTGAGGTTTTAGTTCAGAAAAAACACCTCATACCCAGTCCAAGCATGCCTCTCTCTCTCTCTCCATGGCAGCACACTGACCAGCCATGCGAAAGCTCAGACAAGTCGCGGCTAATGAGTCGCTGCTCGTGATGTCATTGCCTAGCGCCGCTACTCCTTTCTGAGCATACGCATGGCCTCTAGGTGTGCTGTTATCCGGTGCTCAGCTGCTGGGGCGATGCTGGGGCGACTTGGCTCGTGTGCCGACCGAGAGGGCTCTGCGTTCCTGCTGTGGCATGTGGGCCATAGATTTGCCACCACTGATCTATCTGCAGCCTTGTTTTGTCAGTGTCCATGAATGTTGCCTCATGCACTTTCACAGACAATGCTTACCAGGATATTGACCAGGCAAGACTTTGCATTTTTGCACCTCTGAGTGACTGATCCCCAACATCTATTTT
Organism: Varanus komodoensis; assembly: GCF_004798865.1. Taxonomy (NCBI): domain Eukaryota; kingdom Metazoa; phylum Chordata; class Lepidosauria; order Squamata; family Varanidae; genus Varanus; species Varanus komodoensis. Next base: position 13,285,452 of record NW_025335349.1, on the reverse strand, counting down.
AAAAAATCACAAAAAAATTGTGCACATTTCTTGCACCTAAAAAATAACAACTGGAGTGACAACTCCAATGCGCAGGGTGGCCACTTTGGAGGGGCTGTCACTGGACAACATCATAAAAAGGCTCAGATAGAGAAAAAGAAAGGTGTTATGATCACAGTGGGGACACCAAAACAGTGACAGTTGCTCCAAAGTGCCACTTCAAGAGCAGTGGATAGGCGGTCACTGATAATGATAAGAGCAAGCATGACAACGGGCTTTGACCACTCTCACCAAGTGGCTCACTTGCCACTTCCATGATGAGATCAGCCGGTTGGGTTTGAATGGCACACCAAGACATTATGGGTCCAATAACCACTAGAACAAGTTCTGGGTTGTCAAGGAATTTGTTGCCTCAAAATAAGCCAACATGTGGGAAGTGGTCTGTATTTACATGATGTGATAACCAACTATAGCTAGTTATTCATGACAGGCTATCATGTTGTGTGAATCTAGTCAATGGGTGGAACATGACCTGAATCAAGTGTTTGACTGGGTATGCAAGAGCACTGAGACTAGTTAAGTTCAGAAGAAACAAACAGGGGAAGAACTAAGTTCAAATCTTGATTCACCCTTTCTTATCAGCCCCCTTGAGAAACAAGCTTCATCATGCTTTGCCTCTCTGCCAACTGCCATCAGCAGCCTATAGAAAAGGAAGAGACAGGAAGCAGGGCCACTCCATTGGCTAAGGTAAGAAACCAAGTGCTGGCTTGTCCTCTCAGTAATTTTAATTTCAGCTGTTCTTGATAAGACCAACAAAGTCCAACCACATTAAAGCTTTACAAATGGTCAATGTAAGGCCCTTATAATGTTCTGACTTAGTGTTTGAGTTGTCTTGTTTTTCTTTTCTCTTCCCTTTCCTCTTCCTTTCGTGTCACACTTTTTTATTACAAGCCTGAGAAGACTGTCCTATTTTATTGATCTGGAATCCATTCTAGAAGCCATGTATAAATGCTTGGGTTAAGAATAAATAAATACTGCTGAATAGAAGGAAGATTCCATCATTTCAAGCAGAAAGCCAAAAGCAGTGACTGACTGAATTATGAACTTGCCTTGAGAGCTGGCCAAGAGATCAGGACTGTGCCTGTATCAGACTATCTGAGGAAAACTGCAGAGTCCTTCTGAATAAATTTGACCCCAGCATAGTCTAGTTTTCTGACCTATTGTGACTTCCCTTCTTGATCTGGAATATTCCAAGTAAGGGTGGGCTCAATGAGGCTCTTGGGCTGCATGCACGCCCCCTCCTTGCTGATTTTGTAGTCCCAGCCAGCTTGGGTGCCACAGGGAACACCCTAGGAGCATGATACTACTGCTTAACAAGGCACTCATTCCCCAATTATCTTGCTTTTGTGCAAAACTGCATGGGCAAAAGCAGGGATCCTACCACCACTACAGCAATTTCAATGGTTCTGAAGTGACTTATGGATGGTCATTGGCCTCCAAATCCTGGACATTGCTCAACCCTGATTTAGAGGAAGGATTCTGGATGGGAAATCACCTCAGATGTGATCACATGACTGTTTTATACCCAAAGCTGCCAAGCAGTACTTTGGGCTAGACTGCCTTATAACTGCCTATACTGTACTGATTAACACTAATTTTAACACCTTGTTTAACTGAATTTACTTTCAGAAAGGCATAAGTAGCAATTCAGCCTGGTTCAGATAAAGTAACTCAAAATGTACAATTTTTCTTTGAACTTAAAAAGGCAGGCACAAGATCAAGCTCAGGAACAACAAATTATATTAGTTTTTAATAGTCAACATATTTCCTCCATTCCTTTAGTAACAGAAAGGAAAGGAAATTTACAATTCCATCAAAAGGAGCACAAAAACCTAAGAAACTCTGGCCTGACTAATCAATACAGAATCAGCTTCTATCAAGAGATACAGTGTGTATTTCTCCTCCTTGTCTTCTGGAGAGATTAACTGTGGCCAAGTAATTAGCAAATTAATATGTGGCCAAAGTCTGGATTAAAAAAGGGCTGCTTAAATAATATTTCACTAGCTTTAAGTAAACAAAGCCAGGTGATACTTTGTTGGCAATAAAGAAGCTGGCTGTAGATATTCCAGGTATTAAGTACAGTATCTGAGATATATTAGAAGATCAGAGATATAGGCACAGTGGTTATCCTCAAAAAGGAGAAAGGAATGCCAAAAACAGGGTTGTTTGCTTAAAGCAACTGCAGGGTACTTCTCAAGATCAGAACTGCCTCTTCCTGGAATATACTGGAGGCATGCCCCCCCCCGCCCCCCCGCCCCCGCTGAAATTGTTGCTGAATTTGCTATTGCAGAGGAAGCAAAAATTGCTGTGATTTTTGTTGTAGCCCAAGTATTTGCAGCAAATTCATCAGCAGGCAAGAAAGCCACAAAAAAGACTACTGGGGGGCAGGCATTTTGTGGCCCGAGGCCTGTGTGTTGCCTGCTCCTGGCTTAGAGTCTATTCCTGTTAGGTTACTAAGAAAAAAAGATGTAAAAGCTCGTGTGCACAAGTCTAGAACACCCCAAGAAGCCAGCACCAATTTGCTAGTAACATATCATGCATATTATTTCAATACAGATTAATGTCTTGTAAATACTGGGCTTCTGACACTTGTGATGCCTCATTAAGAGGCTTACATGTGAACCAGTACTCAGCTAAAAGAATGAAGAGCGTGCTCTTATATCTATAAAGGTAAAGGTTTCCCCTTGACATTAAGTCCAGTCATGCCTGACTCTAGGGGGTGGTGCTCATCTCCGTTTCCTAGCCGAGGGAGCCAGAGTTTGTCTGCAGACAGTCTCCGTGGTCATGTGACCGACAGGACTAAACACCAAGGTGCACAGAACGCTGTTACCTGCCCACCGAAGTGGTACCTTTTTATCTACTTGCAATTGCATGCTTTCAAACTGCAAGGTTGGCAGGAGCTGGGACGGAGCAACGGGAGCTCACCCCGTTGTGCAGATTCGAACTGGCAACCTTTCGATCAACCAGCCCAGCAGCACAGTGGTTTAAACCACTGTGCCACCTGACAAATGCAAAATGTAGGAAGAGCTCCAAACATTATAAGATCAAAATAAAAAGACAGTTATTCATTGGCTATGAGCCTAAGAGCATGCAACTAATTCTGCAGAGGGGGGCTTTGGAATTCTATTTCAACTCTCTTTGTTACCTGGCCACACTGCTTTTAAAACTAAAACTTTCAAAAGAAGATTGTGATACAGCAGTTTGAAGAATGGACTAAAAAAATAGAGCATGTTGAAGAAAATCACAAACTGTTCACTTAGCAAAAGCATGTGAAAATGCACTACATCCTATAAATATACAGAAAGACAAATAAGATGAGTGGAAAAATGGACAGTGCAATTCTAAACATGTAAACTCAGAAATAACACACATTAGATTTAATGGGATTTACTCCTAGGTAAGTGATAAGACTAGCAACCTTAAATAACTATACTCTGGCTGCATGTGTAATGCTAAGCTGAGATTTTTCTTAACCATGGTTTGTTGTTTTAGCAATTGACTGTCTTGCAGACAAGCAAACAAGCAAGGCTAATTTTGTTTAATTCTGGTTTGATCCCCCCCACCACTCATCAGTGCTAAGAGCAATTTTCTTTTCAGGCTCTATTTCATGGGTCCTCGAACTAAGGCCAGTGGGCCGGATCTGGCCCACCATGCCCATTTAACCAGCCCGCACCAAAGGTTTTGCACTTGCCGTGCACGCGCGCAGGCATGCCTCATCCTGTGTGCCCGGTGGTGGCTTGATCACAAGGAGGTCGGTTTGGACTCACTCGGAGAAAATGATCTCCTCATGAGCAAGCCGCCGCCTCGCCCCGCGCCCCCCCCCGTCCCCGCCTCGCCTTGTGTGCATGCGTGTGCCCCGCCCCCTCACCACCCCGGGCCTCCCCCTGCCAGCACCACCTTGGCGGCTCATGTGCACCGCTGTCACTTGTCAACTGGCCCCCTGTTGAAAGGGTTTGAGGACCCCTGCTCTATTTCAAGGTAGACAGCAGCTCAAACAATCCAGGGATTAACCAAGGTTATTGGTGCTGACGTCGTAAGAAGTGCTGATTTAAATGAGCCAGATTTTATAAACTAACAACGAACCATAGCCTGTATTTGTGGCTTGCAGCTCACTATGGTTTGTTGGTGTGGATGGGTTCACATCAAGCCAGATTTCAACAAATCATACTATGGCCTGGTGTACAAATACAGCACTAAATTATTCTGCAGTCTGTTGAAATTCTGTTTATGATTTGGCTATCAGAGCCAGGTAAAAAGCAGCGAACAACTGTAAACCATTTATCTGAACAACAGTCTCTGAATTGGGAGGACCTGAAGGCTTTTTAATAGTAGTTTCTTCTGTCTGAATTGATAATTTGGGCCGTATGAGAGTCTTTCCCTCAATTTTGAAGAAATATGCATTTTTGTCACCTGTGCTCCTAGAGATCTTGATTCCTGTTTTGATAAGGCAGCAATGCTGCTTATTGCTTCTGGCAAATATTCCAGAAGTTCTCATCATGTACTGCAAGACATGCAGAAGAAACAGCAGAACAGCTAAATCAAGCAGAATTCCTGAGGAACCCTCTATTGGAGCCAAACAAGATGAGATGGTAGCAGCTCTGTCTATTTTTATTTTTTATTCTATTAGAATATATCCCACCTTTTTTTTAAAGAACAGAAGGGGCTTACATCATTCTCCTCTTGCTCAATCTTATCCCCACAACAAGAACCCTGAGATGTAGGTGGGGCTGAGAGTCAGTGACTGGCTCAAAATCACCCAGTGAGCTTTGCAAGCTAAGCACAGACCAGAACCCACATCGCCTGAGTCCCACGTCCACATTTAACCATTACACCATACTGCTTTAAACACAGCTCTGAGCCAAGCAAATGTGAAAGGATGTATGCATGTCCGAGTGGAACAGCAAAGAGCATGGGGCAGGTGAGTCATGCACCCTAACCTTAACCCTGTTCATAGTCCTTTTCCATAACCCCTCTCCACAAACATTACTTTCCACATTAGCTGGTATTAGAGCTTAGTGGAGAAAAAAACTCTAAGGGACAGACTGTAAGGAGATAGATACACCATTGTCTGCTAGTGTATCTTTTGCCATTAAAAGTAGATATCTCATTGCCCTCTGCAACTGAAGCAAATCAGGATTCAGGCATATTGATCTGCTACTATCACATGTTTAGCTTGGCTCCTAGTAGTTTTTAAACTCATGGCCATTGGCTACAATAGATATAAGATTTCCAAGTTCTTTTTAATCTTAATATTAGAAATCAAATCCAAATTATGACAGTTGTTATTAAATAAATTAAAAGACCAACAAAAGAGTTACCTAGAACTACAGCAGCAGCAGGAATTTCACTAGACTTTATCCGACAAGCCCATTCTGTTTTCTTCTCCTTGAAGTCTGAGTGAGATTGTCTCAAAAACTGTATGAGGTCATTGAACAGTTTTTTATTCAGGTCCTCTTGTAGTTGCTGTTAAGAAGGAAACAGGCACAGAGTTTTCAGTTAAGCATCAGAACAAAGACCTAAACTTCAGTGTATTAAAAAAAATACAACTCCAAAAGATTGTTCACATGCATTTACTTAGGTTGCCTGACAACTGTTTAGTGAGAAAATAATTTATTAAGAGTGCAATCCAATGTATGCCTGTACAGAAAAAAGCCCTATAATGTTAAGCTGGCCAAGCTGCCTGGGGAATGCTGGGGGCTGCAGGACTCTTTTCCTCTTTCAACATGCATAGAATTGTGCCCTGGTGATCCTAATAAATGTTTTTTCACAGTCTCTCAGATGCTCTAATCAAACACCAGCAATTTATGGCTGCTATTTAAGTGTGACAAGTAGAACAAAGTGACATTTAATAACATTCAGAGAGAGATGTGGTGAGAAATCAGTAGAAGAAAAATGCAACTCACTTAAGCAGGGCAGTATATCTCTCAAAGAGGAAAGATGTGATCCCTTCAGAAATTCTGGAGAGACAGTTGTTTTATGGCAAGGTGGTACATTCAACTACCACAGCAAAAGGGTAAGAAATCGAATGGCAGGTGTGGTGGTAGGATATATTTTGTAGTTTTAGAATAAGATGCCCAAACAGAATCCATCTTCATTCTGAGAACCATAAGCCAGAGGCACAACAAAAATGTACACCAACAGCTTTAAGCAAGCTATTGGGATGAGAATACACACCATGGTAAGATGCTACTGGCAATAAAGGAGGGAGTTATGGTTGGCATGCTGTCCAGGGCCAGGGTGATACCTACTCTTCAGATGAGGACTATGAGGGCTGGGAAATGAGGTCTGTGGACATAAAAATGGCAGAAGTGGTGCTTATCTCAAGGCCACTGTCTCCAGGTGTTCACGCAGACCCTAGAAACCAACAAGGTTTAGAAGTGCTGGGAAGGGACTTGGGAGAGGAGCAGGAGGAGCCTTGTCTAATGCTATGCCACTGTGACAGGAAAGATGGGTTAGCCAATTAGATGACCTGTGTAGATCTAAGAGGCTAGCCCTCAGAACCAAAACTTACTTAAAATGGGGGCTCTTGGAAATAGTTTCTAGTTTGGGTTCAATGAACCACTCTGTGTATGCTCAAAGACTCTTCCCATGTTGGCTATTGGTTTGCTACCTGTATATTTGGAATTAAGTGCTTTTTGCCAAAGTGATGGCTGTTTGAAAGGAAGAATGAGGGAATCCAGCTCTCGACAGATGCCCTTTCTCTCATCAAGTTCAACCAGGCAGTTATCCCCCTCTATTCAGGACAGTCTCAGACATCTGAGTATATGGATTCTTATAATCTTGGATAGCTACAAAGAGGATACTTTACTAAGATAAAACTTTACATGATAGATATGCATGCAAGATAAAATGTGCACATAAAGAAACTTTTAAATATTCTGACATGAAGACAAAGAAACAAAGACTGGACGTGTCAACTTTCTTAGTGTATCTGTGTGGATCAGCCACCTTGATCCGGAGAGGCAGTTTTTCAAAGATATTACTCAGTTTTAGTTACTGTATGGAACAATCAGCTTGCTGATATTAGACATATTAGAATGGATTAATGTACTTGGCTATTGCATTATTTAGCTATGTAAACCAATCTTTAAACTAATTTCTTTGACTAGAAATCAGACTGGCATGCCACAACTCAAAGGAAGTTTTGTACTGTGCATTGAGTAAGAGACTGGAAATCCAATGCCTTGAATAACAATAGATTTTTGTTAAAGAGCAGTGATGGATGGGGGGAGTGGCTCCAAACCTGTTAAATATTATTTTGGAGATTTCAAAAAAAATAAAAAGATCACCTATCACTTTTAAAATAGTACCACCATCTTTTTAGGTTAAAAATCCCTCCATGTTCTGGCAGAATGCTCAACCATAATTTGACAGCTTTAATGTGACATCTATCACTATGGTTTACATTTGCTTCTGCTGCTCATGCTATTTTCCCGATGCTTATTTTTACATGCACATTTTCTGCTAGCTGAATGGGCAGTTTGCAACCCCACAGAAGGTGCAAAGGAACTTAAGAAAAATCTAAAAGGGAGTATTTTCTCTTTCCGAATATGCCTGCTGATGTAGGAAGAAGGGGGCAGGGCAGTGATTTTGTCTGATTATCCCTTTTGCCTACAGTCTCCAGGACCACCTTCAGAACAGTGCAGGTGGCAGGCTCCCGAAAGTGCATGGGAGGCTATGCTGGATGCAAAAAGGGGAACTGGAATGAATTGCCAACTTGTGCCCCCTTCCTCCCCAGAAAATCGCCACTGGATCTTGATTATCTTCAGAGTGGCAAGCCTGGATCCAACCCTGATAACAGATATCTTCCACACATACATTCAACATCCAAAAATCACTGAAAGTGTTCGGTGTAGTTGTGCTATAAAACAATGCTCACTCCTTTACTTACTATGTTCCATATTAAACAAAAGGCTGGCTGTTTTATTATTTCCTTACTCAGAAGGTTTTCAAGGCTCCCCCTACTTTGACCCTAGAACGGAATTGACTTAAATCATAGTTGACATTAAAAGAAGCAGCACTCACCTCTGTTTCACATTTAATCTGTTTCCATAACAACTGACAAGTATCAAATCGTAGCCCATGATCCTCTAAGTCATTATTATCTTTACTGAAGTAGTCAGCTAGAAAAACAAGAGTGGAAAAGATGCCAATCATGCTCAGTATGTTTAAAACAGAAGTTTGTTCAAGGAAGAAAACTTGCCAAATGGAACAAACTGTGCGAAAAAAGTTAATTTATTTTTACTGGAGAAACACAAATTAACTGAGAATCACACCTGCTGCCCAGAGAAAGCTAAAGAGGAAATATAAATAGCTATCCAAAAATACAAGATGTACATAGCTACCTTTTCAAATTTGTATAAACTGATGGCTACACTTCCCATTTTTTGTAAAAAAAAAAATCAGTTGAATCACTTATTTGCCCTTCATCATATTATTGACATAGTCACTCACCCTCAAGTCCAGTTAGCTACAGCAAATTATTTTATTAAGAAGTCACCTATCCCTAGAAAACTAATTCTTCAGTTCTTCCAACATTGCAAAAACCTATATCCCCATTTTGGATCTTTTTACCATTCTGATGGTAGAAAAGACTGATGCATTAAAACCTATCCTGAAACGTTGTTGAGCAAATTGGCCATCTTTAATTGTTGACTTGAGTTGAGGACTGTCAAAGTACAATTCTTCTAAATACAAGGTGACTTTCAGCAGTAACCTCTTGGTGTGAATCCCAGCAGATTTGGAATGTGATTAAAGGGTCCAATGTGCATTTGGCTGTTGTATAGCCAGCAAGCTCTACATTTTGTCATCTTTTCAGGGCAAGTGGTGAACTGCAATAAACATGAACACTTGCACAAGATTGGTTTTGATATGCATTATTTCTGTTTACCTCAGTAAACAACTCACAATTTGTGATGCATTGTTTTTTACTTCATGTTGTATCATTTCCATTGATTTATTTAAAATCTGTCATTCCCCTGATCCTCTCAAGCCCTGCTGCAATTGTATTGCCGGGTTAGAAGGGGAGCACTTTTTTCTTTTCTCCTTGTTATTGTTCTGTTTTCCTTTTTGCTGGTTTCACTGGGAGAGAAAACAACGGCCACCAGCTTCAAAATCTCCCCAGTGCAACTCAGAACTCCTCCCTTTTTCTCAAATGGAAAAGAAGCTCCATGGTAGCCTATGATCTTAGACAAAATGATTACACCCTAAATTCTGTTTGCTACTTTGTTTGAGGATGAGCAGTGAAGGAGAAAAGAGTATCACTGGATAGCAGAGAAGACAAAATTGTCCAATTCACAAATTCCAATACGTTAAAGCTTAACTTCACAAACTGTCATAGTTGTAAAAAAAAACCCCTAAGTGGGACAGCCATTATAATATTATAGCTGAAGAAGACAAACATACAAAACATAGTATGACAAAGATATGCAAAAATGGTTGTAATGGTTTATAGTATTTTTTAGTATATATCAACCTTCCCTAACCTTATGGCCCCAGCTAGCCAATATACCCTCAAGCATCCTGAGGGCTGCTATCTGCAAATCTAGAGGGCACCAGGCTGGGGAAAGCTGGTGTAAAGAATATTCTATTTAGCTGTAAATTAACATGGTTTACTGGACAAATCTGCACCACTATTAGAAAATATATAAAAAGGTTTCAATTTGAAATTTTCATTTTCTTGCTGAAGAAAGTCAATTTATTTAAATTGTGCAGTAATCTATCATTCAAAGGGAGAAATTGACAGTTCATCAATGTTCACACTGGAAACATTAACAACCATTTAGATCATGAACAAATCCAATGTAATAGATCATAAACTCAAAGTAAGACTTGATTCTTTTAAAAGAACACCAAATATCATAGGGCCCTTATTTTCTAGATATCCTGGGAGACTTTTTTTTCTCTAAAACACAAGGATTCCTAGAAAGAGGAGAACATATATTTTTCTATAACCGGACTGAAAGTATGGTAATCCCCAATCATGAGGATTGATTACAGTTATTGTATACAAACCTGCTGAAGATATCTTCCTCTTCTTAGAAGCTGGCTTAAACACAAAGCAGCCCTAAAAAATAGCAAAGGGGAGAAAAAGAAATATTGCATGGAACCATATGTATGGAACACTGCATCATAGTTATAGGTTATGGAGCCACTGATTCAATGGCAAAGCAAATCAACATTTATCAATATGCTAGAGGCAAGAAGATCATTATACTTTATTGATTCTAAATGGAATTGCTTAAGTTTTACCTATTTTGCAACTTGGAAATGAGTACTGCAATGGTTTGTTTGGCATTCCTTCAAGTGAAACATCATTCTTTATTCTAGTAATGGAGTTGTTGAATTTGCACAGCTTTCACTAAATAATGTGGCAAAGCATTTGCTATTATAAAGGACAGGAATTCCAATTCATAGGAAAACAGAATCAACCCATTTTTAATAAAAAGTATACAAACTCCAGATGGACATTCTAAGGGTTGGCATCAAAGAAAGATAGTTATATTTATGTGTGCATCTATTGCCCAACATATGGACAGAGAATAAGCAATGTTTCTTTCATGTGCTTTGCAATCTATGCCAGTTTGTATGTGGGAAGTATTTTAACCTGGCTTACTTTTGATTTGTTGCTTTCTTTTCCCTCTTTATTCAACCCGGTGTGTGTGGGTGTGTGTCCATGTCCAGGATTAGTTTAAACAGATGCAAAGGAATGTGATACATCATAACTTTATCAAGATTATTAATAAATGGGCAGAGCGTATTTTCAGGCAAGTTGTTTCTCAGTCCTGAAGGAGTCCACAGACATTATCTAATAGAGTGCAACTGCTAAGGGAAATTATGTTGCACGTGTGTAAACCACTCTAGTGCAATGCCAACAGTGTTAACTGGTGTGCCAATTTAAGCAGAAACACTATTGATAGTGCACCAGAGTAGTTTACACTAGCACAACTTAACTTATGTTAGTGTTGTGCCTCCACTAGATACCACCCTGTGTGTGTACCCAGCCTGACCTGTACCCAAACACCACAGGAAAATGTAACTTATTCTTTTTAGTCTGATATACAAGTCAATAGACATAACTTTCATGCAACATTAACACATAGCTGGGCCAGAGAAAAACCCTCTTTTCTAGAAATCAGCATTGTGAGCATCCTTGAAATGTAGCTGACACTAACCAGACACCATTTCAGAGAGGGCTAGATGACACTTGACAGGTAACAGCAGCTATTGGGAAATTCACACCAACCCACCCCCATCTTCCTTCTCTTTTACATAATAGCATCCCATCCTCCCCACTCCTTCAGAATCTCTTTCTGCTTTGGTATGCAGGGAGGAAAGGTCACACCTTTGCAACTTTTCACTTCTGTAACCTATTAGAAAGTGTTAACTGTGTTATGTAACCCTTTAATGATAAAAGGGGCAACTAAGGACTGCTCAAGTGCACTATCTGGAACAATTCGTTGGCAGCTAATTATTCTCAAGAAGAAATCTTCTAAAACAGGGGTCCTCAAACTTTTTCACCAGGGGCCAGTTGAAAGGTGCCAGTGCTGGGTGTGGGCCGGAAAGGTGGTGCCAGCGGGGTGCCCGAGGACGGGGCAGGATGCAGGGGCTGGCGGCAGGCACTGAGGCAGGCGGCGGAACACAGCGAGAGGAGCCTAGGCAACGTGGGGGCAGGCACACACCGGGATGCAGCGGCGAGCGTGCGATGCAGCGGCTTGCTCACTTGGAGATCATTTTCTCTGAGCGAGTCCAAATCTCCTTGCAAGCAAACCACTGCCTCCCCACGCACGGGGGGGGGGGGGGCGAGGTGGGCTGGTTGAATGGCGATGGCGGGCCGGATTCGGCCCCTGGGCCGTAGTTTGAGGACCCCTGTTCTAAAAGAAAACCTTCCCCTGTTGGGTAGTTTGGGCATCCGCACACCAGGGGATGGCCCATTTGGCCAACAACTCTTTTCCCACTGCACCATCATGGAAACCATCCAGTGTTTCGACTAGATGTAGGCCGACCAGATCCATCCCCACCTATTACAATTCCTCATCCATGACAATGGTGAGAAACCTCCGCCCCGCCAGCCGGTTAGACTGCAATTCCCATTGTCGCCGACCACTGTCCACGGGAACTGGGGCTGAGCAGAAATTATCCCATTCCAACTCAGATCAGCCCCAGCCAGTATAATGGCAGGTCTCTCCCCTCTGCCATATGAGCAAAAGCTGTTCCTTGAGAGGATTGCGCCTGACTGACAGTGCCTGGGCTACTCAAAACGTTTGCATCTCCTACTGGAAAGGCCACTTTATCACAGGAAGATGAATGTACTTTCAGGCTCTTCATTATACCTTCCTATTTGGAGGACTTAAGAGGAACAGCTTTATTTTTCGTTCCGTCTTTCGTTTCGAGAGGAACGGGAGAAGATACGTGACAACCACACCTCCACGGCCGATTATGAAATGCAGCCGCCACAAGAAAACAGTTAAGGGCAAAAAACGGGCGCAGGGGTAGTGCCTCCGTGACCGCAAATGCGCATGCCCGAAAAACTGCGGCCACGCGACCACCGTACTCGTTGACGATTCATAAAGGGGCGACCCCCTCCGCGTGGTAGCACGAAGTGCTTGATAGCCAGGTGGGCGCGCGGGCTCCTCGGAGGCGGAGACAACTTCACCCCCTCCCCTTTTTGACTCACCTTAGAGACTGAACACGTGGTCATGGCGGCGGCAACAAGTCCAGGCCGCTCACATTTCGCACTAACCGACCTAACTTCTTGAAAGAACTCAAGTGGCACCTCCTCCCTTCCAGCCCCAAATGCGTGCACACTTCCGGAGTCCGAGTGTGCGCGTCAATATTCTGCCTTTCGTCGTCCCGCAATAAATTCCCCCTCTGTAAATGGTACGATCGAGTGGAGGGTCTTCTCTGAGTCATGTGACCCTTCTCCCACGATGGGCTTGCCCAATCACGTACGACTTAACCACGGCGGAAAATGGGCGGATCCACGGCAGTTTGCGAGGGGGGTGTTTCTCAGAAGAGAAAGTGTATGGAGTGTTGATCTTAACAAGAGCCATGGCGGCGTGTCACTTTCGGAGGAGCATTGCTGCTCAGGTATGCAGATCCTTATTGTGTGATGTATTTCACTGCTGGGAATAATGACTGCCTTCCCCTCTTTTCCTAATACAGTTGGATTGGCCTGGATGTTAATTAGCATCTGTATTCTCGTTTGCCTCTGCTCTGATGGGAGGGGGCGGTATGTGAGAGGGCAAGACCTTGGCTCAAGCGCGGTGCAAACTGCGTGTGTAATTTTATGCGTTGGATACGCCTACAAAGGCTCTGCAGCTCCCAGCATTCCCCAGCCAGCATGGCTCACTGGGGAATGCTGGGAGTTGTAGGACTTTTTTCTCCCTAAACATGCGTAGGATTGATCCCTAAATTGCACTCCATATAATTAGTTTGTGCACACTGGAGAAAGTGATCGATTATTTGTCGGGAGAAATGGCTGCACACAGGAGTGAGGCGTGCTTGCTTCTGTTTCCCCTATTTTCTGTTAGTAATGCTTAGGGAATCTTAAGTTGGGAATGCGTCTCTTTGAAAGAGTGTGTGCGCAGGCTCTGAAAACAGCGTTTAAGGTTTGTTAGAAACAAAGCTAGCAAGACTGCCTCAGATTGCATTATATTACATTTATCAGATTTATATTCTACTCGTTTTTAAGAACTGAAAATCGCTTACATAATTCTCTTTTTTTCAGTCTTAGCCCCACAACAACAGCCCTGTGTTGTAGGTTGGGATACGATTTTATAACTGGCCAAAGTCAGTTGGCTCCATGGCTGAGCAGGGACTAGAACCCAGATTGCCTGAGTCCCAGACCCACACTCTTAAGCACTACACCACATTGGCTCAGATACTGTCATGCATCAAGTACCGGACTCCCATTTTGTCCAGAAAACTCGGACTAGTTACAAGGGGCAGGATACAGTGGCAGTTCTGCTCATGTAAATTGCATTTCAACCATAAAATACTCACTTGCTGGCATGATGGGTTTTCCTGGAAGACACATTGTGCCAGTAACGTGCTGTTGATGTTGCACTAGAGGTAATTTACTCCTGTGCAACATAATCCACGCCAGCAGCTATGTTGCATTGGATGCTGCTTGAGATCACAAAGGACAATGTTTAGGCCTGACTATGAAGAAGTTTCTGTCTTCCCATTAGATGCAATTCCATACATTCTTGGGAGTAATCAAGCCCCCTGAACTTAGGTGAGCTTGCTTTTGAGGAGACATGCATAGGCCTGTGCAGTTCCTGTTTGTCTGAACTAGCTGACCTATATCTGTAAACAACATACAGTGGAGCCTTCAGTGGATTCCAAGTTAACCAGAAAGCCCCTTCTACAGATAATGGGTATCCATTCTACAGTTTTTAAACCATTAAGGTACCTTGAGTGTCAGTTGTATCCCTGCCTTCATTAGCCAGCATGGAAAGAAGTCCAGGCTCTTTTTTCAAAAAATGCTTGGGGATAGTAGTTTCTGAAGTTAGCCCTGTTCCTCTGGTTCCACAAGGACTAGAGGGATACTTGCAATATGTTTCTTTGGTTTAATTTCATTCATAGCCCAAGCTGACAATTCCAGTTACAAAATTTAAAAGCCTGAGAATACAATATAATAATATGCTATCAATCCATTTGAATACAATATGATAAAACAAGTTAACAGAATCAACAATACAATCCTAGGATGTGTTAAAACTCTTGTATGTTGTCAAATACCTGTGAGTAGAGGATGAGGTTGCCACCAGCCAGGCCTCACTGAGGAGAGTCATCTCTAATTGGGAGGCCACCACAGAGAAGGCCCTCTCTCGTGTTGCCATCAAACCTCCCTTGGATGAGGTCCTCAGATGACATTAGTAGTGTACAAGTAAGTTCATACTGGGAGAGGCACCCCGACCCTTTGGAAATTAGGCAGGCTACAAATCCTTTTTGTAACTATAGCTTCCTGACCTGGAGTTGTGCTTCTTAGTGTTTTTCATTAAAGGATAGTACCTATTTTAAAAGGCAATTGGATGGGGTTGTTTCTTCCAATAAATGATAAGCGTCTCTGTAGAGCTGGGAGGGGGCAGGTGTGCAGTGAACCCCTCTTTTTTGTCTGGGAGTGTAGCATCAACATGCATTTCTGCACAAGTCTGTTTAGAATTATAATCTTCTGGATCGAACATGTAAATTAAATACTTTCATAAATGTTATGATGTTAACTTACATTTATTCTCTTCCTGCCATATAATTTTGATCATTTTGTTTTAAATCTAGCTGTCACGTATTCTAGAGATGCCGCCAGAACACTTGGTAAAGTCAATCTGTGCAGTTCCAGTGACAAAGAAAGAGTAAAGCATTTATATTTTATAATTGTTATGTTGTAAATCCTTTTGTCATGTTTAAACAAGATTATGATTATAATTTAAGGAGCTGCTTATCTTTAAAGGAGCAATCCAGTGATCTCAAGGCCCTTAGACAAGTTCTGAGGGGCCATAGGATATTTTGGATTCCCAATACGAAGACAGTACGCTGGCCTCAGAGCCGGGAATCAAAGCTCACCTCTTTCTCCCCTGCCCCCAATATGACCACACAGAAAGAACCTCAGAGAGGAAGAACATCCTGGTGGGTGGGGAAGGGAAGAGTCTAGAGTAGCCCAGATAGAGCTTTCCCCTCTGAAATGCTCTTGCTGGGTGGGCAAAAATGTAAATCTAGTGAAAATACAGAACAAGACACAGGGGAGGAGCACCTCTGCCAATCCTCCTGCCCTGCAAAGGCTAAGCAGCAGTCTTCAAGTTCAGGATTGTAGCAATAGGATTGCACCCTAAGTCAGCTCAGGTTACACCTGGAAGCTGAATTCTAGGGATCTAAGAAACAGCAGCCAGAAATCAGTATACACCATCACCAGCAGAATAATACAAATAAATGCCATAAAAAGATGATTTAAAAACAATGCTATGACAATACGGTATGTACATGCATGTGCTTGCACATTCTTTTTCTGTACTGTGGCTTGCCTTTGGTTTGTGCTGTTGGATGTAATCTGCTCCTGCTTGAGCAACAGTTCATCAGTCGCCTTAATGAGCAGGCTTATTCTGTGCATGTGTCTTTGGATCCAGCTGATTCTTTGGAAACATTCCCACCATCAACCTAAGGGTTGCCTGGAGTGCAGTTGCTGCTTGTTCTGTTGGTTGAAGGTAGGACCTAGCATGCATAATCCATTCAGTGCCAGCCAGGCTCAGTGGTCACACAAGGTCACCTGCCATTTTAACAGCTTTTGTGGGCGTGGTTGCCCCAGATATTGCCAACCATATTTACTGGACTCTTGGAAGTCTGATCTCTGACAGGCAAGACAACTAAAAAGGTTCTGAATGTGTTCAGTTATTTTTTTTTCCTTTTTGTTTGCGTCTAGGCAACCTGCTGATTTCCAGTTCTTTGTGAGTTCTGTGCTAGATGCTAGCTCCAGTGATTACCCAAGACCAGATACTCAGCTTCTTCAAACCCAGAGGCTGGTGAAGGAGGTATGGCGCAAGCTGCTCCAGTTGACGCATGCATGTGCTTAATTAAAAGCACACAGAGGGAAAAGTGACCTAGGATGAGCCTTAAGGTTCTGCTCTCTTACTTTCAAAATGAAGGCGTACCTCAGAAAAATTGCATATTCAGTCCTAGACCACCAAAATGAAGCAAATATCTCAGTAAAGCAAATTACTTTCCCAGTACGTTTTAAAGCTTTGTTTACATTATACTGTAGTCTATTAAGTGTGCAATAAAATTCTGTCTAGAAAAAGCAACACGCATACCTTAATTTAAAATATTTTATTGCTAAAATGCTAATGATCATCTGAGCCTTCAGCAAGTCATAATCTTTTTGCTGGTGGACTCGATGCTGATAGCTGCTGACTGATCAGGGTGGTGATTGCCACGGCTACTCTAGCCCTTAACAATTTCTTAAAATAGAACAACAGTAAAGTTTGTTGATTGAATCAACAATTGAGTCTTCCTTTCATGAACAGTCTCTCTGTAGCATGTCATGCTGTTTGATGGCATTTTACCCACAGTAGAACTTTGGGTAGGTTAGAGTCTGTCCTCTCAAACCCTGCCACTGCTTTATCAACTAAGTTTATGCAATATTCTAAATTCTTGCCATTTCAACAGTCTTCACAGCACCTTCACCAGGAGCAGATCCCATCTCAAGAAACCACTTTCTTTGCTCATCCATAAGAAGCAACTCCATATCTGTTAAAGTTTTATCATGAGATTACATCAATTTAGTCTCATCGTTAGGCTCCAGTTCTAATTCTAGTTCTCTTGCTATTTCCACCACATCTACAGTTACTTCCTCTGCTGAATCTTGAACCCCTCAAAGTCATCCATGAGAATTGAGATCAACTTCTTCTAAACTCCTGTTAATTTTGATATTTTGACCTCTTCCCATAAATCATGAATGTTCTTAATGGCAACTAGAATGGTGAATCCTTTCCAGAATATTTTCAATTTATTTTGCTCAGATCCATCAGAGGAATCACTATCTATGGCAGCTTTTCCTTTCACTTGAAAACTTAGAGACCATTTTAGGGTTATTAATTAGCCCACTGTCAGTATTACTGTGCCTTGGAAAATAGGGAGGTCCAAAGAGAAGGCGAGAGACAGGGGATGGCCAGTTGGTGGAATAGTGAGAACACGCACAACATTTATTGATTAAGTTTGCTGTCTTGTATGGGCATGGTTCATGGCCCCCAAAACAGTTACAATATTAAAATCGGAGATCACAGATCACCATAACAAATATAGTAATAATGAAAGAGTTTGAAATATTGCAGGAATTACCTAAATGTGACACAGACACAAAGTGAACAGATGCTGTTGGAAAAATAGCCCTGATAGACTTGCCTAAGACAAAGTTGCCACAAACTTTCAGTTTATAAAAACTACAATAACTGTGAAGTGGAATAAAATGAGATATGCCTGTATATAAACGTGTTAAATAAATAAGTGAAGGAAAGGGGTTCTAGGTGCTCCGTTATAAGCTAAGAGTGATAAGCTGTGGAATTCGGCAGCCGCGCTGCCCAAAGTTTGCTGCAATTCATACAGCTTGTTTCTGGTGTGCTCCCTACAAAGGTTTAGGTTACAAAGGTTTTAGGATCATCCATAAGAAAGTGTAATTGGGTAGCAGTTTGTTACTTTCAAACACACCTGCTCTGATTTCTATAGGATGGATCCAAATTTAGGCCAGGACAATTAAACTGACAGCCACACCCAGAAGGAAAAAAGACGATGCTGATCAGGGAGGTAGAGGTGCAAGGAGAAGAGGGGGATGTTTCCCTGCCTCTATCCGGTTTTCAGGGATTTCTCCATCCTGCAGTCTATTCACCAGGGTTCCCCAACCCTTTAAATAACACTTTTTTGTGGAGAACTGGAGGGTTTGCTGTGGGAAAGAGTCTGTTTCAGCTCACTTAGTTTCTTGTGTGTGTGTGTCTCTCTCTCAAGCAATCCTCTGCTGGCATGAGAGTGGGACCCTAAATTTCTGATTGTGATGCTCATTGATGGGTGGTATGGAACGTGTGCTGAAAAGCACATTTCTCTCCTAGAAATTAATAGTGTAAAGGGTAGGGCATCCCCTATTTTTGGAAACAATGAAATGTGCTACAAAGTTCCCCTGATCCCCCAAACCAAAAGAGCGTAACTTGTTGCACTTAAGACAGTTTGCTTTTACAAGCTTGAATAATGGTCTTACAGTACTGATCAGTTTGCCATGTGTAGATTCTGTTGCTACTCATTTGTGGTATCACTTACAGTTGTCCATGTGCTTTATTTTTATTCTAGCTAAAATGTGATGCAGTTGTGAGTGAGATCAGCCCAGGTGATGGAATAGTGAATTTCAGGATAAATCGAGAATTACTAGCAAAGGTAGGAACTATGTTTAATGCATCTGAAAATAATGAAAATGTTGCTATTGAATTATAAAAACAATAATTATAAATCCATCCTGAAGGTTTCTGTGTAGTATCATTCTACAACAATTTATTGATTGGCTTACCAATGTAGTAAGGTAGAAGTATGATAACAAAATAGAAAGAAAGAAAATGAAGCATATATATGAACACAGAGAAGTAAAACAGCACAATCTATGCAAAGAGATGTGATAATAAAATTAAAGCTTCTTTTACATTGAAAATGTGAGCATTAGTTATCATTAAAAGCCTAGGGAAACATTACTGTAGCTGCATGGTTAAGAATAGCATCTGATTCTGTTGTGAGCCGCCCCGAGGCTTCGTTGCGATGAGGGCGGCATAAAAATGTTTTAAATAAATAAATAATATATTGAACAAGCGGATATGCAGAAAAATAGTTGGAGTTGCAGTTCACTGAGAAAGGTCGTATGAATTCAGAAAAGGGCAAAATGACTCAGCCTGCAAACCCTCTGCAGTCTCTGGGTAACCTGCTGTGACATCCAAACAGCTTCTTTGCATGAGCTTTTAAACAGTACTGAAAGACATTGGCCTCATTTTGGTTTCTTCTTTATTAATAAATCCTGCTCTTTCTCTTTCCCCTGGCATGTATGTGTGTGTGTGTGTGTGTGCTTCCTAAGACAGTGCTGCAGCAAGTGTTTGAGGATGGCTCCCAGTATGGAATAAAAAGTGAGCTTCTCTCAGGGTTGCCAAAAGGAAATATTTTGGTTGAGTTTAGGTGAGTATGTCCACTTAAATATTTAGAAGAAGATTACTAAAATGCCTTCGGTGTCAGAAGATTCTGCAGGTTAGTTATGCAGAGATCTTTAATTGTAAACTCATACATATTTGTTGGGTTGTGTGTGTGTCTCCGACTGGGTTTTCATGGCATGAGAGCTGATTGCGGGTTCTTATCCATGATGAGTTGGTGTGTGTGCAAACCTGGACTAAATCCCTCAGGGTGGCTTTTTCATGGGTAACCCATGGCTTGTTGTTGGGGTTGATGTACCCACCGTGGGTTGTAGTGTCATCTGAGCCTGAGCAACTGACCCCATCATTGGTGCTGGGAATTGTCTGTCAGTCCACTTGGCAACAGTGGCAAGATGCCCTTGCTGCTCTTACTAAGCTTACCTGGGCACCTGCTACTACCTACCCCACTGGTGCCCAGGTAGCTTTTGCCTCTTTCTCATTTTGTTTCTCAGACTGTGAAAGCCCCATTTGACAGCCCCCTCAAAGGTTGCCGCTCGCAGCCTCTCCAAAGATTCTGAGCAACTCGTTGGAAGGACTTTCAGCAGCTGGCAGGCTTCCTTTTCCTCTCATGCACGCAGTGTTGTGGGTACCTGCTAGCAAAGTGCAGCATGTTTCAACCCTGGACATTGACCAAAAGAGGGCCCAAAGAGTCTTTTTTGTCCCTTGGCTTACTCTCAGCAGCTGTCAAAAGACAAACTGTCAAGGGAAAGGCAAGGCAAGAGTGCATCCCACCCCTTTTCTGGGTCTGTTTTGAAAGCAGTTTTTGACAGGGTAGTGTATTTTGGTCTAAACTAAAAGGCCATCACTGTCCTGTCAAGAAAATGGATGTTGGGCAGGGTGTACTTTTGCACTTTCCCAGGCACCAGCTGCAGCCACCTCCCTGTTTACAAAGGGTCTGCCATCCATTGACAATTCCTCTGAGGTCTCAGGCTCTTTGAAGAAGCTGACAAGGGATTACGAAAGCTGCCTCTCTGAAGGGGAAAAGCTGAAAATAGCTGCCCGTCACAATAGGGAGATGCGTCAGTCTTGCTGTGGTGTCACCTGGGATATCTGCAGGACAACTGAGGGGACAAACAACCCATGGTGAACCCAGTCTTCTGTTTGGGTACATCATGGGTTTTTCATGGATAACCAGCTCATTGTGGCTTATTGCTGGGTGGGTTAACAGGCTGTGCAAATGCATCTTTTGTTTCTTCTGTTGGATCAGTTTTAACTAAACATTGAAAAAAATCTTACTTGTGCATATGAAACTTTTCTACTCATCCTCCTGTGGAGTATGGTGGGAGCATTGTTTCTTTCTTGCACTTCTGTCATGCCTCAAAGTGTATTTTTCAGTTCTGTGAAATACAAGATGCACAGAGTATTTACATTCTTAGAACTCAGCTGTGGTCCAACTTACATGATGATACTTATACCCAAAATTTTGCCTAGAATTGCATTTAGTGCTAAAGTTATTTATTAGCGAAAGAAATGGCTGGTCTTCTTGTTTAAGAATGGAGGATCCTACCAGGGTCCTAATCCATGCCCTGACTTTGCAGTCTTGTTTCCATGGGTTAGCATGCTAGTCACATGTTTTCATTCATTCCATTACATGAGATATACATAGAAATGATTTTCTTTGGAGGCTGCAGCTGTGTGTGCTTGAGTGCACACACTAATGTGTGTGGTTTTTTGAACAAGGAGTTAACCCTTTAGAATGATGCCCGAATATATATTGTTTTGCAGCTCACCCAACATAGCAAAGAAGTTTCACGTTGGTCACTTGCGTTCTACACTAATAGGTAAGAAACAATGGAGTTTCAATCTAGAAAGAATGAAGCCCATAAGACAGGAGTGGGGAACCTCAGGTCCAGTGGCCAAATCCGGTCCTACTGTGGTCCCAGTCCTACCTTCTGGAGTTCCTCACGTAGCCAGAACTCTTTCCCTTAGCCCTATCCACACACCATTAATTTCCTGGTTTTCTGCAGTTCCCTGCACCCCCATTCTAATGGGCTGAAATTCCTCTCTTAAAGTTTAGTTACTGGCAGTAAGAGCTTTAAGCTGCACTATAATGGTATTTTTTTTTTGTATTTGCCCCCATCTCTTTGGTGTTTGGTTTTTTGGCCCCCAAGAGCTTCTCAGGAATTGAATTCAGCCCTCAGGCAGAAACAGGTTTGCCGCCCTGCTGTGAAAGACAGCACATGTGGCCTTGGGGGACTTCTTGTGTGTTGGCCTGCGTTTTGCCCTGGGCCCCATTGTAGGCTCTGAGACTTTCTGAAGCAATGGCTGCAATTAAGCAGGCCTGGCCTTAGAAGCTGCTGAGATGGGAGGCAATGTCAAAACCAGCCATGAGCTGATGTGAGCTCATCCAGAGATGAGCAGAAAAGCATGAAGCCATATCCTGCACCTTTCTGCACAGTGGCTGTGATGGAAAAAACAGAATAGTCCACTGGAGCAGTGGGAAAGAAGTGTTTTTGACATAAGGACTTCTAGCAGAGGCTTCTGCTCTGGACTAGAACAGGTACTTCCAACTAAACAATTTTACACTGTTCACTACCTGAACCCGTCTGGGTAGTTAATAAAACAAGGTACAATAGCACCATAGAATTCATAGGGTTCAACAGAGTAGTAAAATAAAGCATAAATGAAAACATTTAGTGCACAGTCCTGGACAGAGGAGTGCAAGTCCTCACCCTGGGAGACTCCACTGCAGAGCAGCAGGGCCAGCAGAGGCACTCTTCACCTCCCTGCTTTGCATTTTCACTCAGGGGCTGATTTTGGCTGTCTTTCCAAGGCAGAGCAAAGGAGGCTAGAGCGGCTTTGGGATACCTCCATGTCCTGGCTGCCCCCTTCAGCCCTCTCTGAGGCTGGTTTTCTGACCTTGGAGAGCAGCCAGCACAGTTCTTTCCATGCTGGCTCTGAGGGGGCAGGGAGAAGGGTGCTGAGGCCAGGGCTATCCTGTGGCCCTCCAAATGCGGTCCAGGCCATCAGGCTTGCTCCCACAAAACATTTAAACAAAATAAAATGAAAAATAAGCCAAGGTAAATGCGAGCAGCAGTGCCAGGATTTCCAGACAGCCGGCTCATTGCTTTGAAGCTCAAAGACTTGTGGGGGTTGCAGGGGAGACTTCAACAGGCACCGAAAGAACAGAAGGACTCAGGTTCAATGCTGAGCTTCTGCACAGAGGGAGGGAAAGATCCTGTCTGAACTCTGCGGAGAACTGCTGGTGGTCAGAATAGTCCCTACTGGTTGGATGGACAAATTGCCTGAGCTGTATAAGGAACCTTCCCAGGACAGCCGCAGCGCCTTCTGTCCCCATTTCTCAAGTCTGTCTTCTGGATTTGGTTCGGCAAGGTGGTCAATCCGCCCTGCACTTTCCCATTCCACTGACCTCTCCATGCTCAAAAAATTCGGGGTAAGCTGATCCTTTCAGCTCAGCCGTAGGCGCCAACAGCTGATCTGAGAGTTGTTTTTGTATGGGGGTGTTACTCGTTGCAGGAAAAACAACAGATGATATTTCTTAAATACTGGTTATTACTTGCATGTAAATACTAGTTATTTCATGACCAAACAGGAAACTTCTTTATATTCCTATTATATTTGTTGGATGCAGTGGGAAAAGGAGAATTTGGGTGACATAAAAATGATCATTTGGGGGAAGTAGCATACAGCTGGGATCAATAATCACTGTGTTTAATTTTCAGGAAATTTCATAGCAAATCTCGAACAAGCAGTTGGGCATCATGTTACAAGAATAAACTACCTTGGAGATTGGGGCATGCAGTTCGGTCAGTTGTTAGGATTTTTTTTAAACTTCTGTCTCACGGCCTTCTCTAGATCTGGATGGTCTAAAATGTAGTCATAGCAAGCCTGTGACTTGATTGCAGATGGGTCTAGGTAAGACTTTGCATGAATATACCCTCTGCTGGAATTGCCAGTCTGGGGAATGCCAAGAGTTGCGATTCAACACATCTGCAGGGCCTCATGTTGAGGAAAGCTGACACATCTGGTCATTATGGAAAAGGATGGGTCGAACCCAGAAAGGTGGGCAGTTACTTTCTCATATTTGGTGGCCTTCCCATGTTGTATGATAAGCTATTTTTGAAACTCGGGATTTTTAAAATTAGTTTGTGATATGATATACAGATCTGCTACTCAAAGAAAAAAAAGTTTTCCCTTCTGCATGTTTTCAGCCTTTACCTGAATCCTGTGCCTTCATGTTTTTTGTCTCTAGTCACAACTTCCAAAGTCAAAATCTTTGTTTTTTGCCACAAAAGGCAAAGCAGGTCCAGTGCAGTGGCCTCCAGGGCATGTTTCCCCTTCTTGGAAGTGCACCTTCCCTTGTAGCACAACTTGAACAGGTTCTGAAATAATGAAGTGGGGAATATAAAACCGTGCAAATAATAAATTTTGGTTCAAACTAAGAAAATAACATTTATTCCCAAGTGAAAAGCAACTGACATTTGCTTCAGCCTCGTTTGAATGAGTTGACCAACAGTTTTTGCAAGCATGAGTCAAAACATCAAAATCCCATTTTAGTTTTAATAGCAGTTCTTCCCAGATGCACTGCTGCAATTAATGATCTGTCAGGATTTCTATTACAATATCCATTGGATGAATGGATTTAGATTTTATCCTTCTGAAAAGTGGCAGGCAGGTAACCTCTTAGCCACAAAGCAATTATTATTTCTACCGACATTAACCTGAATGAAGTTGAACCCCATTTTTATCGCATCAATGTCAGCTTGTTTCCTCATCGGTTGTGTTCATAACTTAATAAACGGAGAGATGAGTGAGCCTGTTGCCTGCAGTGCTCAGTCCATTTGCAGCAGGAGCCATCAGACTCGGAAGTGCTGTTGAAACCGTCATTTCCTGTTTCGTCCTGCCACGTGGATGCTGGCTGCCCACCTTGGGCTGAGCACATACTGAGCACCTCGGGTGCACAGGCTGTTAGGGATTAGATCCACATTCAGCTGCACTGACAGCAATGGGCTTCCCCTCCAGCCCTCTGAAAACCACATGGAGATGCAGGAGTCCCTGCTGAATGGACTGAGCTGTGCTAGGGAGGGACATTTCTGAGAACTTTGTGTCAGCACTGCACTTCCTCGCACGGTAGGCAGATCTTGGGTCCAGCGCTCTTTGCTGACCATGTCTGTGTCTTACCACCCTACCCATGGAACCTCTCTGGTAGTCAGTGCTTCCGCTGATCTTTCCAAGCATCCGAAATGGTAGCAGGCCACCTTTTGTTCTTTGATAGCCTAGCTTTGATATTTGCTTAAATCATTGGTGAGATTCTATTGCCAACCCACCTCACCCCCAAGACTGTGTTACCAGTTTGCAATATCCACTAGCCTGCTCTGTAACAATGATTTTATTAGTTATTAATGGTCATTTATTTCAGGTCTGTTGGGAGCTGGCTTCCAGCAGTTTGGTTCTGAAGAAAAGCTAAAATCTAATCCCTTGCAGCATCTTTTTGAGGTATGTTAATATTCAGTTAAATGGTCAAGCAGAACTTTACTAAGCTTATCAGTGGGTATTCTACTTAAAATTATTGAGCTTGTTTTTTAGTTTTATTTTTGCATTTTACTCTATTTTTATTACCAGTCTTCTGGCCAAAGGGCAGACTTCCTTATGTGTCCTGAAAGAAACAAATAGTTAGAACAGAGGAAGGACTATGACTCAGTGCTGGAGCTTGCAGAAGGTTCCAGATTAAAACCATGGCTTCTTCTCTTAAAAACGTGCATGGAACAAGGACAATCTCAGTCAAAGTAAATAGTATTAGACTAGATAGATAAATGGTCTGACCTTATATAAGCCACACATTTTCTGAATCACAACTGTTGTGCAGTTTCATAATAAATATTTCCCATTTTGTTGGTATTGTATTTTAATAATGACATATCTCAAGGAAAAGGATATTTAACTTGTGGAGTGGGGGAGGGGAACCTTATAGGCCAGAACATCTGGGATGCTATAATTTTCCCAGCCCCGCTTTAAATAGTCAACTTATAACTGGCCATCAGTTGCTATAGGCACTACTAATAGTGCAATGCTATGCAAGTTTAGTCAGAAAAAAGGTCTACTATTCCAAGCATGCCTTAACCAGCACCCCACCAAAGAAAATAATATGAACTTTTTATCTTAGGGCACAATCCTATGCAAGTTTAGACAGAAAAGGGCTTACAACTCCCATCACTGCTGCCCGGAGCATATTGGGAGTTGTGGGCTTTTTTCTACCTAAACTTGCATACGATTGTGTCCTAAGATAATATATTAAAATGTATACTGCTCAAGGGAAAAGATTAAGAATAGACATGTGATTTGTTCCATTCAGTGCAGATAACCAATTTTTACTACATGCAAGTTGTGTGTATTATACAATCCATGCTGAGCCATGGAGGTGCCAAGAATTGAACTGGGGACCATCTGGAGGCAAAGTATTTGCTCCTCCGTGACCTCTGGCCCGTCTGTCTTTCTGAGGTGTTGAAGATGCACCAATCTGCTCTTGGCATTGGTCTTGTTCAGGTCTACGTACAAGTCAACAAAGCATCAGAAGAAGACAAAGCAATTAAAACACTAGCACAAGATTTCTTTAGAAAATTGGAGGCACATGAAGAACAAGAGATGACCTTGTGGCAACTTTTCAGAGATGTTAGCATTGAAGAATATATCAAGATGTACCAGGTGCTAGTTTTACTCTTTTCTTCTCATAAACTATCGTTTGAATTTGGGGACATGGTCCCTCTCCCCCAGAAATGTTCTTATTTGTAGTATATCTACTGTACTCTCTGGATAATATCCAATTAATCCGTCCTGCCAATGGAAAAGGTTCTATCAGCCGAATAGGGAAGGGCGGATTCTCTTGCCCCTTCTGCACCCTCTGGATAGTTGGGTAGCCATTTGGGGAGGGGTTGCATGAGGAAGTAGAGGACGGGCCATTTTTTGTGTGTGCATGTTGAAGATGCCTTGCACAGAGTTGGATTTCATCTTTCCAACAACTCATTCCACCAGTCAGAGGAATGATGAGAAATCAGTCTTTCACAATGATGTTTTGACAGGAGGGAAGGGTGAATCTTCCCAAACACAATGGGTTGGAGCCTTCCCCGGATGGAAGGCTTCTTACACCTCCAGAAGGGTTGGCTATCTAGCAACCCCCCCCCTCTGCAGGGAGGAGACGAATGAGGGGAGTTTTGCCAATTTACCTTGCTGCAACTCACATCACCTCCCATGCTGTTCTGGATGCCCCCACCAATGGTCCAGAACAGATTTTTCAGACCCGCAGTGGGATGCAGAATCAGCTAAAAAACTTACACACTTTTCTCCGGTGGGAGCGTCCTGTAAGTGGAGTTCTGCTTATGGGAAATCTGGATCCATGCCATGAAGGCCGGCTTCTCCATTCTGAAGACTAGCACAGTTTTAGGAAAGTAGCTAAGCAGAGGGAACTTGGACGTGGTCAATCTTATATTCATTTGTTGCTGTACAACTTTTAGAATGAAATATATTGGTACATTCGCACACTTGCTAGACATAAGACATGAGTTCTCAGCTGATAGGCTAAAAGGAAGTGCAGCTTAGTAACAAATGGCAGAGGAGACCTCTGTCCATGCAGTCATGTTCTGTCCAAGGCCTGTTTCTGCTCTGAAGGCACACAGTGCAGTCGCCTTGCAGGTTTAGGCCTGGCCAATGGTGTGGGCTGACCATCAGTTCACTGTGTTGAGTTTCATGTTACAGGGAAAGTTCCCAAAATTTTTTTCAAAATGCTCTATTTCCATCATACTTTAATCAAGTCAGTTCAAAGGTCAGAAATCCCAGTGCATGCTCTTGTGATCTCTGTTAACATGTTCTTCATCAAACAAGATGGTAAACACAGCAAAAAAGGTAGGGTGGGGGAAGTAAAAAAAGATTGACTCATTTTCAGACAGTGGAATCTGCTTTTGGTTAGCATCTTTAATGCAGTGTTGAGAGACATTTGTGGTCCGATATAGGCCATTACAGTGCTTTCCCTATCTCAGATCTACACATCTACCCTGTGCCCCAGTGTATCAGCACAACAATAAGACCCACGTCGAAAACTGAATCTGGCAGATTACAAACATTCCTACACAACGTATTAAAAGTATTCCATAATAAAAGAGTTTAAATTTAGGAAGCATCTTCGCAACCTTTCAGAGGTGTCCCTTGAGTCTTAAAAAAAGCTGTTTTCACATGTTCAATTTGCCTGATCTAGTTCAGAGTCTATATTTGTCAAGAGATGCTTGTGGAAGGAGAGGTAGCCATTGGCTCACAGTAACACTGACTTCCTTGTCTCTTGGTGGGACCGTTCAGCGCCTGGGAGTCTGCTTTGATGAGTATTCTGGGGAATCATTCTATCAAGAGAAAAGCCAGGAGATTCTAAAGATGTTGGCCATGAAAGGACTCCTTACGAAGACTAAGTATGAACAGGTTATTCTGTTGACAACTTTTGAACTGTACTCTGCTACCTCTTCTCCAACAGATTGTAGAGCTACCATGTTTGGGAGACACCTACATACTCTAACATAAATTTTGTAGAGGTTGAACAATGGCACTCGGACCCTGAGCGTTCCTGTTTCTCTGAACTCGGAGGAGGAGTAACCTAAATGTTTCTCTTACTACACTGGCTTGGATTAGTATAGCAGTAATACAGTGGTATTCTGACATGCAGATAAATCAAACCTCAGGTTTAGAAGTATGATGCAAATAGTGAACTCTCACCCTCTCATAGTATTATATACTCTCTTTGATGCAGTCTTGCCTGCAAAGAGTAGAAGGAAACTTGGCAGTCACCCTTCTAGTGTTGCCTACTCAGATTTGTGCAAACCCAGAGAAGGCCTTGAACTTCAGCACCCCACTCACCTCACCTCCTGTGCTGCTGGAAAGACAAATCAACCATGATTGGATTTCCCTGGTTCTTGGTTTTTTTATGTATGAACCAGGAATTATGCCTTAAAATAAATTCTGGTTAACTGCTAAACAGGTTAGCTTCAAACCATTGGATATGGAGATAGCTAGTTTTAAAAACTAGAGTTTATTTTAAAACACAGTTCCTAATGTGTATGTAATGCCAAATCAGAGGTTGGAGAGCTTTTGAGTAGTTCTTGAGGAGTTTAAAATTTAAAGGATTCAATTTATATTTTATTGAGATACCAGTGAGAATGTTGAAATGCAGACTATCAGTGCAATCCTATGCAAGGCTATTGTGGCTAATAGAGAACCTGTACTTCTCAGTAAGCGAATATAGGATTACAGCATAAGAAAATGATTTAGTCACTTCAGGCTTTTCTTTCATGTTTTCTAGAGAAGGAACAGGAATAGTTTATCTTTCCGAAAGAGGAGATCGAGCTGCAGTAATGCGTAGTGATGGAACCTCGCTCTACCTAACAAGGTAGGTCTTTTTTTCTGATAGTTTCACAGTAGCTCGTTCTGTTACTAACTTCTAAATATGCCCCACTTTTCTTCATATAGTAAGTTGAAAGCTGCTTGCAAAATTAATTAAAAATACAATAAAACACAACAGAAACAATTCAAGGTAGTACAGTCAATGTGGTGTATTATACTGAAGAGGTGGAGAAAACAGTTCCACCAAAAAGCAGGAAATGTAACTTTAACACCCACTGAAAGCTTGGAGAAGTTTTAAAATAGAAAGAGGTGACCACATTTCTCTAATGAGGGAGTTGCATAACCTGCATATCATAACAGAAAAGGCCCTGGGATTTCTGTCTTTAATTCATCCATTTGACCTTAATTCATCCTTCAGTAGCTGAAGATCTCTGGGTAGTTCAACACTATTAGGATGCAATCCCACAACTTCCAGCATCCTCCAAGTGGATTTTTTCCTGTCTAAATATGCACAGTTGCTCTTTTAGCATAACAGGGCAGATTATCAGTTGGTGGGTTTTCATAATTGCAAATGTATTTACAACAGTTTTTCCAAATGGGAAAAAATATATTTCCTTTCAGAAATTTTTTGTTTGCTCTTTTCCATGTTTTATAGAGATCTTGCTGCTGCTGTAGACCGAATGGATAAATACAATCCTGACACCATGATTTATGTGGTAAGTAATCCTAGATCTCCTGCAGAAAGCTTTGTTTAGAGTATGTACAAGACACTTTGTGTTAGTGCTAACTCACCCCACACAGTATTAGTAAGGCAGGCAGCAGACTGTTTTTATAGTTTGATTTGTATAAAATTCCTGGTGTCCTTTTGTTATAACCTATGGGCTGAACACATTAAAATTTAAGTAGTTTCAAAGTTATGAATCTTATACTTCTCCAAAGTGCTTCCAGTGATGGGTGCTTATTCAAGGCTAGCTTTTTCTTTTGAGGCTGATCTTGCATAGCAGAGAGTGCTTTTCCAAAGGCTTTTTGGGAGAGCCCTCTCTCAGATATGTGATGTCAGTCCAGTTTTCATGGCATGATTCACTGCCACCCCTCCTCGGATATGAACCATGCCAGTAGACTTTTGTGTTTGTATGACTCTAGTATGTGTGATGACTTTTCCCTCTTCTCCAAGACAGATAAAAGCCAGAGTTCTCATTTTCAACAAGTTTTCCAAATACTAAAGTTACTGGGTTACGAATGGACAGAAAGGTAAATGCAAGCTTTCTGAGGTTTATATTTTCTTTCTCATTTTTAAGACGTGGCAATTATATTTTTAGTATAGAAGGGGAAATGGCAGAAATGTCCTAAAAAACAGTTTGTCCGTGGGGAAAGGCCCCAGTAGAAATTTATTATGAGCCAAATTTATTACAACCAATTTTTACATAGAGACCTTTGCTTATACATAGTTGCAGCCTTTACATCCAGCTGGGATGAGCCTAAAGTGAAGCAGTGAGGTGCCCTTTGTGCAGGTATAAATGGTGGCTCATTGGACTTTCTTGAGGAAATCTGTTCATTAAGGTCTCCATTCAGTATTTAAGGGCCAAATTACACATGGCACAGGGGACCTGTGATCAGATCTCGTCTTTTCATTCTTACTGATAAGCAGCCGCAGGGGCTTTAAATTGGATTCAGAGCAGTCGCAAGGGGTGGCCAGGCAAGGTAAGGCATCCTGATTGAAATTGCTCCACTGGGGAGAGATGATGGGGAGACATGCAAGCAGACAAGCCTGCTTCAGCCGGCTAGGATAACTTAGCAACTGTTCTTGAGCAGGAATATTATCCCTGGGCTGATGCACACCTTGTGCTCCGATGTAACTAACAGTAAAACTTATTTCTGAGCGTAGGTTTAATTTCAAACCTGTGCTAATACCATTCCTGTTCAGAGAGAATGTTTCTAGTTTCTGCAGCTAAGAAAATGGCACACTTCTGGGCCAGGTGAATCAAGGCCTAGATGGTCATTGAGCAACTGGATGTCAGACACTGCAGTGGGGCAGAATATGTTGACTGAAGTTTCTTTCCTGTGTTTTAATTTAGGTGTCAGCATGTGCCATTTGGAAAGGTTCAGGGGATGAAGACCCGAAAAGGAGACGTCGTCTTCCTGGAAGATGTCCTGGATGAAGCACGTTCCGTGGTCTTAGAAAGAACTGCTTCTGCCAAAAGTTAGCTGGCCATTCTTGCTTGTGTAAATGGCAATGCCAGGCCTTAGTGTTTTTCTTCTGAGCCCCAGTAACAGTTTCTAATCTGCTCACACCCCTGCCGCCACCGAACTGGCCCTCAAAATCCCAGCCTTCCTGACCATAGTTACACTGACCAAAGCTGATGGAAATCAGTCCAAAACTTCAGGCAAGGAAGCAGATTGGCAAAAGTTACTCTTAGCTTGCTTTCCACACCTCCCGCAGGCTCTAATTAAAGACAAAATTATTCCTTTCTGGTCCAAAACCTATACATTTAATCTTTTTTGTTGTTGTTGTTTAACAGAAGAAATTATTGAGGAAAGCATTTCTCATTTAAATTACTGAGGAAAGCATTTCTCACAACCAGATGTAGGTAAAGTTTGCCTGTCAGGCCATAGCTACCTCCTTACCTATTTTCATTCATTTGTTGCAAGACAGGTAAAGTAAAATCAGTCCACCTGTTGATGGGAATATTTCCTTGTCAAAGGGGGCACTCCCAGATGTGTGTACAGTGCACACATCTCCATTTTCCTTAAGTAATATTAATATTAAATATTATTATTGTACATTAAAGTCATATTTTAGAACTATGAAGGGCAAGTGTATCATTTCCTGATTCCTCAGACATGGTTAAGGGTTGAAGGGTGATGGGTCCTTGCCACCTCTGTGATGCTCGTGACAGCACTTTAGGGGCGAAGGCTTAGGGTTTGCTTCTACCAGTAGCTTTGTTTCTGTTGTGAATCATTTGCTCTTCTGCTAAGCAACACTTATTCCCCCCCCCCACCTGTAATACTCTCAGCTTCCAAAGAACTTGATGATCCTCTTGCAACTGCGGAAAAGATTGGGCTTGCAGCACTTATCATTCAGGTCTGTTGATTTCGTCATCCTTTCAGGGCCCTTCCCTTTAAAGAGATGCTCACAAGTGGTTTTACTCTGCCTGATGCTGAAATAACTTCTTGTTTCAGGATTTCAGGGGTCTCTTGTTATCTGATTATCAGTTTAGCTGGGATCATGTGCTCCAAAGCCGAGGTGACACTGGCGTCTTCCTACAGTACACGCACGCCAGGCTGCATAGGTGAGAGGTTCGATTGAAAGCAGGTCATTCTGCATTTATCTGAATCTGGATCAGTGTAAAAGAAGATTTGTCTGCATAGGGGTTGTTCATATGGGTCTTTCAAATGTGGTGCCAGGAGAGGCAGTGTGGTGTAGTGGTTAAGAGCACGGGACTGGGACTCAGGCGATCCGGGTTCGAGTCCCTGCTCGGCCATGGAGCCAACTGGGTGACTTTGGGCCAGTGACAGACTCTCAGCCCAACCTACCTCACAGGTTTGTTGTTGTGGGGATCAGATGGAGGAGGAGAATGATGTAAGCTGCCTTGAGCCCTTTGTAGGAAAAAGGCAGGATTTAAATCAAACAAACAAAATGCGGATCAGATGCACTCAGATTAGGAAAAATATGCAAAATCAACCAAATGGTTGCTTGAGTGGGACCCTGCCCTTGCTCTCCACCCCTCTGCACACTGTTCCCATGCTTTCTGCACCTGCTTCAGAGGATCCAGCCATGTTCTAAGAAGTTCATGTCCATTAACACTGTATAAAAACTATGGTCTGAATATATTGCCATTCATCGAGATCGACAAAACTCATAAATTGTAGCTCAAGTGCTAAAATTTTGGGCAGGATGTAACATATTACCCCA
Organism: Varanus komodoensis; assembly: GCF_004798865.1. Classification (NCBI taxonomy): domain Eukaryota; kingdom Metazoa; phylum Chordata; class Lepidosauria; order Squamata; family Varanidae; genus Varanus; species Varanus komodoensis. Next base: position 13,252,461 of record NW_025335349.1, on the reverse strand, counting down.
ATAGCTCTGTACAGGAGAGAGTAACCCATCTTCAGTAGCTCTCCATACTGTTTGCCGTGCTGCATGGCAAGTCATTCTTGAAACCAGGGGTTTCTGTAAAACATCCCTTGGCAACATGTGCTAAAAGAATAAATTTTTAATATTTCAGTGAATTAGTCCAAAGCCTTGGGCACTTTGGGCCCAGCCACTGTATATGAAACTTGGGATTAGGATTCTCATACTCCTTAAGTATTAAGTTTTAGCAAAAACAAGCATTCTGTTGAATGAGATGAAAACATTATTTCAATAAAGTGTTCAATTAAAGTAAACCATCCTTTAAAATGTAGGTCTTCCTATTTTGGTTTAAGTAGCTTTTATTTTATTTTATTTTATTTATTTATTTATTTATTAAAACATTTTTATGCCACCCCATTCGCCGAAGCCTTGGAGCGGCTTACAACACTAAGCTGTTACTGTTTATTGTCTTGATTTTTAATATATTTGACACGGTTTCTCTCTCCTCACAGTTTAGAAGAGATCTGTGGAACAGTCCATCAAGTGTCTGATATTAACCCTGCGTGTTTACAAGACCCACCAGCTATTTGTTTAATTCAGCACCTTCTCAGGTATTTGAAGTCTACAGTGCAGGCCTTTGCTTGCCTACACTGAACAGAATGGGAGCTCATCTCTGGTACACACACACAGGATGGAGCTGTTAGTAATTTTGCTGTACAGAAATCTCTGAGCAATTGGTGGCTGCACCTCCAAGTACATTATGGGTCTGAGACTAGCAAAAGGCTAACACTGGGTTAAACCCAATGTGGAATGAGGGGACTTGCATTTGTGCTCTTTTCTCTCCTGGAGTCCCCTCTGTGCTTTCCAGACCTGCTCCAGAGTCCCCCATTATGTGTTCTGGGGTGGGAGGGATGTAGAGCATCCGGGGGAAGGGGAAGTCTGTTCCACCAGTAGCTTTTGTTCCACTGGCAAACAACCAGGGTTGGATGCAAGTGAATGATCCAAATCATTCACCTGGAAGTAAGCACCACAGCCCTTGGCTGAACTTTCAAAACAGCGTGCTTAGGATCCTTGTGGGGCAGTAGCAGAGCCCGAGACTGTGGGTTCAGTCCTCACCCCACTGAAATCAAGTTTTACTATGGCGTCCATGGTGCTGCACTGCACCATATATTGGTGATCCCTATTCTGAATAACAGGCATTCTAAAGGTCTTTTGCTTGTCTGAGATCATTCGTGAGATGCAACACAATCCTATATGCGTTCACTTGAAAGTAAATTCTATTCTGTTAATAAATATGCCTAGGATGGCACCTTTAGTAACATATGTTGAAAATGTAAAAATCAAGTATTGTAAGAAATAGAGTGGGTTTGGGTAGGTGCTGTAAATCTTACGCACCATTTTCTCTATGAAAAGCCATGAATATCTCGAGAGAACTACATGCCCACTGATGACACTCACCCAATGCATCGCCTAGTTCCCTATTCACTGCTTTTTTCTAGAGATATTCAAATAGGGTTTCTGGCAGTCCACACATTCATAAGTACAGGCTGTACCCTTAAAATTTCTGAACTATGATCAGGCCCTCTAATTTTGAAGTTTGTATCAGCTGTTCCTTTTCTTCTTCCTTCAGATATGATGAGATTCTTTGTCAGTCTTTGCAAGATCTTCAGCCCAAACACATTGTTAACTATCTCCTCAAACTCAGGTAAGAGTCGACCATTCAAACAGCATTCAGATCTCATTTTTCAAGAATTCAGTCTTAGTAACAAGAGTAGCTTGATGTAAGTTGATCTATAAGCATTAGGTTCATGCCTAATGCAAGGAAGAAGGGGCCTTTTCCTGTTACTGCACCAGAATCCTAGCACCGGAGTAAAGGGGTAGGGAACCTGGTATTCTAGGATTTGCAGAAGCTCCAGCTAGGGGCCAGGGGTTGGGAATTCCACCAATCTGGAGGGCAGCATAATTCACTGAAGAAATTTTGAAATACATCCTAGTGCTACGTTTCCATTTCAAAAAATCCGCCCCACCTTAAATCGAAGGCTGACTCTGAGTCAGCCTTGAAAACCTTGTGGTGCACATTCCTTGAAAGGTTGTGCCATTAGCCAGCTGTAATAAGCCACTCCTTCCTTAGGATGTTGTTTTCAGCATTCAGAGCCCGACTCTGAATCTGTCTCCACGAGAAAAGCCTGTAACTTGTTATGGGCTCTTAGGTTTATTGTCTGATTCTGGCAAGGGCATTTGGTGCCCACAGGCCTTTCCTGAATTATTTTACTCCAGTGACTCATGCCATCAGCACGGAAAGTCAGTATAACCAAAGTGTCCACTGGCTGTAGAGCTGGCTAAAAAGGCTGCAGACCCCACCCCCTCTTTGGTATTGCCCAGATTTTATCAAGCTGTTAATAACATAACTCAGCGGGACCAGAACTGTTCTTTTGAATGAGTGTTTTTATGCTCTTGTATGAGTTAATTGCTTTGAGAAGCGAGATCTGAACAGAGTCAGATTCTGAACAAAATGTTGCAGAGTGGAGTTTCCCTGTTCAGGGCTCCACCCAGCCATGCCCTTTCCCAGGGGTGCTCCATGTTCCTTCCATTGGATGTCCTCTTCCCAACAGTCCGCCAGCGTGGTGTGGCCACTGAGCACGCAGCCTAAATAGGCCTCCTTGTTGCACCCATCCCCTCTGCGTGGTGCCCCACCCACCCAAAAAATCTGCTATGCTCCTGCAGGCCATGCTCTCCAATTCCCAGCTTTCATTTTAAATAAATAGCCCTTGTAAAACCTGAGATAAGAAGCAAAATGGAGAGCCACAACTTCGTCCATTTATTTTGAGAGAAACTAGTCACTTCTGACCTTTCTTTTATTTGCATGCTGCCAAGTAGTCCAAAAGGCTCCCATTCAGTGCACTGAATGAAGTCATAGCAATGGCTACGCACTCACTATCTGACGAAAGGGGATTTAATGGTTCATTTTAAAACTTGCGGGGGCGGGTCTTCCCTGCTAGGAAGTAATTAGTCTCATAACTGTGAGACTCTTTCACTATGTTGGGAATGTCCTGTCCACCAGCAGAAGCCTCCCTGAGCTTTGGATCCAAGCCATAGTGGTGTCTCAGTTTGATGGAGGCCATGGCATTTTCCCTGACAACATAAACTGGTTTTAGTCTCCTGATCTTAAGCAAATATAAGCAGCCGTTTGTGCCATTAAGTTGAGTGGGTCTTACTTCTCCCTGGGGCACTCAGGATTGCAATACTTTAAAATGAGAGTTTCTTTCAGACCGTTTGTGTTTCTTTCAGCCATTTAGTAGCCACAGCTCATAGAATGCTTCCCGTGAAAGGCAGTGTCCCGGAGATTGCGGAGGTAATGTCAGCAGTCACTTGTTGGAAGTGGTTTGTTACTTTTGAGCAGCACAACTTGTGAAGAAGTAGCAGTAGGATGGGATAGACAGTCCTATGGAACTGTGAATATCAGAATAATTTTAAACTGCTCAACTTTTTGCTCTTTCTTTACTTTTTGAAATAAAATGTAGGAAATCTTTCCCATTATGGCCAGGTTTGAATTTTTCTCAGTCTTTTAGTCCAAGGAAAAATTAAGAAGCTTGGCTACTTTTTTGCACAAGGCGATTTCTTCCCATTTTCTCACTAGGAGTAACGCCTGTACTGCAAGCTTCTGAACTGTTCAAAACTGAGGGCCTTAACATGCTGCAAGTGAAGATATGCTAGCATTTTTTTCTTGCTCTCTTTGCTTTTAAGTTTAATAAAGAGACTGCCACAGGCAGATGACAAGACTGTCCTTAGTATTTTATTTTGTATTTCCTGTTCTGCTAACACCCTAAACATGTGAGCACATGATTCTGCTCCACCAAAAGTGTACCGTTCACATCTGCTGGTTCATCAGCTCAGATGATGGTGGCAAGTTTTAATCGGTTTACTTAGCAAATGAATGGACTAAACACCTGAAAAGAGTTACTCAATAGGATTGGGTGGAGTGGAGGGAGATGGCACAGGGCTGCAAGAGGAAGTTGCATTGCTTGAGCAGAAATCTGCACATGTAACATTAGATGTGGCCTGGCATGATTGAAAGAAACAGCAGAAGAAATGCAAAGTGAGCCTAGGAAGAGGCCTTGATCGGAGTTGCACAATTCGCCCATCTATCTGTCTGTCTGTCTGTCTGTCTGTCTATTAATTAAAAGCTTTTGCATGCCGTCCTATTATACAAGATCTCAGGATGGCTTACAATTTTTAAAAGGACAATTATACAACAATATCAATAATAAAACAGAACAAACCAATAAACCAAACAGAGCGACTAAACTAAATACTATTAAGAGTTTAAAATACTGTTTAAATAAAAAGAGCATAAACTCTGGCCGGCAGCATTTCCTGACCCTTTCCTGGAGATGCCGGGGATTGAACCAGGGGCCTTCCGCATGCAAAGCAGGTGCTCCGCCATCAGGTTGAGGCCCCTCAAGCGCCAAGTGCCCTCTTCACATTTGTACTCTGCAGCCATTTGCCTGTGCTTAGGGGCGTGCCCATACAAAACATCCAGTGCTTGAGTGTTTTTGGAAGCTTCTTTTAAAGGGAACAAATGATGATAGAAACTGATGTGTGTCCTTTTCCCTACTCTCTTCTTCAGGCAAGGCTCTGTTTATTCCAGGCTGTTCGCTCCATTCTGGCCAATGGAATGAGACTTCTGGGAATTACACCTGTGAACAGAATGTAATAGGAAGTGTTTCTTCCTCCAGCCGTAATCTAAAATACATTGTTATGAAGAGAGGTTGTCTTCCTGTCCTCATTTCTCTTGTCTAGTGTTGGGCTTTTGGTGCCCTTAAGGATTACTTGAAACACTCCAAAGGGAGGGGACCTCTGTGTGAGTCTTCTGGTAACTCTGGGCTTCATTAGCACATCAATGCACTGCTGAGATCATACCTTGCCATGGACCTCCTGGGGAGACAATCTCCATGGCTGCAGCTGTGCCAGAAACTTGGCTTGCCCTGGACTGCAAAGCACAAGCGCAGTTTCTTTATGATGATTTATAAAAGCCGAGTTAGAAATAACGTAGCCCTGTTTGTATGTGTTTTTGCGCATTTTCCCAGTTTAATGGGCAACAGGGATAAAAGTAACATTTAGCAAAGCTGTTCTTAAGCCAAAAATATGATTCTGTATCTCTGTGGATCAAAGTAGTATCCATACCAACGACCTTGGCAGGCAGTGGGAACGGGACTCACCTGGTGCTTATTTCCTGCTAAGATGTTTCACGATAAGTCAAGGACGAGGACCTGTTTCCAAAAGATGTAAAGTTCACTATGTCTGTATAGAGAAAAACAATACATCCAATCCTACCTCAATCAGATGAGCCTTTGGTCTATTTGATATCCCTGAGCCTGTAGCAGCTGCTGCCTCACCACTGCTGTGGTATCCTGCCTTGTGTACAGGGTGCACACAGGGCATTCAGGTGCAAGACCTGAACAGTACAATTGCTACCGATACTTTTGTAGTGGTTAAGAACAGGGAGAAACGGAGGTCCTGAAACAGTTAAGTCCTTTGCTGAAATCATTTTACTCCACTGGTAGGCAAGAGTAAGAGAAGCTTGCTAAAGCACAAAGGAAAAATGACTGTAACAGTTAACATGTTTATTTGCTCTAAACCTCTTCCATCAAATCATTTACACTGTGAAGATTATTTTTTTTACATCATTGAGCTCCTTTTTTTCTTGTCCTTCTCTGTTCCCAGCCCAAACACCTAATTAGTAGGGAACCGTTCCCTCAGCACTGGCAACTAATGAATAAACCCTTTCCTTGTTCCATTTGTTTTGTTTTTTGCGCGCGCGCGTGCGTGCGTGCGCGCGCGCGCGCTCTCTCTCTCTCTCTCTCTCTCTCTCTCTCTGTGTGTGTGTGTGTGAGATTGTTGTGAGAGGGGCTCACCTTTCTATTCTCTCCCCTTCCTTCAATAAAAGCTGTGGGGAGGACTTCATAGCATTTCCTGTAAAACAATTTAAGCAGTCAAATAAATAGAAGTTTTAAGGCAGGCAGCAGTGGTACCCACAGCAAGAGCTCTCAAGCTCCATCACATCAACTCTCCCTCGAGTTCAGTGCAAGGGGACCCTTAGGCCAAGGTGGTACTTAGGCAAACTGAAACAAAAAGAGGTGGGAAGCCCCTTCTATCTGAAGTGCAAGATGCAGCTTATCAAAAACACACACTCCCCCCCCCAACATTATAGGCTAGCTGAGATGGAACCAGTGCCCACTGCTACCCTGTCTGAGTCCTCAAGCACAGTGAGGCTAGACAATGTTGCCTCTCTGAGGTCATGAAGGAGGCTGCATTTCCCTCCACCATTCCATCCTCATAATCGGATGGGAACTGCCATCCTATGACCATCGGCATGGAAGGAAAACAATTGATCATGCAGCCTGAGAAATGCTGATGCTACTGTGAATGTCCAGGTTAAAGGTATATTTTAGGCCTCTCTAATTATGCCATCATGATTAGCATTCAGGGCCTCTTTTCCAACTGATTTTAATTGGTTCTCTGACAGTCAAACTTACAGAGACTACACGTTTCTAATTTTTTAAAAATAACAATTATTCAATAAAGAACTCCCTTTGCAAAAAGCTACAGCAAAGCTCAAGAAAACATTGCCTGTTCATGAATTTCAGTGTGGAATTAGTGAACAAAAATGGAAAATCTAATATTAAATGCATTGTGCTTCACCTCCTCCCCTAAATAAATTGCATTTGATGTAAGTATAGAGGTTTAAACCAAAATAGCACTGTCTAATATAGTTAGTGCTTAAATGTGCAATGAAATCTGAATTAGTATACAACATGGCATAACCCCCTTAGTCACATTAGGAAATTCCAAAGTAGCAGCTGCAGCATGTTTGTTCTAGCCAATGTAAAACAATAATGATCTTCAATTCAGCATATCAGAAGCCTAAATACTTAGCATCAAGAACTGTGTTTTTTATTAAATGAAAGCATTCTGCCCATGGCCTTCCCCTCACTACTATCACCTTGATTTCCTTCTAGTTACAACAGCAAGTTTGCTGTAAGAGCAGTTCAGCAAGGAGCTGGATCGGAACTAGGCACACAAGAAAAATGCGACAACATTTTAAGACAATTAACAGTTTATTCAGTGTAGCAGCTCTTCTTGCAAGAGCACTTCAAATAGGTATTTCTGCCTGCAGAGAATCCATATCATGTTGGCACATCAAAGTGAATTCCAACGGCACGCCACCCTTTATTTTATATACAGTCTCTATCACTGCACATTCCAGTCTGTCATTCGTTTTGGCAAGTAGGATCTTCAAAATCCGACACAAAAGTAAAACATACTTTGACATGAAAAACAGCGCTTCACAACGTAGTGAAGTATCCTTCCTTCATCACCCTATTGATTTGCTTCATTTCTTTAGTTCAAGAAGGAAAGTCTTCCATAAACAGTTTAAGGCTAACCTGAAGGAGAAAAAACATCTCTAGGCTGTTTTGGAGGGTTTTTTATTTGTTCTTCATGGCAAATGTCACACATGAAGAAGATTTTCCTTTGATGTTTTTGTTTGTACTGGTTCAATTTTTGTCGTATCTTGTTGAGGCAATCCATACAGATATATTGAAATACATACAAGAAGTGCACCCAAAGAGAAGGTTATGGCTAGAAGCAAAGGGGGAGAAAGCACATGGTTAAAACTTGTAAGGGAATAGGCATGAGGTATCTTGCTTGATAGACTTGATAATTTAGGGAAAAAATGTACATATGTAAAACAACGGGCTAGTCAGTATGGGCAACTTGGGGCCTTCCAGATGTTTTCACCAATAATTCCCATCAGCCTTAAGCAGCACAGTGAATGATGAAGGATGATGGAATTGTAGGTCAGAACATCTGGCTGGTCATAAGTTGCTCTTGTGATAATCTCTGGTGTGTGGTCTTACACTTACCACACATTAATTAACACAGCCAACAATGTCTTGAAAAAATCTTAACTTCCAACAAACACCCTATGAATAAATAAGAAAATGTAGCCAAAATTCACAAATGTACCACCTACTGCTCAGTGAGTGGAAGATCAAGCGACTATCTGCATGTGGGAAACTCTTGTGGGTATCTCATTATACCATGCAAACAAAATATTTCTCAGTGGAGGCAGTGAAATGTTCGGCTGTGGGTCTGAGTACACCTGAGCACAGCAAGCCAATGTCAAACATAAGCATAGGAATGTAAGAAAAGCCCTGCTGGGTCTGATCAGAGGTCCATCTAGACCAGCACTCTGTGCAGATGGTGGCAAACTAACTGTCCACAGGATCCCTCAAGCAGGACGGGTGCGAGTCCTCCTCCTGCCCAAGCTCCTCAGCAAGTGGTGCATGCAGGCAAGCCACCTCTGGTAATGGAGGCAGCACACAGCCTGCAAGGCTAGTAGCTACTGATGACCACCTCCCCCATGAATCCGCCCAATCCCCTTTTAAAGACATCTAAACTGGTGGCCATCACCAGTTCCCATGGCAGCAAATTCCATAGTTTAACTATACGCTGTGTGAAGAAGTACTTCCTTTCTTCTGTCCGAAACCTCCCACCCCTAGCTTCATGGGGTGACCACCAGTTCTAGTCTAGTCTCTCCCTCCACTTTCTCCATTATTTTAAAGACCTCTATCATGTCTCCCCTTGCTCGCCTGTTTCTAAGCTGAATAGTCCCAGTTGCTGTAGCTGCTTCTCAAAGGGAGTGGTTCCAGGCCTTTGGTCATTTTCACTGTTCTCCTCTGTACTTTTCCCTACTCAATAATGTCCTTCTTCAGGTAAGGCAAATATAACTAAACACAACATTCTAAGGGTGACCAAAAATTTGTATGAGGGGAGTAAGATTTTGGCAGTTCTGTTTCCTCTTCCCGTCCTAATTATGTCTAGCAAGGAGCTTGCCATCGTCACAGCAGCTGAGCACTGGGCCAACATTCCCATCAAGTTGGTCGCCATTACTCCAAGATCCCTTTCTTGCTTAGTCGCTGCTAGTTCAGAACAGCTTCTCAGATTGGGCTACAACACTCAGTTGGACTAATAAAGCCAGTTAAGCCATAATCAAGAGCAACTTACTTATTTGTAAGCCAAAGAGAATGACTGATGCGATAGTAGAGAGAACGATGGCCGCAGCTGCAGAAAAACCTTTCATAATGTTGTCAGTGTATTTAACAACGACTGAAGTGTAGAGACCTCCAACACTGGAAAGGACTAGGAAGTAAAAGGAGATTTGTTATTAATGAAATTGCAAACATGGCTTCTCTCAGCATCAAGAGGTATCGTCATGCGGGTTCAAAGAAAACACCATTTTAGTCACATTTTGTGATGATCCAGCCCCTTGGACAAGCCAAGCCTGACACTGAATTGTATCCAATCTTAGTTGCACTTAGAGTCAACCAGCTGAAATGAACAGGGCTTAAGTTAGGCTAATGTTAGGCGGCAATCCACATTTCAGGACCTGGCAATATGAATTTAAGACAAAATGCTAAAGATACTTACAGATGACGAACCAGACGTACTGGGTATAGCCATAAAAAAACCCGTTCTCCATTACTTGAGCTCCATCAGACATGTAGACACCAACCAAGGTCACCACAATTCCAGAGAGGTACATCTGAATGTTCCGAACCCATAAAGATGTATCTGAACTCTTTAGCACCTTCTCAAAATACACCCCTGAAAGGAAGTGGGAAAGGGGGAAAATAAACAGATACTAACATGAAGAAGAAACAAGTCAGTCTACTTAGTGGACAAAGGAAGTGAAAAAGTTTGTCACATTAGATGCTTGTGCACGGATGTCCAAAGGCACTGTGGCTTTCATAGCTTATTTGAAGTCAACAGATAAGTATAACAAAGACCAAGGCAATTTATTTATTTATTTATTTATTTATTTATTATTTATTAAAACATTTTTATGCCGCCCCATTCGCCGAAGCCTCGGGGCGGCTTACAACAATAAATTAAAATAACATTTTAAAATATATACATTAAAATACAAATATACGATATAAAACATACAATATAAAACAAGCCGCCCTGGCCAGATAAAATTCAATAATATTAACATTTAAAATACTGCTTAAATAAAAAGGTCTTCGCCTGGCGCCGAAAAACAAATAACGACGGCACCAGGCGGACCTCTCTGGGGAGCGCATTCCATAACTTAGGCGCCACCGCTGAGAAAGCCCTCCTCCGAGTAACCACCCTCCTAACTTCTTCCACGGAGGGCTCCTGGAGAAGGGCCTCTTCTGCCGATCTCAGGGGGCGGCTGGGCATATATGGATGTAAGCGCTCCTTCAGGTAACCAGGACCCAAGCCGTTTAGGGCTTTATAGGTCATCACCAACACCTTGAATTGGGCCCGGACTTCAATGGGAAGCCAGTGAAGCTGACGGAGAACTGGAGTCATGTGAACATAACGTCCAGTCCCCGTCAGCAGCCTGGCAGCTCTATTTTGAACCAATTGAAGTATCCGGACCGTCTTCAAGGGTAGCCCCACGTAGAGCGCGTTGCAGAAGTCAAGACGGGAAGTCACCAACGCATGTGTCACTGTCGCAAGGCAGTCGTTCTCCAGATAGGGGCGCAGCTGATGAATCAGCCGAAGCTGGAGGAAAGCGCTCCTCGCCACTGCTGTCACCTGAGCTTCCAGTGAAAGCTCCGGGTCGAGGAGCACTCCCAAGCTGTGGACCTTGTCCCTAAGAGGGAGTGCAACCCCGTTATGGTCAAGGTTCAATTCACCCTCTCCGAAGCCCGATCCGCCAACCAACAGGACCTCCGTCTTGTCTGGATTGAGCTTCAGTTTATTGGCCCTCATCCAGCCCATTACCTCGGCCAGGCACCGGTTCAGCACAGCCACTGCCTCACCTGGATTGGTGGAAAACGAGAGGTAGAGCTGGGTATCATCAGCGTACTGATGGTTCCGCAGCCCACACCTCCTGATGACCTCTCCCAGCGGTTTCATGTATATGTTGAACAGCAAAGGGGACAAAATGGAGCCCTGTGGTACTCCATGGCATAGCTGCCATGGCGCAGAGCCATAGTCCCCCAGCACCACCTTCTGGAACCGGCCATTGAGATAGGAGCGGAACCACTGCAAAGCAGTGCCTCCGACCCCCAATCCCGCAAGCCTATCCAGAAGGATACCATGGTCAATGGTATCGAAAGCCTCTGAGAGGTCCAGAACCAACAGGGACGCACTCCCCCTGTCCTTCTCCCTGCACAGGTCATCGTACAGGGCAACCAAGGCAGATTCAGTACCGTACCCGGGTCGGAAGCCGGACTGCAATGGGTCCAGATAATCAGTTTCATCCAAGAGAGCTTGGAGTTGTCCCGCCACCACCCGCTCTAACACCTTTCCCAGAAACGGGATGTTGGCCACTGGTCTATAATTAGTGGCCATCTCTGGATCCAGTGACGCCTTCTTCAGGACCGGTCGGACTACCGCCTCCTTTAAAGGGGCAGGCACCCGACCCTCTCTCAGAAAAGCGTTAACCACTTCCAAGATCCAGGTTCCAATCCCGTGCTTGGAATCATTTATTAACCAAGACGGGCAAGGGTCCAAAAGACAAGTGGTTGGACGTACTCGCCCAAGCACCTTGTCCACGTCATTGGGCCGCAATAACTGAAATTCATCCAATAAATCTGGACCAGACGGCAGCGTTGGTGTCTCCTTGAAACCTCTGAATCAATAGTGGTGTCCAGCTCGTGATGAATCTGAGCAATTTTCTCCCTGAAATGCCTGGCAAAGTTGTCACAGCGGGCCTTTGAGGGTGGAATCAGGTCTTCCTTCGGACCTGGACGAACCAGGCCTTGCACCAGTCGAAAGAGCTCCGCCAGACGGCATTGTGAGGAGGCAATGGAAGCGGAAAAGAATCTCTTTTTCGCCGCCCTCACTGCCACAGCATAGGCCCGATAGTGGGCTCTTAAGTGTGTTCAGTCAGATTCATCCCGTGATTTCCTCCACCTACGCTCTAGTCGTCTTCCAACCTGCTTCATCGCCCTCAATTCAGGAGTATACCAAGGGGAAGAGCGGGCTCTGCCCGGTGGGAGAGGACGCTTAGGAGCGATCGCGTCTACAGCCCTGGTCATCTCCCCATTCCACAGTTCGACCAGAGCCCCGACAGGAGCACCCGTCTTATCAGCCGGAAACTCCCCCAGGGCCTTCAGGAATCCTTCCAGATCCATCCGGCTCCGGGGGCGGACCCACACAATCGGGTCCACACCCTTACAGAGGGAGAAGTTGCTCTCGAGCACAAACCTCACCAGGAAGTGATCTGACCATGACAGGGGAGTCAAGCATAAATTACTCACCCTCAGACCACCCTCTTCCTGCCCCGTCGGGAAAACCAGGTCCAGAGTGTGTCCCCATTCATGGGTCGGGCTGGTGACATGTTGAGACAGCCCCATGGCCGTCATGGAGGCCATGAAGTCCTGAGCCGCCCCAGTCAGACTAGCCTCGGCATGGAGATTGAAGTCCCCCAGGACCAACATCCTGGGGGTCCTCAACACCAGGTCTGAGACAGTCTCCGTCAGCTCAGGCAGGGAGACTGTTGGGTAGAAGGGTGCATGGTACACCAACAGAATCCCCAGTCTGTCTCGGTCGCCCAACACCAAGTAGAGACACTCCAGCCCTGGTCTCGAAGGGACAGGAAGTCCCGTGAGATAGATGGAGGCTCGGTAAACCAAAGCGACCCCCCCTCCCCTCCGGCCGTGAGCAGTGCTGGACCAAATACCCGGGCGGGCACACTTGGGAGAGGGCAACATCCCCCCTCCCCGCCCAGGTCTCCGTTATGCAGACCAGGTCGGCCCCCTCATCCACAATCAGGTCCTGGATGAGGGCAGATTTGTTACTGTCCGACCTGGCATTAAGCAACAGCACCGTCAGGCCCGAGGGGCGACTGACGAGACTCCCTGGTACCCTCTGGCTGGGAGCAAAACCAGAAGTACAGGTGTCAGCCATCTGTCCCTCCTTCTTCTATGCGGACACGTTAAGCTCCCACCGCTGTTACGTCCATTGCCCATAACCACCTCAATGGTGGCACCGGTGCGCTCCCCAGGAAACATAAGTGGCAGCATGGCCAGGGACGACTCCATAAAACGATTTAAAATACTATTAAAAAAAATTAGCTGATCAAAGTATTTCAAAGCAGGAAACATGACAAGTAGTTCTAGCCTCTTGTCTCTCACTGCCCAACCTCATTTCACCTGAATATATTTGAAATGATAAAATGTGGAAAACTGGTGAGAACATTCAGATTTCTGGAGAGCTTAGAAATTTTGAGTTGAATCTGGATTTAATCAACTCTGCTGGTGAAATGAACTTTCCCATTCTCTCCTTCTCAAGACAGCCTCACCAGCCCCCTAAAATGCTGAAGAGCCAGAAGACTACTGAACGGGTTGCACTATGGTGTGTGAGAGAGGATGGATCTGCCAAAGCTGGACAGAAGGATGTTCCACCAGTAGAGACCTTCCTAGATCCAATGTACTGCATGATATTCCATTAGTACCAGCATGTCTTATCTTACAGAAGAGGACTGTCTCATGCTGTTTTTCCAAATAGATAGAACAGGAGTAACGTGCATGTCACTTCTATTACATAGTTCTGTGCCTTCTCAATGAAACCCACATGGGAAGTCATCTTTGGCAAGTCTACAGCTGCAGTCATGGAGCCATCTGTGCAGGGAGCTCCCTCTTCCACTGCCTGTTGCCAACAGATGAGCTGAGCCAAAAGAACCAATCTTCTGCTTAGGAGGAAGAGAAGGAGTGCCCCACAAGTTTCATTGGCTTCATGGTCCTACAGGTTGAAGGGTTCAACCTTACATGAGATAGGCTCCCTCCTTAAATAAATTTTGCTGTGTGGGAGCTACTGTTACACATGCTGCAAATGTAATGTGAGAATCCAGAGCCATGCTAACACTTGCAGTAAGAGAATTCCACACCCATTTCTGATGCAGCAAGGAGCTCCAGCATGGGGCCTTCTAACAAGACCCAGAGCTTCCTGCATTACCTGAGCAATTCAGGAAGGAGCTGTGCTGTCATGGCTCCTAACCCATCTATGCAATGTGAGAAGGGATCAGAGCAGCCGTAGTCAATAGACAGATTCCTGCTGCTTGTACAAAGTCTTACCTGCAAATCCTGAGCACAAAACAGCAACAGCAATTGCACCAAAGCCGATCAAGGGACTCTGTTCCATCTGAAGATTTAACCGGGAGATGGTTTATTTACAACTATGGCAGTAGTGCTTTGCTTTCCAAAAGCAAAGTCAGAACACTAATTTATTAGAACAATAAAACTGGTCTGGGCCATCCTGCATCATCTGCATAGGAGTCAAACTACAGAATATGATGTGTTGGTCATTCATTACCTCTGGAAAAAGCTGATCTATAATCACCCTGAAAAGAAATGAAAAGGCAAAAGCTTCAACCAAGGCTTTTTGGTTAATGACACTGCCTTGCACTTCTCACCTCTGCAATGTAAGGTATTATTATTAAACAAGTAAGTAGTGTAATCTTTGGTCAGTCATAACATGATCTGTTTACAGTCAACTCTTTCAAAATGGCCATCTGTTGGTTAAAATTTTTAATAGATTAAATGAGGCGTCTAGTAATTGAATAGCACATTGCAGTACTTCAGTCAATCAAGTCTATGAGTTGTTAGAAGGAAAAGCCACAGTATTTAGCATACTGGATGTGAATTCTCTGTGCCTTCCAGCCCTTCAGGATGGTCAATGCATGCTTCTTGTGAGTCCAGAGTCATCTGACAAGGAATTTCTGCCTTTTGATGCATAATCATTCTAGATTTCGGAAGACAGGTGTGGAAAAAGGCTACCAGGATAACACTTACCTGAACCTTTGTAGCTTGAGCTGGCTTCCACTGAACAAGTGTGACTCCTCCACACAACATGAAGACCGAGAACCACTGCAGTTTACTGAGAGATCGGTTAAGCATCAAGACCGTGCAGAAGGCTGTGCAGGGGATTTTCAACTGATAGGTCACCTAAAACACCAAAAACAGGCATGGTTTCTAGGGAGTGTCCTTCAGCCATTACACCTGTGTGACAATATCCAGAAAATGTCACAGACTCTGTTGTGTTTGCTGCAGCAGATGACCTCTCTGGAAGTGGTGTAATTAGCTATAAAGGTATTAAGAGCAGGACAGCAAAGGTAACAATGTATTCCCCACATTCTAGATATATAGGTTTAGCCATACTCAGAGAAGACCCAGACTTAGCTGTACTCAGAGAAGACCCATTCAAATCAGTGAGGCTTGGGATTTTCATGACAAACACAAGCTCAATTAATTCCAATGGGTCTAAATCCAACTCTCGTAAAGTCTGGATCCAACTCAGTGGGTAAAATCCAATGCAAGTCCTGCTTACATTAGACTTTGCCTACTGGATTTAACTTTTTCCTCCTGTGTTTCAACAGTGATTCTTTCCTCTGAAACAATTAGTTACCTAAAATATAACAATGACCCACAGAAAGATGAACAGTACATTCTGCTGGAAAGTGTTATAGTGCATATAGTGCTTGCCAACTTTTCTCTGCCGTGACTTGCAGCTGATAGTGTGATCATTTCCACTGGAAAAATGCTGCTGTTCATTTGAGACACTTTTGAGTGTCAAAATCCCATCTGCAGTGTTTGGTTTGCAGGGACGGTTCCTTGCATGCAGATTGCCACATGACGGGAAGCCGGCCGGCACGCATGCACCCATATCGCTGAGCTGGTCTGGGTTCCTATAGCGTGTTCCTAATATCCACAATTACCTGGTAAACGGCTGCGTCCAAATTGCTAAGCGCCAGGAAGGCCATATTGTTCTGAATGGCATACACAATAGACGGGACGCTTAATTTGAGTAGTTCTTTAGGGCTGCCCAAGACATTTTCTTTTAAAGATGCCAACCATCTACCAAGGCTCCCAGTCTCTCTGGAAGAAAAAAAAGTGGGGAAATTGCCTTCAGGAAAGCCAAGAATTACCATAGCTATTTAACAAGTACAGCAGAATGGGAATGATCCAGAACTAGCCCTTTCTACCAAGAACCCACTCTGGGTGGCCTACATTCACTAATCCCTTGGATCAATCTAGAGGACCTTCCAGAAATTAAAAGCAGAAGAAGCCACTAAGCAGGGAGAAGAAAGACTGTCGTGTTGGTTCTTCTGGCATGCTTTAATTCATATTCTTCCCCCACCAGCAAGACATATGGCTGCCCAACTGCAGCCGTCTGTATGGCCTTGGGGCTAACAGGATTGAGAGGATTCTGCTCTTAAAGACAGTCTAAAGATAATTTTCAATTAATTAATACGAAAAAAGTGAATGGGTATTTCAATGCACTGCACTGGAATGAAAATAAAACTCTGTTTTCCAACTTCCTCTAACAATGCAGTAAGGCAGGATTTACATTAAGTGGAATTGTATGTCTTCCAGAATGCAAAGGAGGTACTCTGTCGAATCTAATTATGCCCACAAAATCAGCATTTGGTGACACTGGAAAGTCCTTCAAAATGTATTGTCAGAGACAGTAAGACAAACAGTACAAGACATTCCAAGGACTCCACAGACCCTGGAGGCCTTTGGGGGAAAGACAAAGAAAGGATAACTGGATGCTTCAAGCATGGCCAACCTTGGCTGGGCAGGACAGGAATTGTAGTTTGACACATCTGGCGAGTGTCAGGTTGGGGAAGGCTGTCCTAAGCAATCTTTGGCAGGTGCAAGCGTGCCAAAGTGGGATGAAACCAAGGCTACCATTTATCAATGTCTGCTGTAGGAAAGAAATTATATAAAGTGAATGTGTGACATGTAATTATATGCAATTTCAAAATCACATAGCAACATGCCCCATACTGGTCTCAAGACCAGTCCCTATGAAATGACATTGTGCACATCTCTTCCACTTTTACTCTACAGTCAGACTGATTCCTTCATTGGTTGCAGGGAGTGATGTCTGAAACTGGACTGCTGGGTTTATGAGGGGTGAAAAGACCCAACAGTTAACCCAGCAACAAGCTCTGAGTTACTGCTGCATCAACAACCCAACAATCTGGGTTCAACAAAGCCACAGTCCATGTTCCGATGATACATACTGCAACCTAGGAAGTTGCTGATTGCAATTGTGGGATAAAGGCAGAAGTGGTAGGAAAGCTGGCAGAATTAGCCAGAGCGAATCAGATTGACCACTTGCACTGGAAAGTAAGAGCTGATTACAAGCATGGTGACCAGGTTGTCTAGAAGAGATTAGGCAAATATACACTGGAAATAATAAACTGTCTTGATAAATATTCTGCAAGTAATGGAATTAGCAAAAAGGCAGATGAAAAGATTAAGTACATTAACAATAATTTAATGAATTCCAGTCTGGATTAAAATATTTAATCCAGAGACAGGACACAACAGAATGATAAGTTCTGTTAGGACATCCAAGTCTTTTTAATAACTCATCCAAGTGACCTCTCCTTTCTTCATCAGAGAAACTAGGAAATCAAGTGTATAAAAAAGCTCAGTTCCAATACGAAAAGCAACTTGCAGTTTGCCTACCAACTGCACCTTTGCCTATACAAGAATCAGCTTTATAGGATGAAATAATGGGGCAAGGATATGCTTACAGGTTCCAAATCTCTTTAGAACAGGATTCCTGTCCCCACACTCTCCTCTTCCATAGACTGTACCAGGCAGAGGTTCTTTTGCTCTTTTAAGAAGAAGTCTGAATGCATATATTGGCTGCCATGCTACGTATCTTGTAAACTGATGACATTTGAGCCACAACTGAAGACTCTGTATCTGGAAGAGAAGTATTCTTGCTATTCTAAGTGTGTCAAGACCTGTCTAGTAGAGAGTTGAGGACTACCCATATTCAGGACAAGTGCAGGTTATTACCTCAGCAAAGGGTCCCTCGCCTCTCCAGGGACTGTGGGCTGGGACACAGATTACACACAGGTACCAACCAACTCAGGCATAAAGCTAGTTGCAACACCCTGTAAATGTGAAGCTTAGCTTATCAGTCCCAGGCTAGTCTAGATTCTGAGTGGCTGGGGCACCCTTACATATGTCAGTATCACAGACATGCAATGTTTTGGAAACACAGCACAAATAGAAGGTATGCTTTGTGAGTTTGGATGGCATATGATAGCTTTTTGGGCACCTTACATTGAATGTTAACTATTACTTGTTCAGAACAATTGTTCACACTACAAATTGTTCATGGTTTGAGGCAGAGTCCTGTACCTGGAGCCAAAATCACTACAAAAGCCAAATTAGTACATTTTGTGTAAAATAATAGCCATGGTGAAAAAACCAGTTTTGCTGGATCAGAATAATAGCTCTGACGAAAAAACCAGTTTTGCTGGATTACAAGGAAAGTTGTGAGTGGGGAACAAAGGTTTTGAAAGTTCAGGTTTACAAAGGAGTTTTGTAGAAGTGTGGCAACGTTGGCCCTTAATACTGTTTGTGGTGATGTGAAGGAAAGTGCTTAGCTGAGCACGGCCTCTATGCTCCTTTGTCACACAAAATGGGCACAAGAAATTCTGAGATACGGATCTGCGGACATAATGACTAACGAACAACTTTAAAGAGCATTTGGTGACATCATTTCAACCCCTAGCACATTACGTGCATGATTTTTCATTTGTTCCGGTTATTTCAACACTGGAAAATTTTCCCCCAAAAGCCTTGAAAGAAAAAGCACTGATTTTTCACTAAATAAGGAGCTGCTTCAACACCACACAGTAACTGTCAATTCATCATGGCTGACAACTATCTTGGACAGGGAGCTGTGAAAGACTGACACAGCATCTTCATGTCACTATTTCCTTCTTTTGAAAGGCCATGCTATAGTCTGCACTTTTTTGTTAAGCCTAACTGACAGACAGCTGGCCTGTTTGGAGACCCAAGACTCAGGATATCATTTCTGAATGTGATACGCCAGTAATGATGTTTTTGCAGTCTGCAGAGTAGAAATGGCCTTTTTCATGTGCTGCCCATAATTACAGGGGGAGCAAAATGATGACACAGTTGAAATCAGGTCTCGAAAAAGGTTCTTATAGATAGTGGCCTACGTTGTGCTCCTTGGCATTCAGCTTTAGGATCCAGTGATGCTGGGGAGAGTACACTTTGCTCTAGACATGCAACTGCAGAACCCCCAGAATGAAGCATGTCCACCTCTTAGGTCCATGTGTACCACGCATCCTTTTGTAAAGTAATATAATACAAGAGAAGGATGAAAACACCAGGGTGAGAGGAGCTGTAGCTCAGTGGTAGAGCAGATGCTTTGCATGCGGAAGGTGCCAGGTTCAATTCCCAGCCTCTTGACTGAGCTGGAAAAACTCCTACCTGAAACACCAGAAAGCTGCTACCAATCAGTGTCAACACTACCAGGTTAGATGGACCAGTAGTGTCTGGCTCAGAATAAAATAGTTTCCTATGTTCCTATTTACACACACTCTTCTTGAATAACAAGGTGGTGAAGAGCAGGATAGAAAGAACAGCAAGATCAGAAGTTAAGTCTTTTTGACTGCTGACTCAATGTGGATGGTTTTCTGCTGAAATAGCAACAACAGGATTTCTTGGCTTAATATTAGTTAAGATTGTGAATGAATATATACAGGGAAGCCATCATTTAGCCTGGTGAACTAAATCCCAAAAGGTGCGGATAGAGAGATACTGTCACTTTGCTAAAAGAGAGGCCACAGGAGCAAAGAAACCATGTCCTACCTGTGAGCTTCCCACAGGCATCTGGCTGGCACTGTGTGAACTGAACACTGCATGAGATGGACCTTTGTCTGGTCTAGCAGGACTCTTCGTATGTTCCTATTAGCCATAGCTTGTGTGTTTTCACTTGCTTTGAAACCAATATTTCTATCAGCCCGCAGAAGCCCTACTGATACTGGACATTTGATCCACACCAAAAACCCTGCCTTAAAACACAGACATACACGAAGCAGAAAAATGAAAGCAAATATACTACTCCAATACACTCTTCAGCACTCATACATACTTTGCTAAAATTCCCAAGCTTAGGAATAACTTGATAACTTCTGTAATACAGACGGCTGTAGTTGAAAAGTACAGAACTGTTTTTGTTGTTCTTGTGTATCGCAAAGCTACCGTGTATGTTGCGGCCACCAAGGTCATCACCGTCAAGCAGTACAACTTGAAAAGCAGGCTGACATTTTCTGAAAAACAAAAGCATCACTGTGTGAGACAAGAGAGGCCCAATCACTTTGGCAGGAGAGCTACAAGAAAATCACCTATGCCATTCTGGGTTTAGATATAATCCACGGTTTAGAATGGTAGAATTCTTGGTTGAAAAGGTAAAGCAAGACTGGGAATCCTTACAAAGATATGTGCTGAAATAAATAGGATGCAAGCAGAGTGAAGTTATTCAGATTTGCCATCCCCGCTTCAATCCCTTTAACTTCCACTAAACATTGGTATCTTGTTGGAACAGTTCTTTACCAGGGCTAGGACAAGAGCTACAACACCTGAGGAGTGCCAGCCTTCTTCCTCACCTAAGAAGCCCACTTGGAAGTACTTCTGCACCTCACTGGGTACTTCTTCCCAGCATCATTGCATTACTGCTGATGTCCCTAGCACAAAAGGGTGAAGGGGCAGGGATGAAATGGCTGTACCCTTTGCACAGGGTCCTTTCCTGACAGATGACTCCAAGAACTACCAATCTTTTCTTTCTTAACAGGAGTTTGTTTGTTTGGTAGAAGGAAAAGACAGGAGCAGAAATGGGAAAATGTAGGAGGGTCACAAGTGAAAAGAGCTATTACTTGAAACATGTACCCCTTCCATAAAAGTCTGTGAATGACATAGGGTGATTATATGATAAAAGCCTCATTTGAAACATCTGTAGTCCTCACTATCCTGCTAAGAGTAGGATATTTTCAGAGGACAACCTCATCTGGCACTCATAACTTTACTTGAAAATAAAGACCAGTACAATTAATAGGATTATCTCACATACTGATTTTAGGATCAATATGTAAGAAGCTACCAGCAAACACAAGTATGGCTGGAACATCAGATTCTAAATAAAAGAGAGGTATAATGGTGTAGATTTCCAGCCATCAAGAAGGATAGGTATGTTTGTATTACATTGTTGGTTTGCTTTATTATATAAAGCTTTTTTTAAACATGCTATACTATTATACGGTTCCTCTGTTACATCTCGGAACTGCCACATCCTGTTATCCATATCTTTATGAAGAAAGCTGTGTAAACATTCCTGCAAGGTACAATTTGTACACCACTGGTGCAATTACTAAGCCAAGCACATCCTTGTAGAGATAAAATCTCATTCACTCCAGCACAATTGAGTTAAATATGAGGAATCGAAAGATCTACAAAAGCAGAAGTACCCTTGGTTGCTTCCAAGGATGTGACTCCTAGTCCTGTAACTCACGGATCTTCTGCTATAAACTGTAAACAAAATTGCAATTAATTTTTCACATTATCAGGAGATATTGTGTTTTGTTCTAAGCATACATCATGCTATGTTCTGTTCATACCACTGCACTTAGTGCTGCTCTTCTATCTTTTTCAAGAGGTGTTTTTTTTCCAATTGAACCTACCACAGCTCAACACTCATTCATTATATGTTTTGCAGTTGGCACCATTTAAAAAAATTAATCTCTTATATAGCACCATTCCTGTAGGGTTTTAATATCAGGGTGAACTACCAATTTATGAACAAGTATGATAGCATTAAATCCTATAATTATATATAAACATATACAATGATGAGAGAGAGAAACTTTCCATCACTGCCATTTTAGCAAGTTGGTTAATGGTGATGACCATATATACCAATAAATCACATTTTCTAAAAGTAAGATTATACAGATATAGTACTAAACCCCTATGTTAATTTTTAAAAAATCTTTAAAAAGAGATCTTTCTGGTCCCTGCTATTAATCACCTTGCTAAAAAGGCAGTAAATTGAACTGACTTATTTTCCTTAGTGAACTCTATCTGTCTAGTTTTATATATATAGGCTATAAGACTCTAGTAATATTTCACCAGTACACACATACATTTTAGTGCAAGTTAAAAGATTACTAACAATAAAACGGACCGGTGAACAAAATTATATCCGCAGCAAAGTGTATTCAGCATACACTGAAGGTATGATAGAATCATCTGCCCAATAGATCACCACACATATAAAAACTACACTTTTTAAAAAAGAAGGGTAGCACTAAGAGGCTTTACACCTATGGAGCAAGTGTTACTCCTCACAACGTCTGACTTTCTGTGGTAAGAAAAGAGATGGAAGCAGCCTAGGGAAAACATGGGAAGATTCTAAATAGAGGATGACATCATGCAGAACCCCCATAAAATGTCAGTGAATTAGTCATTCTCATGATGTAACATAAAATGAGCAATGTCACATTAAATGTTTGTCTGGAAGCAACCTTTGACACCTCAAACCAAAAGTCTTGTGAATAAGCAAGTCCATTTGGCCCAAATCATCAGAAAGTATGTCCATGACATGAGTTCAAGAATCATTTCTTGAGTTATATTATGTACGTAAGAATCCATCTGCTCTGCAATATTTATTTATAACATTTCTATACCACTCAATACCAAAACTGTCTGTTTCATAATCATATTTCCATCTGAGCAATACTGATATGCAGAACCCAAATATAAGGATTGGCTTTGAGATTAATATATAAAGTCTAAAAAAGGCACAAGAACAGCCGTCCACACATTGCAAAAACAACCACCACCACCACCACCACCTATGCACAACTGTAGATCTGCTTCTATGAAATGTGAGAAGCAGTCCTTAGAGGTGCGGATGTCTTTTGTAGTAAGTTAAGGAATTTCTTTTAATGAACTACACAGTATTTCTGGGCAATTCACAGGGAGCCACACCACAGACAAGATCCCTCTCTACATAAGGGCTGGGGAGCCTGAAAGAAAGAAAGCAAGGGGACAGACCTACCCAAACCTAGTCACAATCGATTGGAGTGCAGAAATCCATTTAGTGCCACAGCTGATGGGCCCATTAGCCATACTACTGAGAATGGTGGAGGTTGTCGCTATTCATCAGGAAGGCACACCCTCCCAGCAACCCTGATCATGATCGTTTATAAGCACCCCAATTTACAGAGCAATTTAAAGTGCAGGCAGCAAAGTGGGGTGGACGGACAGCCGCACGGTCCATCTTCTTCACCTAGTGAATGCAAACCCAGAGTAGCTATTTGCAGGCAGGACGAGATCGCTCACCTAGGCGCGCTTCCTTGGCACCTTATCTGGCAAAGCGATAACCTCCTCCCGCTCCCGTTACTGGGGCGGGTTCCAAATCAGCGGGAGCGGAACTCCTCCACCCCTCAGAGTAATATGAGAAGGTACTTAAGGAGACGGACTGTGCCCCTTTCGTGAAAAGGGCAACACGACTGTAAGTGGTGCAGGCAACTAGTGGGGAACAGGATTAGAGATCAAGGTGTCTGTCGCTTACCTTTTGGCGAAGCCATGGCATCCAAAAGCAGAAACCAGCGGGCAAGCGCCCGCCCTCCTAGTCCTCCCAATGTTCCATGGAGAGTAACTGTGCGCGGCTAGAGCGGACAGCACAGGCGGAATTCAGCTATAGAGTTGCTTTGTTCTGCCGGAAGCGGAAGTTGATTAGAGGTTTCCATAGACTTGTGCAAGCTGGACTCACAATCCGTTTAACCGGAAATACAGGGTATGGGCTGTATTGGCACGGTATTAAAAAACAAAGTTAAACGAATTAAAATAATATTGTCAACAGAAAAATAGCCGAGTTAAAAAGTGCTGGAACTCTTGTTTTTGATTTTCCTTCTTTTGTTTCGGCGTGGAGTTCTCCCTAGTTTTTCATCGGCATCTCTCTCCAGTCGCAGGGGAGCAAAACTAGTTGAGAATGGAAGGAACAAAGACGCAGGGACATTTTGCACGGACAGCTTCTGATTTTCGGGCCAGATTTCCTGACTATTTTTTGATGCCATGACAAACTTTCAGTGAGGACGAGAATATATCAAAAAACTACAGCAAAGCAGTAATGCTTTACTCTCAAATGTGGATCCCAGCCCCCGCCCCATGTAGAACACCAGGGCTTTTCTCATTAGGGTAGTACGAGTGACAGCTGCTAGGGGACATCTAGCTGGCGTGATCGGCGGCATCACTTCCCTCTTCAATGATCAGTCTCCTTTTGTAGGGAAAAGAAACGATAGATTTCCCCCGTTTTGCAAAGTGTCGAAGAAGAAAGCAGCAGCATACTCTTCCTTGTAACGAAAAGATAAAATGCAAATACGTCAGGGAGTGAGGCTGAAAAAGAGCAGCTTACAAGAACCTACAATTTGCAGTGCAATCCTATTCATATCTACTCAGAAGTAATCTTATGGGGTTCTCTTGAGTTTACTCCCAGGGAAAGGGTAGAAGATTAATAAATAAATATGCACAGTATACAGCTAGTTATATATACATTTAGTATACTTTCTCAGGGGAGGGAGAGATGATGAGAAAGGAAACCCTATATGACGTGTGTGTGTGTGTGTGTGTGTGTGTGTGTGTGTGTGTGTGTGTGTTGGTGTTGTTGTTGTTGTTGTTGTTGTTAGTCGCAAAGTCGTGTCTGAGCCATCACGACCCCATGGACAACATTCCTCCAGGTCTTCCTGTCCTTCACCATCCCCCCCTCCTCAGTCCACTCAAGCTCACACCAACTGCTTTAGTGACTCCATCCAGCCACCTCATCCCCTGACGTCCCCTCCTTCTTTTGCCATCTATTGTTCCCAGCATTAGGCTGTTCTCCAGGAAGTCCTTCCTTCTCATTAGGTGGCTAAAGTATTTGAGTTTCATCTTCAGTATTTGGCCTTCTAAAGAGCAGTCAGGGTTGATCTCCTCTAGGACTGACTGGTTTGATCGCCTTGCGGTCCAAGGGACTTGCAGGAGTCTCCTCCAGCACCACAATTCAAAGGCCTCAATCTTTTGGCGCTCAGCCTTCCTTATGGTCCAGTTTTCACAGCCATACATTGCAACTGGGAAAACCATAGCCTTGACTATATGCACTTTTGTTGGCAGGGTGATGTCTCTGCTTTTTAGCATGCTGTCTAGATTTGCCATAGCTTTCCTCCCCAGGAGCAAGCGTCTTTTAATTTCTTGGCTGCAGTCCCCGTCTGCGGTGATCTTGGAGCCCAGGAAAATAAATCTGTCATTACGGCCATTTCTTCCCCATCTATTTGCCAGGAAGTGAGAGGACCGGATGCCATGATCTTAGTTTTCTTAATGTTGAGTTTCAAGCCAACTTTTGCACTCTCCTCCTTCACCAGCATCAAGAGGCTCTTTAGTTCCTCTTCACTTTCTGCCATGAGTGGTATCTGCATATCTTATTTCTCCCAGCAATCTTAATTCCAACTTGTGATTCATCTAGCCCCGCCTTTCTCATGATGTGCTCTGCATATAAGTTAAATAGGCAGGGCGACAGTATACAGCCTTGCCGAACTCCTTTCTCAATTTTGAACCAATCAGTGGTTCTGTGTCCAGTTCTCACTGTTGCTTCTTGACCCACATATAGGTTTCTCAAGAGACAAATAAGATGGTCAGGTACTCCCATCTCTTTAAGAACTTGCCACAATTTGTTGTGATCCACACAATCAAAGGCTTTAGCACAGTCAATGAAGCAGAAGTAGATGTTTTTCTGGAACTCCCTAGCTTTCTCCATGATCCAGCGTATGTTGGCAATTTGATCTCTAGTTCCTCTCCCTCTTCGAAATCCTCCCTGTACTTCTGGTAGTTCTCGGTCCACATACTGCTGGAGCCTAGCTTGTAGGATTTTGAGCATCACTTTGCTAGCATGTGAAATGAGTGCAATGGTGCGACAGTTTGAACATTCTTTGGCATTGCCCTTCTTTGGGATCAGAATGTAAACTGCCCTTTTCCAATCCAGTGGCCACTGTTGAGTTTTCCAAATTTGCTGGCATATTGAGTGTAGCACTTTTACTGCATCGTCTTTTAGGATTTTGAATAGCTCAGCTGGAATACTGTCACCTCCACTAGCTTTGTTGTTGCTCAGACTTCCTAAGGCCCATTTGACTTCACTTTCCAGGATGTCTGGCTCGAGGTCAGTGACCACCCCATCGTGGTTATCAGGGACGTTAAGCTCTTTCTTTTATAGTTCTTCTGTGTAATCTTGCCACAGAAGAGATTTCTTAATCTCTTCTGCCTCTTTTAGGTCCCTGCCATTTTGGTTCGAATACACACACACACACACACATACATATACACACACATACACATATATATACATACATGTAATTTCCCATACTTGTTGTATACTGTGCATATTTATCCTCATATTGCTGAGGGATTGAGGTTAAGTCAGAATAGCAGCAGCTTTCCATTCGTTTGCAGGTACCCTTCTAATAAATAAAGAAAACTAACCTCAGCCTGGTGGATGGGGTTGCTGGGAGTTGTAGTCCAACCCATCTGGAACTCACTTGACTGAAATCAAGAATGGACTGCCTCTGATGAAGTGAACTGTACTTTGTGAAAGCTTATGTCATAACAAATGTGTTACGTCTTTAAGGTACTTTAAGATCTTCCTTTTTTCTGCAACACTCTTCCACTGATAAATCCCTGGAAAGTACTTCGCTGGCTATAAAGAAGCTATTTATATGCAAAATTGTGTATCTCCAGGGTGAGTGCAAACTGATGACACAGTAAGGATCCATGTTTTCCTTCCCTCCTGGCAAGAACGGGAAAGACTCAAGACTTGCAACACCTGCGGCAGCCACACTGACATGCCTCAGATCACAATGCAAAAGCTTAAGCCCAGGGATGGCTGGAGAAAGATATGATATACACTGGGGTGGCTTTTTGTGGATA
The DNA here is from genome assembly GCF_004798865.1 of Varanus komodoensis. Taxonomy (NCBI): domain Eukaryota; kingdom Metazoa; phylum Chordata; class Lepidosauria; order Squamata; family Varanidae; genus Varanus; species Varanus komodoensis. The sequence goes on along the minus strand of NW_025335349.1, from coordinate 13,225,633 downwards.
AAGGAAGAACCCACTTCCTTTTGCTGTGGTCTAACAGTGCATGAAAATGTGTTCTTCTCCATCTTCTTTCAGGTGTATAGAATGTGATGTGAGAATACTGCTTCTGTCATGTATGTCACTCTTACAATTTTTAAAAATTAAATTGTCCAGTCTTTTGTCTAGCCATACAATCTTGTGAAATCTTTCTTTCTTTCTTTCTTTCTTTCTTTCTTTCTTTCTTTCTTTCTTATTTTTGCTAGTTCACTACAAGGGGAAGGAAGCTTGCCAAATTATTAAATGGAATTCAGTGGGAGGAGAGTGGAGAAGTGTATGTAGGCATGAAATGGTATATACATTGAAGGTGGGCACAGAACAAATAGAAAATTGGTCATGAAGGCAATTACATGAAGGCAATCTGGAGGAACAAGGAACTGACTGGAGAGAAAAACAAACATAGGTGGTTACAGGCCAGAGAATAGGGAACGTCTCCATAGTTGGAAAGGCAGTCCGCTGTGGGAAGTTAGTGCTATCTTCCACACAATTGCCAACATACTATAAGGAATATCGGATGCAGCCATGGGGCAGAACTTAGTATAGCACATTTACACTGTAGCTTAAAAGTGATACCTAGAGCCTTTCCTTTGGTGCTGCTAATGATATAAATGTTGCCCTTAAAAGAAAAGACAGAAAAAGAATGGGAGATAATTTATTTACATTTTTAAACCATTCATCGAAAGACTTTTAAGTCTCTTCTTTATGTTTCATCAACTGCTCTTGTTAAATTCACTTTAGTCATACGAGTGGTTGGAGGGGTTCCACCTCGAAGACCGGCCAGGAAAATCTGCGGTCTGGGTACATTACTAGAGTTTTCACATTTGGTCTGTGTGCCAGAATCCTTCATTGGGTACACTTGGCTGCAGTTGTCTCTTCTCATGTGACTCAGGTTAGTCTGCACTGAGTGAGTTAGCTTTTTACGCAAGTTTGCCTAAATACAGAAAACAAAGACATGAGAGTAATTAGAACTACACAGAGATCATATTAAAGCTCTGTATAAATTCTTCATACTTGGAAGTACTGATAGTTCAGAATCAAGTTATTCTGATGAGATGCAATAGCAGTTCTACATTAGCAATTATTTCATAAGGCAATTCTACTTCAGGAGCTTAGTGTTAATTTAAGTCACACAGCTGCTGTACTTTAAGAGTTTCTCAGTCCATCTTTTTCCCCCAAGACAAATGCAAACAGACAACCTTTGTTCAACTTGATGTGGCTTATGGTACTGAATTTCCCAAGTGGATTGTGCTCATTTCTCTTTTTAAATGCAAGTCTGGGGTATTTTTTTAGTGTTTTTACTTGGCAGTGGAGAAAAAAGCAGAAACAGATAAACAAGGAGGATGGCAATATGATTTCACACTAGCATATTTTCATTTTCCTTCATATGCCCCATATATTTTTAGATTTATGTCCCACTTTTTTCTTACACAAACTCAAAGTAGCTTACATCATTCTTCTCTGCCTGCTCAGTCTTATCCACACAGCAGCCCTGTTAGATAGGTTGAGCTGACAGTCTGTGACTTGCCCAAAGTCACGCAGTTGGCTTCATGGCCAAGCAGGGGCTAGAACCTGGATCACCTGAGTCCCAGTTCCACGTCCTTAACCACTACACCACACTGGCTCTCTTCTATTGTTTAAGTAGACTAAGGGCAACTTATGGCATATTTATTTATGAAACTTGTACCTTGCCCTTCTGCTTCACTGATATCCAGGACTAATTGCAGTATTTTTTCATTCAAACAGAACATCCTACAAAATAATATAGTTAAAAAATAATATAGTTAAAAAATAATATAGCAGCCCTGAAACAATTAAGTTCCAGGGGCTATCATTAAATTTCACAGTCCTTGAATATAACTGTTTTTGCATGGTGCCTGAAATTTCTTACAGGTGTTTATACTGAAAACATTCCACAGTCAGAGCACCGCAATAGGAAAAGCTGCATCCTTGATCTGCATTGTTTCGGAAGACAAGGGCTTCTGCGAATCATCTCAGCCTATGGGCAGGTCACTCAGAGAAAAGGCAGGTCTTTCAGATACTCTGGCTATAGGATGTTTGACATTTTAAAAGTCAAAGCCAGTATTTTAACAGTTAAAGTGTTTTATCCATTTTTCTATTGTATTTTTATTGCTATATTTTATTTGGTATTGTTGCTATGCCTCTGGAATTGATCCGGTTGTGGATGCTGGGGGTCTACTGGGTTGCTGTGATTTTGTTAGGTTTGCTGAGTTGTGGGAGGTATGGGTATAATGTATACTATGTTTTTATCTGATAAAGTAGTCCTGTAATTTTATGTATTATTTTTCTAATTTTGTTGTTGGTATATATTTTGATGCTGCAAACCACTTACAGTTGTTTAAGAAAGTAAGTAAATAAATAAATAAAGTCAGCATAATGGATTACATTTAGAAGCAAACTAGCAACTAGTGAAGAAATGAGGTACAGAAAGGAAGAAACCTGTAAACATACTGACCAGGTATGTTTGGTATGATGAATGTGTTCATGAATTAGCAGCTGCTTTCTGAACCAGCTACAATTTCTGTGCATGATTAGCAACAATACTTCAGGAAAGCAGTATGGAAAATCTAAAGTACAAGATGATGCATCTCCAATGCTGACTTAATTCCATCACAGAAACATTTCTATTAAGTGCTGATTTTTAAAATGTGATTTCCTCTATTTTTTCTTGTGAACTGTACTGCCTTTTTATTTATTACATTTTATACTAACTGGTAGCTGAAGTTTTATATGCAGTTTACAATAATTAAAGTCATAAACTACAGCTTGATAAAATAAAATATAAATGATGAAAATGACAGTATCCAATAAAAATAAAACCAAAATAAACCCTTGCCGTAGTGCAACGATTTGAAATATAGTAGCAGACTAAAACAACGCTTGGAGAAATAAGATATCCACCTGGTGTTGAGAAGCGTACAATGTAGGTGTCAGATGAGCCTCTCTGAGAAGCTCATTCAACAACTGGAATGCCGCAACAGCACAGGCTGCCTTCTTAGTAGCTACCCACTCAGTTCTGTTGCTGGGGGCCTCAGAGAAAGACTGCCAAAGACGATCTTAGTGTCTGGCAAGTATGTCTGGGAGAAGACAATTCTTAAATTAACCTGGGCCCAGGCTATTTAAGAATTAGAATGTTAATATCAATACTCTGGATCGGGCTCAGACACAGACTGGCAGCCAGTGCAGATGGAAAAGTACTCATTTAATGTAGTACTTTTCAGTGCCCTATTGTTCAGCCTCTGTTAATAATCTGGCTGCCCTATTTTGGACCAGCTGAAGTATCAGAACAGGAACCCCCAAATTATGAACAGGTAATTATTTGCTGTAATCTGTCTGATTTAAACTCTCAGGCAATGTTGACACAAACCAGTTTGATGGCTTTCCTTCTGAGTTCCCATTCATTCCACTCATAATCCTTCACAATGTTTGGCGGCAAAATATGGGTGTCAGTCTGAGTGCTGCTGTCACATTTTGTTATTGGTTGCAACACCTTTTTGTCTTTGGCTCTGATCTGGAAGAACAAGAAGAAATAGATATGTATTATTTGTATTACCACAGTTTTTGAAAAAATGGCAGACTAACTCAACTTGGATTAGAAAGAATATGTTTTCCATACTGGTACAGTCTGCTTTGTTTGTAAGCACTGAGCATTACATAAAGCATAACAGGAAGAAGTCAACCGATCACTTAGCACATTTTCAGATGGGGCTGTCTCAGTGTTGAGATAGATCAGCACAGGTAACATGCTAGAAGGCCAAGTCCTATAGTACCAAATATTTGTACTAAGCATTCTTCCAGATACTTCTGTGGAATAACGATGAGGACCCCGTGTCTCTCCAGATATAGGTCAGCTGTGATTAAACCTAGTCAACATAGCCAAAAATTAGGGATTATGGAAAGAGTAGGCCAACACAATCTAGAAGGACACACATACTCAATCCCTACTGTAGACAAGAGGCTTCCGGGTGAATGTAGTAAGTACCTGGGAATAAGGGGCAAGGGATTCAAATTGCTGATGAAGTTCAAGCAGCTGAATAAGCTCTGCAGTTTCCTTTGCTTTATCTCCAATCATCTTAATATATTTATCTGGATTTTTGGCAAAAGTGTATGCCGCTTCCACTGAATTAAAAGCGTAATATTTCTCCTTGTGTTTCAGGACACCAAGAGAAGGATTTCCTAACAAAAAGGACAAAAATATTTCTCAGTGCAGATGTGATATTCCTGATGGTTATCATATTGTTTTGTTTTTGAAATGAAGAATGCGTGCAGCAATTTAATTTTTAATTCAATGAATTTTGCATTATTAAGTATGTCTCTCCAGTCCCTTCAGTTACTATAAACAAAGAAAGAGATTATAGTCCTTCGAACCCAGTCCTCCATAATGTTAATCACAACTGGAAAATGGCAAAACTAATTTTTAAGCATAGTCATATTTGAGTTTCTTTGTTAAATGCACAAATGTGAATGGATCGTCTTATCTTGTAGTCCTGTGCTATTGAATTAAAAGGATTAACTTGCACAAAATGGCCATGTGAGGCCTTCCACATGCACAGCTGAAGTTCTGATACCCCATCCTCCCCCACTGGGTCATTTCAGAAAAATGATTCTACTTGGATATTGCTCTGGATCTCCTTGTATATTATTGTGCAGTTCCACAGTAGTGCTTCTATATTATTATGGCCCTATTTGTATCCTGGCCAGTTTAAACGAGGTTATGCTATCAGAAACTGACACTGACTTTGGTGACTAGCCAATCTAGCCATGTGTGTGCATTGAGAATTTGTGTGCAAATGGCTAGATTGGCAATAAATCACAACTAGGAAAACCAGGTGACACTCAAGAACAGAGAAAGAAGTCAAGCACAACAAGGTATTGAATGTAATAGCTGAGGACATGCAACACTTGATGAGCTGAGCAGGTTGAACCTGCTAACTTTGAGAGTGGTTTTAAGTAGCCCTGAACACATGCATGGGTGCTGCTCTTCTGTTCACTGTTCTACCAATGGCAAAGCCAATCACTGCCATAAATTGATCCAAAGAACAAAAGAGTGGTGCTGGTTTGGCAGGTGCACCTGGAAAGCAGCCTTTTCTCTCTGTTTTGTCAAGCGGATGTACAATCTCCTTGCCTCACCTTGATGAAGAAAGCACATACCTTTGGATAGGAGATTAACAATGATAGGAAGTACTAAGAATACTTGTCAAGCAAAAACAAAAGACCTATAATTAGTGTACCTGGAAGGAGAAGACCATCTTTTACAGCAAAACTATAAGGACAAAACCCATGATACTGAATTAGTAGTTGGCTAAAATTAATTGTGAATTCTGGAAAGAGCCATTCTTCTTTACTAAAGTCAGCAGGATTAACTTTGCTGTCTGGAAAATAATATATCACAAGAAAAAAGGTGAAACTTCATAGTAGGCACAAGAAAGAAAAAAAATCATCCTAGAATATTCACAATATCACTAGAATAATCTGGTCATGTTCATTCAGAAATATACACACACTTTATGAAGTAAATTTCATACCTCCAAAAGTCATGGCACAAATCATAGTTACAGAATAAACTATTAACATTTAATACATCAAGGGATGGGAAGTTCAGGTCATTTTTGAAACAAATTCCAAATTAAGCCATAAAGTAGTGACATTTTTCCTCAAAACATTTTCATTATTTTTCTAAATTTCCTTTAAAATTCATACATGCCCAATAAATTATTTTGTCCCATAAAGTTAAAAATCTGGCATTCACAGGCTCTTGTCCCTGAAGTTAACAGAAATATTCCTCAGCTTTCATAGTATAACACTCAGTATACAATAGCTCAAAAATAATTTTCTTTACGTACCAGCACTTTCCTTTAACCTATCCTCATCAGTTTTCACAATAATATCTTCAAGGAGAGACTCCATTATATCTTCTGGAAAGATTAGCGTGTGGCTTCCCAAGAACTGCTGGAGACTGATAGTCAAATTATTGAGGAAACTGAGCACAAGTATCTCATCTTGAAAACTAGTCCAAAGGTTAGAAAGTTCAATAAATATAGGCTAAAAAGAGAGAGAAAGGTAGATATTAAAATTGCCTTTATAGTTATGTCTGCAAAATAATAATACCCACTTGACTTATTTTTATGTGCACTGAATGTGGTGGGTAGATGAAATAGCTAGGGTTTTAAAAGCTGTTTTTAAAAGTGTATGAATAACACATTTAGGGTGCACTCCTATGTGTGTTTACACAAAAAAGTCCTATGATTCCCAGCATGCTTGGAATACTCAGACATTTTTCTGTCTGAACACACTTCGGATTCTGCCCTTAAAAGGTTTTGGAAGTAAAATTGACACTCAAATCAAGAAAACTTTTTCCCTTCTTAACTCAATAGCCAAAGCTCTCTGAGTAGTGTACAACAAATCATAAAATACCATATAAAATATCAAAAGTAAAAACATCTTAACATTTCACTAGAGTATTTAAATTGACTTAAACAATTAAGACAGATCCATATAAAAATGACATAACCCCACCCCATCCTATGTGCTATTTAGAGCTGTTAAATGCCTCAACACCAAGGACACTCTTAATCTGAAGCCAAAAGCATAGTAAAGAAATATGCTATTAACCAGTGGACACATATTTAAAGGGTGTTAGTTTATCTGTAAAGAAAAAGACAGACATAAAGTGGTACTGTGTCTTGTAGAATTGTAAATAAATTGTTAAAGGGATATTAATTAAAACTGCTAGAAGAAAAGGCAAAATAGGGTTCCTAAAATGGAGGAAATTTTGACCATGCAAAGCAGTTTAAGAAACAAAAAACCCTACATGAGAGATTTGTTCCTTAATATCTGTTCTAAAGTGCATGTGAAGAGTGTTTAGCCCCTCCAAAAATTTAAAATAAAATAATAACTGTGATCAGCCATTGCATTTTATGCAAGGACTCAGAAGAATCAGATAACTGAATTTAATTTGCTGAATTATGACTAATCAAAACAGATACAAAGACTGGAATTACTGTACTACCTAGGAATAAACAAAGGGCTTCAATAATCCAAAAGAATGTAACTATTTTTTCTTTCTTTTTGTGAACAGCTATCAAGGATATGTTACAAATCTGCACTTGAAACTTCCCTTTGTTGAAAAAACTGTGTGTCATGTAGCAGAGAAAAACCAAGAAGAAAAAAAAAGTCTAAAGCATCCTTGGACTAGCAGACCAGGATCCAACCCTCTCTAACACTGACAGTGTAGGTAAAGTCTGTGTTTCATCATGTCCATGAAAGGCAGTTGCAGAATACTGTATAAGTAATTGCTGACCTTTTATGAGTGTATAGTTTAATTTAAAAGCAGCCTCACAATTAAGAAACTTACATAAACCAGAGATGTAGGCACAGCTGTTTTTGCCCGAACAATGTTTTTTAGCTCTTCCATCTGTGCAGCAAATTGCTTGTCCATCATATCAACTTCTTGTGCACACGTGATCACATCAGACTGAAAAGCAACCACAATTAGGTAGCAATTACAACATAGTTGGTTGGATCTACTGAACTCAATACCATCTCTTTGGAGACTGGGCTGTTCCACAAACAGTGAAAAGTAATGCCATTCATGTAATGTCATGGAGCCTATTATCGGGTATGGGCACCTATGGGTACCACAGCACCCAGATACCTTCAGTGGTGCCCACAAAAAAGACCTCAATGAGGTCCCACAGGAACCTGAATTATTGTGTTTGTTTTAAATATTTATTGTTTTTTTAAAAAAACATGTACATGGATTTGTATTAAATAAACACAGCTTTCTAGTAATTATACATAGCCTTAAACAAAACTGGACCAGATAGCCAAATAAGTATCCATTTGAACGTGGCATCCATATGCCACCTGTTCATATACTAAAAGTGTTGTAAGGACCTTAATCCATTGTATTATAGGCGGTGAGCGTTAATCCTTCCAATTTTGTACTTTCACTCTAATTTCTGTCAGAAGGGCACAGGGGATCTATTTCCATTTCATTTGTTAATTTCCATGAAGCAGGTAAGTAACTGAAAAGAGCATGTATATCAGTGAATAAAAGTGGTTTCAGTACAAGATGTATCTGTCTGATAACCTCCCACCAGAAAGAAGCAAGAAAGAATTGCCAAAACATTTGTACTGTACCAAAAGCAATTAGCCAGAAGAGACAATCCCTAATTAAAGAACTGTGGTGCTCCATAGACACAAATGTATTTGTTGAATAAGGTGCAGCCTAAGATCCTTAGATACGACAAGGAGACACAAAAGTGACAATCTAGGCATTTTGTGGTGGTGTCCACAGCAATTTCTCAAATTCCCAAATGTGCCCAAGGATCAAAAAATTTGGTGCCCCCTGCCATATATATAACAAAGTATGTAAGAAAACTGCGGTTGCTTGTACGCTGCTATGCCAATGAGAGCCTGGTAACCTTTGCTGAATCTTCCTTCCACCATCATCCTTCTGGTGACAAAAGTTATAAATGTATCAAAACCTTGCACTCACAATTGACGCATATGCATGGTACAGATAATGCCATGTGCAACAGGCTCTTACCAGAATAACACAGAGGAAAGCTTCGTGTTGTCTCACATTGTACAGTACTTCTTTTAACATTGTCAATTTAAGTTCCAACTCAGCGTTTTGACTATGGTGCATCATTTCAATCAAGGCTGTGTATTGGTATGCCAGTTCCTGGGAGGCATGTAGCTCTATATCTATATGATGGGTGGCAGCTGGGATAGCTTCACTGAGAATAGCTGGCACTGTTGACAGAGGGTATTTTGAAACCCATGGAAGAAGCACAGGTAGTAACTCAGCATATCAACTCCCCTTTCAGTAAGCATTTCCCCCACACGTTTCTGTCTAAATTAACAGGGTTGAGATGTTTATTTAATGTATACATTATCTTTAAATCCCACCATTTTTCTAGCAAGGAACCAAGGTGGTTTACATATATCTCCTCCTCCGCTCCATCTTATCTTCACAACAAGCCTGTGAGGCAGAAATGGTTGCATGTAGACTTCCATGTGCACAACAGAGTTTTCTCCAAAAGCTTCCTGCATGCCTCAAAAGGCCTCTCCTGAAGATAAGGAGATACTTCTGGAGGGGCTGCAGATGGAAGGGGAAATGGGAAATCACACAGCTCTGTGCACATGCCGAAGGACATGAAGCACATATAGATGTCTCTCTGGATATGTTTCTAGATCTATTCACCATTTATAGGGGCTGTTATTGGTCAACTTCTCAGTAACTATAGAATTTAAATGTTGAAACTATTCAGTGAAGACAGTTAAATTCTGGCAGAACAATGTGAATTCTTTATTCTTTGGAAAATCTGCTGAAGCATAATGCTCATATGAAGCAATTTGGACAAACGCTTTACAACATTATGATCAGCACTGAATATTTTTATCATGTTTGAAAATGGCTAATGTGTGTAAGACCTTTAAGCTTAGAGTGTATAATTTTAGCTGCATATATACTTACACTCATCAATGCCTTCTCCTCCTTTACCACAGTCCTTGTTGAATAACCGAATACCTGTAACAATCATGGTGAGTTCTTTCAACTGCCGCTCTTTCTCCTTTTTACTGAGAGAGAGGAAAGCAGCAAGCTCTGTCTGAGGAAACACACTCTGCAGGGCAGCTGAAAAAGATGTAAGGTACTTGTAAAAAGAAAAAGAAAAGGTATCAATAAAACCACGGCATCAATTAAACTACTCCCAAGGCTGAATATTGGAGGCTCATAGGGGAAGAAGCTACCATTCCTTTGCTCATGCAATGTATAGTATAGTGAGGTGGGCCTGGCCCACTTTATTGAAGTTAATGGTTCGGATTATAACAATGAGTGATCAGGGCAATTGTACCTCCACCTTTCTACCATGGTCCTCCTGTTGTCATTGCCAACATAGTAGGTATAAGTAAGAGTTCTAAAATGTTGAATTTAAATTCTGATTGAAGATATTAAATCATAAACTAACACATGACATAAAATTACTTTGGCTCATATGTTTGGTTCTGAGACTGGTTATGTTATCTGCAATAGAATTTGTATACTTTTGAACTTTGAGCTTTTTATTTGACATTTGATTATATTTGTACTTTGGATAGTTTCTAGACCTGAGCTGCAATAAGTGCTCTATATTAAAGCAGAAAGACATAACTGAAACATTTTTTAAAAAAATCTCTCAAGTAACCATCAGTTCTTGTTCAGTTCCATTTCAAAGGACTGCCATATTAGATTGGATGTTAGTAAAACTCATCACTGCATATTTGAAAGGGTCACTAACCAGTTGCCTCTCTGATGACCTTGATGTCTGTAGGGGATCCAAGGCCAGAGCGCAGCAGCACATAACTGACAATCTTTCGATAAACGCTTTCCAATTCTTCTCGTGTACGAGCACGGTTATCTGTAATTTCTCTGCTCACAGGAGCAAGCCTGGACTCCAGAACACGATGCTGTTCATTAATCAGCTCAACTAAGAGTAAACACGGAAAATCATATGAAAGCTAGTTATATGCCTTACACAAGCTGTATACTGAGGCAAATCACCTAGAGACCAAGATTTCAGTGGAGCAAAGCAGGGCAGGTATCACTAGACTAAGAGCTCCGCATTAAAGCAAATACTTCCAGAAGAGGCACTTATTTATTTATTTATTTATTCATTCATTCATTCATTCATTCAAACCAGTTTTATGCCGCCCCATTCACAAAAAGCCTCAGGGCGGCTTACAACATTAATAAATAAACATAAATAAACAGTTATATAATTAAAGTTAAAAAACCGGAAACATCTCAGCACATACATAAAAACTCAATAAATACAATTCATAAATTAACAATTAAAATAACTTTTGAATAAAAAGGTCTTGGCCTAGTGCCAAAAAACAAATAACGACGGTGCCAGGCAGACCTCTCTGGGGAGCGCATTCCACAGGTGGGGCGCCACCACAGAGAAGGCCCTCCTCCGGGTACTCACCCTCCTAATATCTTTCACAGAAGGTTCCCGGAGAAGGGCCTCTGCTGCCGATCTAAAGGGGTGGGAGGGCATATATGGACGCAAGCGTTCCTTTAGATAACCAGGTCCCAAGCTGTTGAAGACTTTATAGGTGATAACCAACACCTTGAATTGGGCCCGGACTTCAATGGGGAGCCAGTGAAGCTGACGGAGAACTGGGGTTATATGAGAACAACGCCCAGTCCCCGTCAGCAACCTGGCAGCTCTGTTTTGCACTGATTGAAGTATCCGGACCGTCTTAAAGGGTAGCCCCACGTAGAGCGCATTACAGAAGTCTAATCGGGAAGTTACCAGTGCATGTGTCACTGTCGCCAGGCAATCGTTCTCCAGCTAATGGATCAGTCAAAGCTGAAGGAAAGCGCTCCTCGCCACCGCCGTCACCTGAGCTTCTAATGACAGCTCAGGATCGAGGAGCACTCCCAAGCTGCGAACCTTGTCCCTAAGAGGGAGTGCAACCCTATTCAGGACAAGGTCCAGGTCCCCCACCCCGAAGCCCAAACCACCTACCAACAGGACCTCCATCTTGTCTGGACTGAGCTTCAGTTTATTGGCCCTCATCCAGCCCATTATCTTGGCCAGGCACCGGTTCAGTACAGCCACTGCCTCACCTGGATTGGTTGAAAACGAGAGGTAGAGCTGGGTATCATCAGCGTACTGATGATTCCGCAGCCCACACCTCCTAATGACCTCTCCCAGCGGTTTCATGTAGATGTTGAATAGCAAGGGGGACAAAATGGACCCGTGTGGAACTCCATGGCATAACTGCCATGAGGCAGAGCCATAGTCCCCCAGCACCACCTTCTGGAATTGGCCATTGAGATAGGAGCAGAACCACCGCAGAGCAGTGCCCCCAACTCCCAGTCCCGCTAGCCTATCCAGAAGGATACCATGGTCAATGGTATCGAAAGCTGCTGAGAGGTCCAGGAGAAACAACAGGGATGCACTCCCCCGTCTCTCTCCCTGCACAGGTCATCGTACAGGGCGACCAAGGCAGATTCAGTACCATACCCGGGTCTGAAGTCGGACTGAAATGGGTCCAGATAATCAGTTTCATCCAAGAGTGCTCGGAGTTGTCCCGCCACCACCCACTCTTCAACACCAAGAACGGGATGTTGGCCACCCGTCTATAATTGGCGGCCACCTCTGGATCCAGGGATGCCTTCTTTAGGACTGGCTGGACTACCGCCTCCTTTAAAGGGGCAGGTACCTGGCCGTCCCTTAGAGAGGTGTTGACAACCTCCAGGATCCAGGTCCCTATCCCATCCTTGGTTTCTTGAGTAGCCAAGATTTTATGCTACTATTGCCATGCCTCATTGGCAGAATTTTACAGGGCTCCAGACTCACAGCTTTCCTATGTTTAGCTACTATTTTGTCTTTTCCTTCCACAAAAAATCTATTAATGGAAAGGATGGAGTTGCTGTACAATGTATTCTGATTGCTAGCACTAAGAACCCTCTGTCTGTAAGCATCCTGACATCAAAAAGTCAAGTTGACATCATCAGGGATTTAAAATAGCTAATTAAAAATGTTCATATGTTAAATTTTAGAGAAAATATTAAAGAACAAACAAATAATTAGATTAAAATGGGGCTATAATCTTATTGAACACAGTGGAAGACTTACATTTGAGGGAAAATACAGTGCTGGAGAACTAGTATTTGCACAAGTTCAGCTGTAGTTAGTTATAGCTAATGACTTTTCATTATATGTTCTATGCTTTGCAGGATGCAACAATGTTTTTTAAAAGTAAACTTATTCAGGATTTTAAAACAGTGTAAAATCATTATCATCTAAAGCTGAGCAAATTTTGATGTTTTATTTGGGGAAGGGGGAGTTGGCAATGTCATTTAAAACCTCATTGCGGCTTGCTATTCTTCTATGATCATATATTTATTTTATTTGGCTTTGCTTCCCATATCAGTAGTACATTCACCTAGAATAGGTGTATTGAGGCTACAGCCCCATGCATATTTACTAGATACGTTCTACTGAACACATTATACTTTTACAGAAACATTCATAGGATTGCACGGTCCATGTATTGTATCCATACTAAATAGTTCAACAGTTTGATTACCTCGGTTTGTATAGTTCATATCAAAATAAACTTGCATCTTAATAGTGTCCAGGGATGGATTTCGAGTGTCAAGAAGTCTATCAATACTAAGCTAAAAAGAGAAATTGTATAAGTTCTTTCAAGCCACTTAGCAAATTATCACAAATTATCACAGTGTACCAATCCACCCCAGAAAGACCTGCCCTAACGTGAGAACCAAATTTCTTTGGAAGACTTTATGTAAAGCATGTTTCTAAATTCTAAACACTACATCTGAAAGCATTAAATGTCATCCATTTACCAGATTTTAATGCAAAATTCTATTTAAATTCTGTGGTCACATACTGGAGGATACAAAATTAAATTCTATTTGTACACAAGCAGGGTTTGAGATGCCACTGGGGGAAATTTAAAAGTACAGTGGGAAAGGGGAGGGTAATAAGCAATTTATCACTGGATAATATATATGAGTTTAAACTGTTTAGAGAGCATATACTTTAAGTGATTTTGTTGTGGGAGAAATTTGAAATATACTATTTTAATTACTTTCAGATGAAAGCCAGTGCAATGTAGTGATAAGAATATCGGACTGGGACTCAGAAGATCTGGGTTCTAGTTCCCATTCAGAAATGAAGCTGATTAGGTGACTTTGGGCCAGTCAGTGAATCTCAGCCTAAGTTACCTCACAGGCTTGTTATGAGAATAAAAGGAGGAGGAGAACCATGTAAGCCATCTTGGGATTCTTGCAAGAGCTTGCAAGAACTTAAAAAGGCAAAACTTAAATGAAAAAGTAGTCAATAAAAATAAATCAATGATTTGATCAATGCTATGCACAAACAGAGATATAATGCTTGGAATGCTCAGTGACAAGAGAAAACCAGGTTGCCAAAGAGCGAGGTGATTACACTCCATCAAAGAAGATGCGGGCCAGAGCATAGTTCAACTGAAAGAGCTGGCATGGGATCAAAAAGTGTGGTAAGATTTCGCCCATAGGATTGCTTATAGTCAGACACAACTGAACAGCTGAACAACAACATGTATGAACAATAATTTAGACTGCGATCCTGGGTAGCGTCTGGTTCCTTCAGACCCACTGTCTGCAATGGAATTTAAACAAAGTGTTGACAAGACAACAGCCTCTGGTCAGGTTGCCCTGAGACAGTTATCACCACAAGCTTCATGGAAATGAATGCTGGGTTAGAGCACACGGGGGGGGGGGGGGGGCTGCAAATTAAAACAGTAAGTCCATGCAAATTAAAATGCTGATTTTTCATTTGGACTTCAAAGTTAATTCTTCTGGATGGATGATTAGTGGTGGTAAATAATCAATATATATCTTTTAAGTCAGGAAATATAAATATTTTTCTTAAATCTAAATACATTATCTCTGGAATAACAGAAATGGAGCTCATTTGATGCCTTCAAAAGCAGCATTTATGTATTGATTTATTAGATTTATATCCCACCTTTTTCTTTTTTAAAGAACTCAAAGCAGCTGATGTCATTCTCCTCCTGCTACTCTCAATCTTATCTCGACAACAATAACACTGTGAGGTAGGCTGGGTTGAGAGTCTGGCCCAAAGTCACCCATCCAAAGTAAGCCACTGGCTCCAGGCTCAGTGAGGAACAGAACCCAGTTTGCTTGAGTCCCAGACTTGCGCTCTTAACCACTGCAGCACACTGGCTCTCACTTGCTATACCCATTTAAATTAATCAATTGAAAGCATGTAATCATTTACTAAGTGACTGTTTTAAATTGTTGAGAGCTATTACATTTATTGAAACAGGTCCAAAAGCTGTCAGAGAAATGCAGAGAATCCTTTAGAAAAAGTTCCAGAAGATGCAATTACCGTAATAAGTTTTTGTACATCAGCCTTTGTAAGGGTTCTATCCACATTAAATCCATTCTTTGGATCCAGTACAACAGCTTTCACCTAAAGAGATTTCCAGAAGAATCAGTATTGTATGTTCTTAAATAAATCCTATTTCTGTATAACTTTAACTTATACAGTTGACATTATGCAAATAACACTTCCCAGCTTAAATAAATAGAAATGAGAAGAAACTCTCAGACCTTAGCAAACTAATTTACTTGGATAGCTCATTTAAATGAATGGGATTTAATGCTCTTTTACAGGTTTTAAGTGTGTGCAGTAAACTGTTAAAGGGTTAATTAAGAATAGATTCACTACTATAGTCAATAAACTATAGCACAGAAGTTAAAATATGGGGTTGCCAAGTGGCATTGGAGCAATTTCGTGTTACTCTCCTCGTAATTCAAGTTCCTTTAAACTCCTCTGCTACTTTAAAAACTGGATGTTATCTCTTCTCTAGAGTCCATTTACTCTTTCCCAGGATATGGGGAGGAAGGTTAAAATAGTATTACCTGCCTGACATGGGAAACAAAATGCTGATTAGCTATAGAACTTTTGAATATTACAACAAGGAGAAGGAAAGAGTCTGCACCTGTCAGTGAGTTGGTGAGCATAACCTAAAACTGTAGGTCTCAAAATACAGTTTAGCACTAAGCCAGTTACGGTAGTCTCAATAGGCATATTATATCTACAGTGTTATCCAGAGCTTCCCTGACATCGAAAGCAGCAGTTTTAAGGGAGTGGTTTCTTCATCAAATCTCAAATGTATTTTATCCTTTCCATGACTGGCAGTGACAAAAATCTGGAGAACTCATACCAGCTTTAGACACAAGAATAGTCTCCAGTAAGAAAAGAAGATATGGCAGTTTACCAACAGAAATGGCACCAAGTCCCATAAATACTTATCCAAAATGCACATTTGTGTGCTTGTAACATGCAGTCCATTTTCAAACTTTGAAGCTATTGCTATACATGCAGAAACTGCATTCGGCATGCCAGCTACATGCAACCATCTGTTTGGTAAGACATATTTGAAGGTGTGATTGTGCTAGTAGGAATAACCACAAATGTAAAGCAGCTACTGTCTCTAAGAGCAGCTGGGAACTAGTTGAAACTAACATTTCTGAAACGGAACAGAACGCATCAGTGGAGCTCACAAAAGAGAGCTCCTCTGAACAGTAATTTTACCTAGTTTCTGAGGTTGTTCTAGAAAGCACTAGCTTCCTGTTGCCTTAGTGGTCATTCTCACTTATGGAACCTAACAAGCGCTGCCTGCCCGACTGTTCATTGCCATTCCTATCACTGGATCTCTCATCTGAGCTGTTGAAATAAATAAGCAGTTTATTGTTGAAATAAACAAGCATAAACAAGAATGCTGCACTGTAGCTATTTTCTCATTATTTTCTCATTAAAATACTGTGCTGAATTCCTTAGAAGTGTGTGACTGATGGGGCAGAAAACAAACATTAACAGCAAAGACAGGAGTCCCTGATCATTGCTGATATGTAGATTCATTTTCTCTTCCTCCTTCCTGTAGTTTTTGACCATTTAAAAGCACAACCAGTCTCTGTGCAAAGCAATGAAGGCTGTGGCTTCCACATGTAACTGAGCACTGATTTGGCTCAGGAAGGCAATTTAAATAGAATGAGCTTTGCTGCAACATGAAGGGGGATGTTTAGCTGGGAACCCAAACCAAATTCAGCTCTGTCTCTGACTTAGAAGCTGTGGCATATATTGCACAGTTGCAATACCCAACTTTGTCTCTGTACAGCCATCCCCGCCCAAACCTGCAATGGCATATAACAATGAACTAGACTACAAGACTGTTGTATATGACTTTCACAGCAGAGCCTGCAACATGGGGATAACAGCAATGGATAACACTACACTGTAAAGCAGTCTTTCAGTTTCAGGCCAACCTGCAACAGGGATCTAATAACTTGGAGAATACTTGAAGGGTTGTTGCAATCCACTCAGAGTATGACCTACAATATTACACATGCACTGCATTGCAGGGCTATCATAAACCACTTCCTTGAGCTGTGGGCCCTTACAAGCTGCAGTAGTGAGATAAACTGCATTTGCTCTGGAATTCAGATTTACTGATCTTTCACTAAGTAAGAAAAAGTCAACAAGAGCAAGAATTCTTTTATTGGACAAGCTTTTCACTCACTTGGAAGGGGCAACCAACCATCAGCTGGCCATGTAACCATTCCTAGGAAGTATTTTCTCCACTAGAGCAGCTGCTCCTGGATTTGACTTTGTAAACATGTTGCCAAGATTACCCACATATATCCCACACACAACCCTAACCCTACCCAACATAAGTAACTTACGTATGCGGCAAATACTAAAGAAGGGCCACTGGGCCTGCTTCTCCTACGTCAGTGATGGTGAACCTCTTAGAGACCAAGTACCCAAACTGCAACCCAAACCCCACTTATTTATTGCAAAGTGCCAACACTACAATAAAACCTGAAAACTGAGGTTTTAGTTTAGAAAAAAACACCTCACAGCCAGTCCAAGCAAATATAGCTATATATATCTATATATATAGATATATATATATGTCCTTGCCAGCGCACTGACTGGCCATCTGAAAGCTCGGACGAGTCGCGGCTAATGAGTTGCGGCTTGTGACATCACCACCTGGCGCCGCTACTCCTTTCTGAGCATACTCATGGCTCCTATGTGCGCTGTTATCTGATGCTCGGCTGCTGGGGAGATGCTGTGGCAACTTGGCTCGCATGCTGACACAGAGGGCTCTGCGTGCCCACTGTGGCACATGTGCCACAGGTTCGCCACCACTGGCCTAACCCTACACTGGTTGGGGAAGGCCACTCCATGCCCATCCCATCCTATGTGCATTTACTGAATCAATTACTTCATGAATAATGTGTTGCTTTATTACCTCTCCAAAAATAACCTGACGTTTTTGGAGAAAAAAAGTCAACATGTTTGACTTTCTTGTTCTTCATTTATCACTAATTTAACTTAAACCATTCTTCCCTAATCTGGCACCCTTCCAATGTATTAGACTACAACTCCCTTTATTCTTGACCATTGATCATGATAACTGGGTCAAATGGGCATTCAAGTACAAATCATCTGGAGGGCACCTGGCTGGAAAAAGCTGCCTTAAACGAATGTCAGTTTGGATGCAGACTTTATCTTTTGTACTGTTCTCTTCTATAAGCATTATTATTCTAATGTCACGGGAGTAACATTAACTTGGTGAAAAGACCATTTAAACAAAGGACACTAGTAAAATACCTATTTTGTTCTTACCATGAATGCCACCAGAGTTTCTGATACAGTTTGTCCCTTCATGGCACATTCTTGTCCTATTTCACGGATGATGTTCTTTATGACATTTTCTGCTTGAGAATGAGCCATTCTATACCATTAAGAGATGAAGAATGGACATTTATTAGAATACATTGCCATTTTTCCTGTAGTAGCCTTTACTGACAGCCCTGTGATTGCATATTCAGTCATCAACCTTTCAAGCTTTCAAAAACAACATGGTCAGGAGGCAGAGGTGATGTATGGTTGTTAGGAAAGCTGATGATAAGAGATCACTGAAATAGCTTTTGTCTGATGTGTAAAATATATCAAGTGAACAAGTCAACAGGTGCTTCAAGATGAGGCTTTTACTTTTGCAATTGCTTTGCCTCATTTGTGGAATGGATCCAGACACTGCTATCTTCGATTTGTATACTCCTATGGTTTCTGATCACTTCTTCTGTCTTTTTTTATTACAACAGCTCTGAATCCATGCTCAACAATCCATAAAGAATGTACCCCACCAGATTTGGTTGACAAAACAACCCATTATGGGCAAACACAATCTTAAATCAATCCATGAGTTTGCAGGATGGTTTGTTAGAGAAAATTAAGCCATCATGATGAAATAGCACTGGGTTCAGATACCATGACAACCTACCACTGCTGGTTACCTTCAGTCCTGGTTATTAAGTCAGTTTATATCTTTTTCTTAAGTACATGTACCTATATAGTGTGAGAAAACTTTGAAGGGCATTTATGTTTTCTGTGACTGTGTACTCTCTGATATAAAAAAGCTTTTGCAAGCAGTCAGTCTTTCCTTCTTTAACAAATTTGTTGGGTACTTCGATTCTAGCTGAGGTTTTTTATCACAACACTGCCCTGCCTTGTTCGTGGAATTTTGCAGGTGCCCCAAAAACAATGTATGTCTTCAACAGATAATCCTCCTGTATTTTCCCACCTTTTCTACCAACCTCTTTCTTATTGCAGAAAACCAGGTAAGAAGAAAAAGGAGTCACTCAGCATCTTCCAAATGGAAACACCAAGAACTCTCTGGCTAGATCAGGGACAGATGAGAGATGATGGGATGCACAGGCCCAAACATCCAGAATGCTACAAGTTGCCTACCCCTGCAACTAGAAAGGGTACAACAAGGGTAAGAAAGGGGTGAGGAAAAGCAGTGGGAATACACAGAAGCTTACAAACAGAAAATGATGTCATCTGTACCCTTGAAACATTCTGTGAAGAGGCAAGGTGTCTGGAAGTACCCGATGTATCACCGAAACAATTATGGCAACAAAATCCCATAATGAAAACAGCTAATATCCCATTTGTCTACACATCTACTCCACTCCTTGTTTGGCAGGATACTTGTCCCGTTACAGCCATGTGACATGCAGAGTTTCAGCATTACCCAGTGCAGCACTGTAGCGATGGAGAAACTTCACTTGTTTAGCTTCAGCCTGCTACGTAGCTAGCAAAGGTGGCAACCCTCTTGACGACTCGACTCGGGCGCTTTAATCCAACAAACCTGGCGGCCCCACTCACCTAGCGCCAGCACACCTTTATTCTGGGCCTTGCTCTTCCTTCCCGTTAGGGCACGCCAACCGCCCATCCGATTTACTGGCTTCCCTCTCCGTCGGGATAGCCCTCACGGAGCCCTCTTCAGTCCCCCACGGCCCGGCCGCGCCCCCTTTGCTCCACAGCCCCGGGCTCTCGTCCCCGGCCGCCCGCGGGCCCTGGAAGGAAAAGCCCACGTTCCTCGCACCCCCGGCGGAGGCGCCGCGTTGCCATGGAGACCGCGAGCGTCTCTCCGAAGGGCCGCCAGGGAGGCGGACCGCAGAAGGCCCTGGTGGGCGTGGCTTCATCCCATTGTTCAAAGGGCTGAGCTGTTTTAGAATAGGCGGGCACTTCTTAGCTGAGACGTTCCTTCGTTCCTTTTATCTGCCCTATACTTTGGGGATTGACCCTTCTCCAGTTCTCTGGGCACCTTAACCTCCCTGTAAAGATTATTGCTCCTACAAAGTATTCGTATCCCTCTTTTCTTTCTCCTGAGAGCTGTTTCATGGTTTTTGCTGTGGCGCAACACGGAAGTTTTTCGTAATAAACACGTAAAAGAGCAGTTTCTCAGTGTGCCCTGTCCATGGATTTCTGACAATTACCCAGTGGTTGTGTGTTTATTATACTCAGTGACACATTCCTGGAAGCCAGAACCAATTAGGAATCCCAGGCAACTATGCATAAGGGTGCACTGCTAGCCCTTCACATGTTCCTGTTTACTCTTGCCTGCTGGAAAAGCCAACAGAGCAAGGAAAGTGCTCCTTCAAGCCACATTTTATCTTCACAGCAATTTTCCCCCAAAAGCCAGTTTGCTAAGAGACTTGAGGCCGTTTCCCACACTTGGCTTAATAGCACAGTGGTTGTTTGCCAGAGCCAAATTGCAGGATATTTTAGATCCAGCCAAATGCTATGATTTGGTTATTATATGCTTGTTAAGTATTATTTTGTACCTTACACTTTAGAAGAGATTACATAAATTGAGTTCAAGCAAAGCCAAAGGACTGGTGAGCTCGTTAATACTATCTGGTCAGTCCTTGCCTTACACAGGATAGTACAATGTCCATTTTTAATGGGATGTTTGCTCCTAAATGGCACTGGCTTTCCTAAGCATGCATTTGATCACCTAACTGTCCCATTAACTGGGTAGTTTAATAATACTATGTTTGTAGGAGAAGAGAAAGTGCCACTTTTTCCCAGAGAGAATACAGATTACCAGTTGGAGCAATTGAGGCACTCTGCTCCAGAGCCACCACCTGACAGAGAGGAAACTGTTCATCTCAAATAGAGAGAAACAAGTCTAGAGGAAAACAACTGATATGTCAGTGTCACCACATCAGGAATGGATGCTGGGGTTCAGTCACTGAATCTATGTCATTTGGCAACTTAAGTCTGGCCTTTCAGGCATGTGGACTCACCTCCATGGTTTAACCAGAATTTTAATGATTTTAATTGTAACCTGCCCAGGGAGCCTTAAGGCTAACAGGACAGGATAAAAGTCTAATAAATACATTAGCAAACCAGAACATACCAACAAAGTACAATTCATCTCCCAAAGGTAACTTGCCTTCACCATTTTTAGGGTTCTAAAAACTGTATTATAGCAGTAGTACAGTAGTACAGTTAGGTCATTTTAGATGCTGGACCTAATGGCCTTACAAAGGGCAGAGGGGTGTCTTTAAATAAGGGGTGGGCATGTGGCCCTCCAAATCTTTTTCAAAACAGAAGACATTCTCAAGTGCCTGGGGGAAAATGTCTTTGTGTAATGCCCCATGTGTTTCAGAAAAGAATTTCCTTCCTCATGGGCCATTTATCCTTCTTTAAATATATAGCAGAGATATATATATATTTACCAATCTCAGTAAATATATACTGTACCAAGATGTATACTTTAAATATATATACCATACCAAATATATATACTTAAATCTTACCAATGCTTGATCTTTTTTAGGGTTGGTCCTGTAGCCCCCCAAGTGTTTTGGCCTAAGTCTTCATCAGCTCTAGCCAATGTGGCCAACAGTGAGGGATCAAAGGAGATGTAGACCAAAACAGCTGGAGGGCCACTACTGCCCACCCCTGCTTTAGATGGTAATCTTTATTACCTCTGGATTCACTGGTCTTGTAAGTACTCGCCTCTTTAAGTGGCAATGTGTATTACTTCAAATTACTGTAAGCCAGATGTGCTGCCTTTGGGGTAAACCCTGCTCATCTGCTGGACTTCTAGACCATTGTATAGCACAAAAGTTGTATGCTTATCGATATACAAATCAATAGGTATAACTTACACAGATATGATCGTGCAAATATTAACATATGGCTGGACCAGAAAAAGCAATTTTTCCCTAGACATTAGCATGTGTGCATCCTTGAAGTGTAGCTGTCACTAACTAGGTGCCCTTTCAGAGAGACCTAGATGACACTTGACAGATTAACAGCCATTTGAACAGAGGGCAATTCATACCAACCCATCCCATCCTCCTCCTCCTCCTCCTCCTCCTCCTCCTCCTCCTCCTCCTCCTCCTTGGAATAACACCCCATTCTCCTCCCCTCCTTCAGAGCACCTTCTTTCTCTTTGGTATACTGGCAGGAAAGATCACGCCACTGTAACTTTTCACTTCTGTAACCTATTAGAAGGTGTTAATTGTGCAACCCTTTAATGATCAATGCATAAAAGGGCCAACTGAGGAGTGCTCAGGTACATCGTCTGGAACAATTAACAGGCAGCCAGTCATTCTCAAGCATAAATCTTTTAAAGAAAATGTTCCCCTTTTTTGTATTTTTGGCATATGCAAACCAGGACACAAATCATTGGTCTTGCCACACCTCAAACTTCTAAGATGGGATAGCTATGGATCCCATTTTGTGATTAATTTCTCATACTTTACAATAAACTCACCCTATTCTCACCTGACAGGTATCGACTTGCTGATAAGTACTACAGTGAACATTGATTAAGATGGATTCCAGGATGTCTTTCAGTAAGCTTTCAGCATGTATTGAAAAGCTGGCAACACATAAAAGTAGAATCATAGATCTGAAAAAAAATCATATGGTCCTTTTTAAACCCAGAGCTCTCTCCAGCCTCTAAAACATAACAGGTTCAATAGTCCCTGCTTCTTTATAGAGGCAAAGGATGTTTCCCCACATCAGGCTGAAAATGGACCTTGCTCTACCTGGTACAATGTGAACATACAACCTAAATCATTGGCCGTCAGCACACTGAATGGCTCAAAGGCAAATTAAATAAGCCTCATCAAATATGAGAATGAACTAGAGATGAACAAATGTCATATTACTGTCACCACTGATCAATAGGTTTAACAATTTTTTGAAAACAATACCAAAATGTGCCAATGTGTATTTAGCGGAATACATGCCCACACCAACAGCAGAACCCCCTCTGTCAAACTACCTACTACCTTCTGAAAACTATTCTTTATTTCCGGACTATGAATCAGATCATGCCTCACTTGCTTGCTCCTGTCATATTAACATGATGTGGGGATCACTAGATAAACAAAGCAAATATTAATGTATGTACAAAGTTACATATACAGACATAAAGTGTAGCAAAGGAAGACTGGTTTATTTTTTTCCTGCAGCACTGAAGCACTTCCTTACTGTAAGTTTGGATGTTTGCAGCAAATGGATAAATCCCCATAGCACTCTCCTCATGGTCACTGGGAGTATTCTCCAGGACCATAATCTGTGAATGGAGATACTTTTCTGAATGGTAAGATAAAATCTGCTTGGCCCGGAGCGAGCTGAGGAAAGGTGAGGTCGATGTATTTCTGAAATGCTTCCCTTGTTTCTAATATTTCAGCTTCCAGGCTATCTTTCCAGGCTGTCATGTGTTTCACCTGCTGGCTAAGAGACAGGATCTCACTGTCTTTCCTGTTCACTGTGCTTATTACTTCTTCAAGTTGAGTTTCACGAGTAGCATCTGCCACTTTGAGCAGTTTTTCGGTTTCTTCCTGAAACTCTATTTGGGAAATTGTAAGGGCAACCTCCATTTCATGTTTTTTCTCCCAGGCTAGCTGTTGCAAGTTCTTCTGATAAATTTCATGAGCAAGCTGGCCAGCATGCTGGATTTGTTCCAAATACCTCCTGTAGGAGTGAGAAGAAAGATCATATAGTGACCTTAACATGATTTCCATAGCTGGCAATGTAAGAAGTAAGCTTTTGTATAGATTTCCTATAATTTAGAAAGAAATTAAATTTAGAACAGATACTTAGAAATGGAATAAACCTATGGCTGAAGACCAAATGGCATAACTTCTGAAGATATCAGAAGATCCAGCATGATGCCAAAAACTTTACAAGTTTCTAGAAAACAGTAGACTGAAATCCATTGTGTTAGAATCAGTTTCACTGAACACAGGCATTTCTAAGGAAACATACGCAAGGTTGCCCTCATGTATACTCTGCCCCCACAACAAAGGCAATTACAGGAATAAAACTTGAGGGTCAAAATGAAAAATACAAAATTTTATGAAATTTTACATTGCAATTGATTTCAGATGGTTTCTACCCAAATTTCAAAATGATCTGGGTAGGCATAGCAGTGAGGAACATTTGGTGCATGGCTTAATTCTCCATTGATTCTGTGGTCTAAGTATGCTTAGAAATGACTAGAACTGAAGATGCATAGTTCCAATATCTTCAGCACCAGGTATGGCAATGATGATTTAACTTGATTCTCCCCCTCCATCATAAACAGCAGGCACCTGTTCACAAATGCTATAAAGAATGGGGCACATACCTAGTTATAAGAACTGTACTATCAGTTTAAATCATAAGGAATGTGGTTGGATTGGGTAAGAATGATAAAGAACGATGAACGGCACTCATGCTATAGAAACTGTAGTTACCTTCTCAGGTCTTCTTCAGTGTGCCTTCAGTAGTGATTATCTATCTATCTATCTATCTATCTATCTATCTATCTATCTATCTATCTATCTGACTCACTTCTATACCACTTCATAGCCCAGAGGTTCTCTAGGCAGTTTACAAAGTTAAAAAGCATATCTTGCCTCAGTTCCAGTCCAGCAGCCTTGACACATTTGATTTTACTTCATCTCAGTATTCTAGTACTACGTAATTGTTCCATGTTTCCAGTGTGGATTTCTACTCCTCACATGGAAGGATCAGTAGTTTTTATTTTATTTTTTTATTAAAATGTTGACTCTGTACCCAGGCACGATCAGTGCAGTGCTACCTTGCCCCACTTCATCCCTGCAGTAGATGAGATTGCAAAATAACTGTTTCCCATTCTTGCACATTTTCTATGGTAGATCGTACAAAGAATAGCCTCCTTCTAACCAGGCTGGGCTAGATATGACCTATAGGCTGCATGTGATCTCCCGTGGCCTTTGCCATTGTCAGATTGCATGGCAGTGGCAGGGCTGAAGCCCAAAAAGAGGGGGCAATGTCCAGCCCCAAATTTGCCCACCCTATTCTAACCACACCACATGACAGGATATGATATGACATGATGTGACATAACAACAATAACAATGTTATGTCTAAAGATTGAATTTTTAAAAAATCATATCTTTGAGAGAAGAAATGGTGGGGAGGAACTATTAAAATCTTTTGGGTTCTGGCCATTTAGCTGCTCAGAACAGCAACACGCACCAAGCTCTCCCTCTACCACAGAGAAGAGAGGAAGATTTATTTTCTTCTACTGGGATAAGAGGTGCACTTGGGTAGTTTTGAACAACAACAACAACAACAAAATAGTTGCACTGGTAAGGATGAAACATTCTCCCCACCCTACACCTTCACTTCACTTCACTTCATTTGTATACAATCGGATAAACTGTATATACAGCTTTTTAAACATTCGTCATTTCTGCCCTAGCAGGTAGCACAAGTGTTTACTGATCTCCTGGTGGGCGACTCTTCATGATGGGACCAATTCACTTAACATGCTGGGTTTACCATTTACTGACATCACAACCCCCTCTACAGGTTAGGCATCCATGTATTTTAGCTTTGTATCATGGAACCAGACAATATAGATACACTGAATCAAAACTGAGATACTGAATCAGATCCAGAGATTGCTCTTCTGCATGCAGAAGAACTTCTACTTAGCGAGGGATCTCGTGTGGGAAAAGAGAACTGAAATCCAGAGCTGTGCTTCCACTCACACAAGACAACATGCAGTCTCTTTCACAAGGTGTCTAGCACAATGTCACAGTGTCTTTCATGAGTGTCTTGCATAATTATTCAAGAAGCAGCACTACATTAGAGTTCCTTTTACCAGCAGAGCTCTGGATCCAACCCAGTATCAGGTGTAGCTCTATTTAAATCAATTTTTTAAAAAGATGATAGGACTCCCTACTTTTCTTGCTTGGTAAGGAATTCAGCTATTTTCTCTCTCTCTTCCTGTCTCACTGCTGCTATAGCTGCCGTCTTCTCCCGACTGAGCTCCAGAACAATCCGTTGAAGTTTGTGTGTCATGCGCTGCTCAGCGGCTTCCGATTCTCTCTTCAGCTCCAGTTCTAAGTGCTGCAGCATTTCTATCCTTGTATTTTTCACAGTTTCCTTTAGCAACATTAAATATAAATGAGAGACCTGACTGTTTCTTTTCCTTGCTTTAAACAAGAAAAACTTAGAAAGAATATCAGACTGCTAGTACCAAAGTTTGGTATTCACCTCCATCTTTAAAAAAAAGTTTCCTGCATATAGAAAGCTAGTTAGGAAGGAGGGCCATTACCTTCACCCTGACATTCTAGCTTTGCATATGAAGGGTTTTTGTTTGTTTTTAACCCAGAAGAGTATTCAAATGTTATTTTTCGCCACCTACAAATCCAAGAAAGATTATATCCAATTCAATTTCTGCATGTTTATATAGCTCTTGACCCTAATTTTCCTTCTGTGAAGAGCAACTTAATCGAAAGCACAAAAAGAAAATGACTACTCACTTTTAGTACTTCTTCATCTTTCTTTCTAAGTTCTTCAAGATCTTTCTTATGGAGGGAATCAGCACGATTGAGGGCATCTTCCACTGCATCCTCTTTTTCAGTCTCAGCCTACAAAATAAACCATGACCTCAGTTAACTAAGAAGAAAATATGCATGAGGCACACTGATATTGGACATGAGCTAGAGTACAACAGGATGAATTCAATGGCAACCTTCTGCCTATGGAGAAGCAGCAGTCAGTGAAATAGAGCTCCCACATTCCTTCAGGCCTCTATGTCCTCCACACTTTGTCCTGTAGGTCTGGGGAACCCTGCCAGGCAGAGGAGGGTGTAGGGGAAGGCTACAGAGAGAAGGTACAGCAGGGAAAGTTCCATTCTGCAAACCAATGTCCACTCATACAATCTTTCTTCCATCTCCTCATTAATTTTACTTTTATAAGCATCAAGAGAGTGATCTAATTCTCATGAGAAGCCAATGAGGAAACATACTTTTGCCTTGACTGAATGCTTCACCCTGCCACTGCAAGCTCACACAACTGAATGCTCCTCCATATAAACATGCGTGCATGCATCTCTGGGTGTATGTACATACACATATATCATGTGTGCACATATATTTGTGCAAAGCAAATGAGCACAACAGGGAAGAATAGCAGTCTGGCCTACTTTCCCCCAAATCTAGTTTTCCATATGTAGGGCATTTGTTTGTAACACAGTAAGGCGTAGATAAGTCAAAGGGGCTTGAATACTTCAGCAAGGCACTGCGAGTGTGCCAGTGTGGCATGGTGGCGGCGGGGTTCTAGTCCCTGCTTGGCCATGAAGCTCACGGGGCAACTGACTTCGGACTAGTTACAAAATATGAATTTTTCCTTTGTGCAAGTGCTTGCACACTGCATTTGTGCAATGGTGTGCACAATTGCTTACAGAAAGAGAACTGTAGCTGGATTCTCTTTTTGCATATAGTTGGCTCCAGTGTATCTGGACTGGGCTTCCACAGGAGGTGGCTGAGGCCCCATCAGTGAGTGTGTTCAAGGATAGGCTGGACATGCACATGGTGGGCATGTTGTGAGCAGAGACGACTGGAACCGGGGGTCAGACTAGATGGCCCGGGAGACCCCTTCTGACTCGCTCTGTTTCTCTGTTTTATATTGGCCAATGTGTTATTCCAGGCTACAGTCTGAATTTTGAAGGCGTTATCCATGGTTCTGAGCCCAGTTTGGAATGTGGAGGGGTGTGGATAGCTTTCAGAACCATGGACAGCTCCTTCAAAATTCAGACAGTGCTAACGGAATTAAGCAGCTGGATACTGCCTTTCGGTGGTAAGTGGGCTCTCTTTGAAAGACTTTATCATTGACTTAAATAAGGTCCTTTCCAAAACAAGTACGTGCAGGTTTGCAGCAAGTACAGATACAGATTGCATCTTTGCCATACCATAAACAAACAAACAAACAAACACAGACCTGCTGCCTTTTTGCATGGCTATTTTTCACCAAAGGTGATTTAATACTACTTTCATGGCTGTGTTTGAAGGCCCACTTGTGGAGCACAGTGATAAATATACTGACCCGTAAATGCATCATTTTACTCAATAAGACTACAGCAAGACTGAGACTACAATCCCTTTCCTGAAAGTAAGTTCCACTGAACTCCTACATTGCTAGCTTACCATCCTAAATATGCATACCCCATCTTTTAGGACAGAGTCCCAACAGTTGATTTAAAAAAAACCCCTTTAAAAACAATACATCACAAAAATCTATAAACTTTGTATTATCATATATCATATTTCTGTGAAACATGCATCACTGGTGACAGAACAGTTTTACCTGAAGCAGTAGTTTCATCCGCACTTTTTCAATTCTTTTCTCTATTTCTAATTCTCTTCTGTCTGCTTCTTCTTGCTTAATGTCAGCACCAAGTTCTATACATCAAAAAACAGTTGATGAACACCGTGTTATAGTTGCATACAAACTGTATGCGGCAGATGTCCCTTTGTTTCATTATTTCATCTAGATACTTTAAGTTTTCTTTTTAAAACCATTGTTAAACTACTTATTTTATCACCTGAATGCTGACATACCTTGTTATATTTAAAGGGGTGTTGAACTGGTGGTGATCTCAGCATGTAAAAACAGTTGTGCAAGTTAACTCTCTTGCCTTTTGACCTGCTAAATTAGAAGCTTTAAATTGGCAAAGAAGTCCTGAAACCAGCACCAGAATGAATTGTTTGCAACGGCACAATTAAAGAAAGGTTTTGTAGAAAGGTTGAGCAGGTACATGCCATTTAAAAGCTTTCTACCCGTGATCCGGTTCCACCTATAAACACTAAGCTGTGTGTAACATGATCCAAGTATCTCCACATTATGCCCAACACAGTGCTCCATGTAGGCATAAAGAGATTCCATGTGAAAAACTATGAGAGGCCCTGCTCATCTTTTACTACCATGCTATCAGTGCTACTCCTCCGCACCATGTGGATGATCTCATGCATGATGCAGGGACTCTATTGGTGGTAACCAATCAAGTTTCCCTGCTGACAGAACTGCTTCTATTGCCAGAATGGTGGAATGAGTCCCTCTCCCTGTCTGTCGCCACCCCAAATCTGCACCATAGGGACTCTCCAGAGAAGGTTTGTGCAAGTGCAGGGGGAGGAAAGTCTCATCATGTTTAGCTTCTCCTTATGTTGACATCCAACTGTGCACCCAGTTTGCACTATTCCTGCTTCTCAACATGTGAGGGGAGAGTCACACCTAAAAGAGCGGATATCAGAACGGAGCCCAGTGGCAATGCTGTTGCTTCAGTGGCAGCTCAGCATGAACATCATAAAAAAGAGGACTGCATAAGTAGTGTTCGCCATCACTCTCTCTCATCAGGACTGGGTTTTGGGCAGTTGGCAAGCAAGATCCAGTTCTCTGCAGCCATAAACCATCTAACAGTCACTGAATACTGTGTCCGAGCCCTTTCTGATTTGGAACTTGGTGAAACCAGCAACTGTTCTAGGCAGGTCAGCTGACTCTAGAGTCAAGAAACACACCAGCTCCATAGCTTGGTGATTCTGGCTGTCATCTCCATAATCGCAGACCAGCCATGAAAGCCATTAATCAGTCCTTCCTGCATGAACGTGTTTCTATATACAGGGTTCTAAATACACATGCACACTTCTGCTTTTTGTTTGGAAATCTATGTGTGTCATGGATGGACATTTGCTATGCATGCTGAGAGGAAGGTAAGGAATGTATCGACTATCATGTCCTTCACTCTTACACTTTTCTATGAGCTAAAAGCCCATCCCCTAATTTACTATTTCCATAACAAAGCCATTATTTTCCTTAATCATGACGATGGCAGCTCCCCTGCCCCCACATACATTCTCCAGTTTTACTCAATCCTGTTTTACAGGCGGCTAACTAGAAAGGTAGAACCTTTATGCACAAACTTTGTAGCAGATACCAGAACACCAGAAATTTCTATCTTTGTTGTAAGGATGGGTAGTTCAGGAGACCAACTTACCCAGTATATCTTTGTGTGTATAGTATCGAGTTTTATAAGGCTTATATTCCCTGATCCGCGCAAAGGTCTCTGGTGAAGGAGGTGGTGGAATTAGCTTGGAACAAACAGCACAGCAAACAAATGTGTCAAAATCTGGATTCCTAATCATGATTGATTTTTTTTCCTGCTCTGTAGTTGAAATCTAATTGTGTGATGGCAGAAGAAAAACTTGAGTTCTTAAAGCTGAAACGGAATTTATCTGGTGTCTCCTTTGAATATGTGCATGTCAGTGGAAGAGAACCCAAGCTTCACCATTGTATGGTCAGATGGTGTTGGAAGTAGCCACCTGTTTCTTCAGCAGCTCTGATGTTCAGGAGTTCAGCATATCATGTGGCCATGACAGAATCTGAGGATGTGAGCCAACTTCTCACCCAGTAACTGTTGCTAGGCAAGGCAAGCTTTGCTCACAAAAGCATTTTAGACACCTATTAACATCAAGCAGCATCACAGAATACCTTTTATATTAATGAAATTAAAGTGTTTCACCTGCACTTCTAAAGCAGATCACATGGGTTATTCAATCATTTAATATCAGCAAAGTTTTCTCAACTTCATTATGTCTTCTTTAAATGAGTTTTATCACAGCTGCTAAATATACTTGGTATACTCCCGAAGGGCTTATTTCAGCCTCCTCCAACTTGATGCCCTCCAGACATGCTGGCTAAAACTGATGGAAACTGCTATATTAACATAATACATTTATTACAAATCTACAAGTGGCTCACATAAGATATTAAAAATTAAACTTAAATACAACATTAAAACATTATTAAAGGAGTTTCAGGTAAAACAGCAAATGTATTCAAGTTTAAATAAATTTAAAACCTTTAAAACAATTTAAAAACTACATTTCCACGAAACAACACAAAAGCGATGAATTGAAATAGCATGTTATTAATTGCAAGCCAAAGAAGGCCTTGGCAAACAAGTACATTTTCATTTGAACCTTACCACACAATCACAGTGCAACACATTTAGGAGGCTCCAGAAAGGGGAAGGCTGCCCAATTCCTAAAACCTTGCTGTATACAATTATTCTGCTGGACCGTACCAGCTCATGCTCAGAGCAGTTTACATGAACACGGCTAGCACAGTATCTCTAGCAAGCAGAGAAAATTACAGTACTTCTCTTATTTGGCATACCGATGCTCTGGAAAGAGCCAATTCTTACAATTCATAAAATTGTTCATACCTTGCCAATTGGAAATGATTCTCACTGCATTTATACAGGGGTTTTGTGGGGACCAAAATGCATTTTGGATGCAGCTAGGAGCCCCCAATTTCCAGTCCTCTGAAATCCTGCTAACTCACAACTCATCACTTATGTGCCATGCAGCCATTTTCCTGATGGCACCCTTAGCACTTTGGGTAACATGGATAGGAGCAGAGGCCTCAACCGTACCTGCTGGGCAACGGCCGCAACTCGGTGGCTGAACATTTTCTTTATGTGCAGAAGGTCCCAGATTGTGCTGACACCCTGTATTAAAAGGCTGTGAGATTGCAGGGCTCAGAAAGATGTTTCCACCAGAAAGCCACTGCCAATAGGACAGAAGGAAAAATGTTCTGCTTCACTGTAGGGCAGTTTCATTGCATGGCTGTGACCTCGGGAAGGAGCTCACTAAACCAGGAACCTGTTTACACAAAGGCCAAAGCTAACTTGCAAGCAGGATGACCCACCCAGGCTTCAAAATATGGTGGAAAATGATTGCTAAATATTTTAGGAGAGGTATAGACATAGGGAGGTGTCTTATACTGGTCCATCTAACCCAGTCCTTTCCAGAGCCTCAAGCAGAAGTCTCTGTTACCTGATAGCTCATCCTTTTAATCACAGATGCCAAGGACTGGCAGAATGAATGTCCTATTTCTATGGTCCCTTGCTTAGTTTATGTATATAAAAACTGTAATGCCGGGAGTCTGGAGTTTACAACTGGTTTATTAAAGGAGAAAGCAGAAGCTGAATATCTGACCAATGATGGGTTACAATAGACTCCTCATCCATGATGCTGCTGTCTGATATTACAGTTCTGCCATTGCTAATCAGCTCCTTTCTAACCTGACACAGCAAGATATCATGTGACTGGTAGCTTCCAAATTCCAAAGAAATTCCAAAGCAATTATTACCATAGTATCTGCAAGACAAAATGTTACACATATTCCAGTAGAGTTCTTAATAATGTTAGCTTTTATTCAGAATATGTACAGGTGGCAGTATTTTATACTGGTGATCAAAACAGAGCAACTTTCAAGAAAAAATATTTATTATTAGATAGAAAAATTACTGCCTCTCCACACAGAATCCTGGAAATCACCATTCAGAAAAACATATTGAGTCCTCTCCCATGTTGGCACATACACATCCTGTGTTAGCCTATCCTTAGTCCCATTTAGAGGTCTTGCGCTTCATCTGTCTGTTTCCCTCACTGTCAATAGCTTCATAGAGATCCTTTTTATTTTCTTGTTGCGCGTGCAAGTATCCAATATAGGCTACACAAAGAGTAACTGTTACAAGTCCAAAAGCCATCACTGCTTTGTTCTGTGAAGATAAAACAGGAACACATGTTTTTAAATCCAAAGCATTTAGTTATTCCGTGCCATATTCAACACATCCCCACTTGCCATGAGCTCCTTGCTGCTGGTATTTTATTTTCTTGTCCATCTTTGTTTAAATGTCAGTAAGGCGAACGGAAAGAAGCAGATTAAGGCTACAAGTCTGTACACACCTAACTAGGAATAAAACCCGCTGAATTCAATAAGGCTTCCTTCTGAGTGGACATACAACTAAGATTTCACTATAGACTGCTAAATCATTTAAAAATTAGCAGGCACCATGAGTATTAAGAAAATGTTTTATATAAAACCAGAGAACTGTTCTCTGGAGTGAATCAGGGTTATAATATATATATTTTGTGCATTTTAGTTGTACGTGTATGTGTGAGTATGTAGCCCTTCCTAAAATGTTGGTTGTTTGATGATCTGCTAATTAGATGGAAAGTTTGCAAACTATAATAAAGTTGACCATGTATATAAAAAGAGAACACTTTTAGTGTTTTGGCTTTTATTTCTTAAACCCTGTATTACTTAGACTACATGCCAGTTGAGGATGAAGTGTTTATACCTGGGAAAGATGGCTGTAACCTGCTCTCATCCAATGAAATTGACTGAGCTAAAGAACAAGCAGTCAAGGGGAGCTATGTTCTTCTTGTAATATTAATTTTACCACTCTTTATATTATATACAGAGGGCCGGCTATCACACAAATATTGCAATCCACAAAGGCTGAGACCTTATATGCCCATCATACTGCAAGTTACATCAATATTTCAATCACAATTCAAGTTAGCTAGATGCACTCAAGCCCATTCCTAATCCTTAATGTTAACCTATATATTTGAAATAAAAGTGCTGAATGGAAAGGCTTTGTCTGTATGTAAGCTGCCTAGAGATCCTATTTGGATATAGGATGGGATATAAATGTTTTAAACAACTAATAAATGTTCTTAATTTTTTTATTCTTTTGCTATTTATGTTTTGTTTATTCCCTTTCCCTTTTTGGTTTTGTTATAATTGCAGGTATATATTTAAAGCTCATTGCCATTCTTTAACAAGTTTCTTACAGGTTTAATGAAAAGTTCTGGGTTCACAGCACGGAACAGGGTGGTGGTTCGAACAGTTCGGAGTCCTGGAATTCGATAATCTTTCTCTTTGGGTGTTTCGCGTTGTAAACCTGGAGGCTGAGGTGCAGAAGACATCCTACCAAGACGTAAAATATTTAGATCAGCTAAGTGGATGCTTAAGAGCTGCCCTAGAAAGAAGGTAATGTGAAAACACATGCACATATACACCCCTTCGACACTGGGACTCTAAATTAGTTAGAGAATTTCACACCACCTGAAGCCATTCTGAGTTCATCTTCTCCAAAGCTAGTCAATTTGGCACCTATACTGAGCACAAGTTCTAAAATCATCTCCAGCAGTGTTAACATGGAGATCACCCGTTTTCTTTTATTTATTTTTCGATTTATATCCTGCCTTCTTCCTACAAAGGGCTCAAGGCAGCGTACATCATCTCTCCTCCTCCATCTTATCCCCACAACAACAACCCTGTGAGGTAGGTTGGGCTGAGAGTCTGCGACTGGCCCAAAGTCACCCAGTTGGCTCCATGGCCGAGCGGGGACTAGAACCCAGATCCTCTGAGTCCCCGTCCCATGCTCTTAACCACTGTGCCACACTGGCTCTTTGTTGCCGCTGCCAATGAGACTGCAAACTCACTCCAGACAGAGAAGCTTCTGTGTAAACAGTTAGAGTTCATCTCAGCTGTCTTCCCTCCCATTCTACTGCTTGTAACATCTGGGAAGACTTGCACACTCCCGACGAACCTTTTTTGGCTTGCCTAATGAAAAGATATGACACCAGCATGGATTTGGGAGTTTTGCTTGCAGCCAACACGCCGATTTGGGCTTTTAATATATATTTGGGAGGATGCCAAAAGCACGTGAAACTGTTTTGAAAGGAAGTAATCGGTGTAGTTAAGCAAGCTATATATTAGTTACAACTAACTTGGGAATGGAAGGTCCCGCTGGTTTTCGAAAACTTGATCCTTATGGGAGAAGGAACAAAAGCCGCACCAACCCTGGAGAGAACCCCTCACCCTTCACTAACCTCCTCCTGCGCTCCGCGGAAAGCCCGCTTCCACTGCGCATGTTCCGCGCTAGCGCGTGTGACTGCCCCTCCCGTAGGTCAGCAGCAGTCGCAGCTCGCGCGCGCCCCCTGCCGAGCGGAGGTCGCGCCTGCCCCTTGCTTCTCCAGACGGTAACTTTGAATAAGTCCCGCTGGAGAGTAGATCTTCTCTCTGTTTTGGATTTCCAACTAATATGGTCAATAGTCAGGCTGGGGAAAGCTGCTCGAGGCTGTTTGGTCTCGATTTTATGAGGAGGGATTCTGCAACTCTTCAGGCTACATGGAGAATTCAGATGTTTGTACACTTTGTGGTATTTTGGTTGGTCCTGGCTCGCCAGCCTATCCCATCCCCGAGGCCAGCCCAGGTACATTCGTTTTGTTTGTTTTTGTTAAAACTCCCTAACATCTACACAGTGTCAGTGGGATCCTTTATCTATTGCAACTTATATTCTCTGTATATATGAACATGGGGTAGTGCCTGTACACCAATACAAGGATCTATAATTCCTGCCAAATATTGTATCTGTTTCAGTCCTTAAAGATGTATATGTTGCAACAACTTTTGCGGGAATAAGGAAATTGTTAGAGTAATCTTTGGCTCTTTACTCAGAATTGTAGTTAACACCTCCTCTTTTAAAGAATAATTTGTCTTCTTCCAGAAGCAAGAGAGTGACTACCAAAGCAATAAGATTCATCTCCCATTAATTTCAAACAAATCCATTTTGAGATTGGGCTGAAATTGTACCTTATAGATAAGACATCTGGCTCAGTTCTTGGACATGCTATTTTTCCCCCATCCAGCATTTGAGTTCTCCCCTTCTCTTTCTTTCTTTGTCTTGGAAAAGTTCTGCTGCAAAGACCCAGCAAGGAACTGTATGGAATCATGAGTAATCAATCTGTTACAGAGTCAGAATTCGGAGGTCAGAGATGATCAGACTACTTACGGGTTCCCCAAATGTGCCTGTGTGTTCCTCCAATTGCACTCACAAAGGTCCTCAAGATGCCCCCTGGGCACCCAGTTTTTATTATTAATCGTAGCAATATTTAAATTTATCTATATTACAAAATGTGCAAAATGTATCTTTGTAATAGCCACCTCCCCGACAGAAGCAACTTTTGGACATTGCTGAAATGTATATTTAAAAGACACATGAGCTGACTGTACTCCCAGTAATTAGCTGAATCAGGCAATCTCTTATTAAAGAGATGCTGTGGTGTCCCATGGACAGAAAGAAAGGGAGGGAGGGAGGGAGGGAGGGAAGACTTGCCTTAGGTCAGTAATAAATGGCATTTCCACTTCACCCCCATGTACATGGAAGGCCACTCGTGTGAATGCAATTTTTAATGTAACTGGTTTGTGAATATCAGAGAGTGGGAAATGCAAGGGATCTACTTTGCTGCAAGAGGAATCAATGGTCCATCTGTGTTTCGTGTTAACATGTAACTCATGACACATAATGTGCTGTACTGGAAGCTATTATTGTAGCAACAGCTTTTATAATGAATCAGCAGAGAAGAAAACAAAGATGCAACATCAGCTGGGTTCCATCCTCTTATAAACAGAAAAGTTGCTATAAATTAGTGCATAGTGTCAGAGGAGTTATTCTTGTTGAGACATGAGATAATGGGAAGAGGGACCTTTGGTGGGGAGTGAGGAAGTTCAAAAACTTCTAATTAAAATGGTGCACTGTGACAAGTGTATGCAGTATTGCAGGCACAACTTTGCTAGAGCTCACAATACTGGTGAGCTCTTGGTATCCCTTTTGTAGACCAATTGGATAATAAAATGGCCACAGCATAATACAGGTCATTATATGTATTTATTTGCCAGAAAAGGGGATACTTGAGTCTTTTCAATAATCAGCTGCTGTGGCACAAATGTAGCTAAAAATGCTTCATGAACCCTGCAGAAACTTCTGCCTGTGTCCCACCTTGCACTGATCCAACACTGGCATGAAGTGGCATACATAATGAAATGCCTACTTCCTTTCTAAAACAACACTCTCTCTTTCTCTCTTTGAAATGTATTATTATATTTACAGTTGTCTTGGAAGCAACCCAAGGCAACTTACATGACAATCCTCCTCCCAATTTCATTTTGCAAAAATCCTGTGATGGAGGTGAAGCTGAGAGCCAGTGACTCGGTTCGTTGTTCTCAAACCAGGTGGTGAGCAGGAGTCTCTTTCTGTTTGGCTCCGTGGATACACTGGAAAGGAGTGTCCTGGGTACTCTCATAAAATAGCTTGCATAGGTGGAGCTTGGATATTCATAAAACAGTAGCCATGGCCAGTCGCAAAGCATTCCTTTTCCAGAAAGAAAACTGGAGAGAGTAAAAGAAAACAACTTGTCCAAGGATCTAAGCACATGAAAGAGGTAGAGTCTGAACTCCAAGACACAAAGCCATTCCTTTCAACCCAAAACAAAGACTAGAGGGCAGCTCTTCACTTCAGGACATGCCAGTTTCCCAGATCAGAAGTGGGCATATTGGTGGAGTGTGTTGGAGACCTCAGGATCCTGTGACTCAAGGATCTAGGGTCTTCTACCTAAGCTGGAACAATATGAACTCAAGATCATACAGTGCAGAGTTTTATCATAGCAGAAAGCGCAGGAAGACTGAGCTAAAAGATAGGAAAATTGCCCTCTCAAGGCTCCAGGGTGTGTTATAATGGGTACAATTATCAACATCCAAAACTTGGGCCTTGTTCTGCTTTCCTGCTCACTCTAAATTAACTATAGGCACTATTCAATAAAAATCAAATGCTTTTACATCCTTTTGGCTTAATGAAAGAATTAAGCTCCCAGTTAGCTGTTTTCCACTGATGTGAGGCAGGTAGAGAAAATGTTTAGTTTTAGTTGAATCATGCCTAATGTTCAATTTTTTAAATTAACTTTGTCTTATTTATAATTAGAAGCTTATATTCACAACATGATAAAACAGACAAAAGGCTTAACAGCTGCTTCCCTCCTACACTCACATCCTCTCCACTTTCTGTCCTAGTAAATAGTTTCTGCAAACAATTATGTTAATGTTTTGTTTGGATAGAAACAGTGTGAAACCGAATGAAGAATAAAAGGGCTGGGGAATATAAGAAAAGAAACCTGAGAGGAGGTAAAATGCATTGCATAAATATTTTATGTTTACAACAATAAAATGTCTTATAAAGAAACCACAAAATGCCCTGAGGGAAGGGTAAGGCATTTTGTAAAATAAAATTACAATAGGCTGTATCCAGTGTTAGTCTAGCGTAAGCCCTATTGATTTTTATTCTGTGTTGGACAAACATTGGATACAACTCTTTGTTATAATATACCCAGCTTTGAAAAGTGCTTTTTTACCCACTGGCACAGACAACACTTAATTGCACAGAGCAATCTTATCCTTGTCAGAAGGAGGAAGTACCACTGAGTTCAGGCTAAAAACCAGTTGATTAAAAACAAAACCATATTAAATCAAGAGGCTTGTTACAAAGAACAGTCCGTTAGTCAGTGAGATCTCTTTTATCTGTTAAGTTCATGTATGTGGTTCACCTCAAAAGATTATATATAAAGGCACTAAGCTTTACATATGTATTCTGAGAACCAGGTGTTGTTGTTAAAAAGCTATTTTATGCTTACATTTTTAAATTAAAGATCTTATCAGAAATAAATCCCTGCTGTTTCCACGTTATTATCTGTTGTAAGAAGCAGAGGATTAAATGGATAGTTCTTTGCCCTAGCAAACAAAGACAGAAGCAATTGTTCACGTTAAAATACTGAATGAGCAGATAAATGAATCTTTTCAAAGGAGCACAGCATGTAAGGCGCACAACGCTTTGCTCCACGTAGTTATGCCCAACAATGCTGCTGACCTGTGGGTGCACCTCGAAGCCAAAGATCTGCCTTAGAGCAGGGACAGATTTCCGTCATACCTGGGAAATAAAATATGAGAGAGAAGAGTGGGTGGGAAAGTTAGCTATGAAGCAGAGAAAGAGCTTTTTCATTGTATTCTCTGCAACGAGAAGACAGCCACTCCTACATATCAGGCTTGGTAAAGGATTCAGTTCTGAAGTTTTCAAGATGCAAAGTCTACATAACTTTCAACAATGGTATTAACAGCCAGACTTAAATCATACTTTAAATAGTCCCAATGAAATGGGTTTCCTAGTCTGGATGACACAACAGCTCACCATGGCTTGACTTACCTGCAGGGGCTATCACCTTGTGCCAGGTGCACTTGTGCACCGGTTTTGCATGCTTCCTGTAGATTCCCAGCATGCCATTGCTTGTCATATGAACCGAGGTGGCAGAGATTGTTTGAAGGTTAGACCCCCCCCCCCAAAAAACCCTATAGCTTGTTTTAGGGTTATTGGAACATTGTCTAATCGTCAAACAAGCTCTGCTTTCTGGGTGTGCATGAAATGACAGACCATGGCAGGTTGGATATGCATGGGCACTGGGCACATCAGAATTGCCCCCACAGGTAAATTTAGCCACAGTGAGCTGTCATTTCATGAGAATCAGGTCAATGAGTCTGTTCGTAGTGGAACCATATCTGGATCCAGCCCATTGTCTTCTATGTTTTCAGACCTGGCACCCATTTTTAACCCTGCTATGTGCTACCCACATTCTTTTCTAGCTTCCTGATTTTTTCTCCTTTCTTGCTCCTCCTCCTCTCCAGACACTTCTGATTTTATTGCTCTACCAACTCTTTCCCCTTCTCTTAAAGAGAGAGAGGGGGGTGGGGGAAGGAAAGAAATTCGTCTGGATGCTCCTCGTAAGATTCCCTTAGGCATCTTGTAATAGTTTTGGAATCATCAGCTGAAGCTCCAAGACTTGTGGGATGTATAAATTATACTTGGAGGCTAGAGAGTGGCTTGATTAATTCTTCACTACTTTCTCCCAGTTTTGGGGAACTTTAATTCATATGACAAACTCTACCAAACTTTTTAAAGTCTGTTGTGAGTATCAGTCTTCTTTTTGCAATAACTTGGTGGGGTAGCTTAGGCTGACAGAGAGTGATTGACCCAAGTTCACCAAGGGTATTTCCCAGTGTTTTACCCACAGGTGGAAGGCTTTTTAATGAGGCTTTTTAAAACAGAAAGAGAAAGAAGTTTTGTAATGATGTGTTCCTGGAAAAATTTGCTGGGAGTTTCTGTTTACATTGCTGCTTTTCTGGACACCAGGAGCTATGCTGTGTTTGTCATTTGACTAGAACAAATGATCAGGTTACACCTGTTTGAGTTACACTGCCTAGGAAACTGCTGGACACCATTTTCAAGGCTTGAAGCTGTAAAACTCCCTTTCTGGGAAACGGAGTCATTAATGTTAATGGTACCACAAACCTGCTTGAGTTCTTTGACAACCATCTGCTGCTTTGCTGGTAAGTCTGCTTTACGTTCAAGAATATGTAGATGCGTTTTATTATTATTAGTTAGCAAGATGTGACTAAAACAGCTTTAAAGATCTAAGGGCATCAGTGACAACGACAGCAGCCTTGCAAAACTGGTTTGCTAGAAAATGTGCATATTTTCATGAAACACAAATGAAGTGAAAAGGGCTGGCTGTGGAAGTGGCGAATTGCCATGGGCTGCAGTGGATAAAAACTGGCTGTCTTCAATGGCTGCTGATGTAGGACTTCAAGTTTGAATACCCCATCCCTCATGATTACATTTTTCCTTTGATGACTACAGAAAAATGTTTTAGCACTTTTCCAGACGACAAATTAGCAGTTGTTCATCCAGCATCCCTGGGATCCTCTTAAAGAGCAGACTTTTCCAAGAAAATCCAAAGATGTAGTATGAAACAGGGGCAAGTTACTGGATGTGGAGAAGGGGCTGTGATGACTAAACTTATTTTTCCATTCGTAGAGCTGTATAAATAGATAGTGTTGATGTCATAAAGGTGACTGCAGTGAGGCGGTTAATCCAGCTAGCTTTACTATGGCCTTGGTCTTCAACTGGTGCCGGTCGCTCACAACCACATCTGTGTGGCCAGCCCCTGTACACAGGATGAGTCACCATGACATTTTTTGTGGGGCAGAAAAATGGAAAAGAAATGGATAATGGAAAAGAAAAGAAAAAGTAAAGGACAGAAGGAGGGGGAGAGAAACACAAAGAGATCGAGTATCTAGGATTCAGCCAGACAAGCCTTTTATCATGTCTTCATCCTGCCTCATTCATGAATTTTAACAGGGTGTGTTGGTGTATGTATGTGGGGAATAGCCTAGATGACATGTGTAACCATGCAGTATTTTCCCATAGGTTTTTTAGTCCTCTTGTTGCAGAAATTAAGAAAACATAGACTGAGTAGCTGCACAATTGCCTTGCATTTGGTAGCACTGAGAGTCTTCTATCTGGGAGCCATTGAGACATGGAGAGTCAGCATTCCACGTCTTCTGTTACAAGTCTCAGTGGCAATAACAGTTTGAAGTGGGCCCCATCTTACCAGCTGGTGTGAAAATCTGGGTCCTCCTGAATCTGGAAAGTGTGAAGGCCATTCAATGTGGAATGGAGGTTTTGTGCCTTTATCAGTGGGCTGGAAGGGAATATTATGGAAGGTGCCGCTTCTACTGTCAGTTGTGAGTTAAGGCAATAGAAATTGCATTAGCAAGAATTCTCATTACTATAAATCTACTAAAGATGCAGTAAACTAGCACAAGGTTGGTTTAAGATGCCTGAAAACAAATGAGACTGCAATGCGATTGTTAAAGACAGCAAGAAAGAAACAGATGTTTAGTGTCTGACAGGTCATTGTACTGAACAGCTGTTGGGTGATTAAGTGGTCCCTGCATCTTCTCAAATGCAGGTATGACAGATTGGTGGGCTGAAACATCACCCGTGATAAATATAAAAAGACTGCTATGAATGATTATGGTTTTAACAGAAACAGGCTTGGGGAGTATGCTTTCGAAACTTCACCTGCAGTGAGCACTTTTCATTGAGAAGGGCATGAGATATAGGTGGAGAAAGGCTTATATGTGATGGCTTATACCAGCTTCCCCCAGCTTGGTGTTCTCCATATGTTTTGTACTACAATTTCCACCATGACTGACTTTTGTATTCTGGATGATGCTACTGAGATATGTAGTCCAAAACATATGGAGGGCACCAGATCAGGAGAGTCTGGTTTATAGTATAAACTTCTTAGGGGAGAAACAGATTTCTGGGTGTTACATCTCTAACATCATTGAGTGGATGGGCGCCCATGAGCGGAATGCTGTCGTATTGTTTGATCCAGTATCCCATCAGACATGAAGTTGACTGGTTGACTTGGGCCGTACATTGACTCTCAGCCTAAGCTGCCTCACAGAATTGTGAGCATAAAATGGGCTCTGTTTGCATTCCTTCCAAGGGTTAAAAATGAGCAGTATAAATGTAATAAGAAATGACTGAGGTTGTAATGTTGCTTTGCTGAGAAAGAAAAAGAGCCGCTCCATTTCCTGGTGTGATATGCACTCTCTTCTGGACTGTGGTCCAACATGTGGCTCCCTGTGTAGCAAGGCTCACTGGCAAAGACATGATTGCCCATAAAGTCCAAGGCAGCCATCTGAATCTCCAACAGATGGCATAGCCCCGCTTTTCCACTTGATGGCAGCAGCAGCTCTAGTAGAACTTTGAAGGCTTAATCCTATACCACCTATCAATATTTTCCTGTGGTTTGTTTCTTCTTCTTAAAATAAGTTTTAAATGCATATGCATATTTGTATCCTGCCATTTTTCCTTCCAAGGAACTCAAGGTGGCTTACATCCTACTCCTCCTCTCTTATCCCCACAATTACATCCCTGTGAGGTAGGTTGGACTGAGAGTCTGCAACTGGCCCAAAGTCACCCAGTTGGTTCCATGGCTGAGCAGGACTAAACCCAGATGGTCTGAGTCCCAGTCCTGCACTCTCTTAACCACTGCACTCCACTGACTCTCTAGTGTTGTTTTGATGCACAATTTTAGGGAGATTCATGTAATAATTACCTGAGCAACTGTCATGTGATCCTGGGAAGAAATTTGCTCAAAGTTGAAGCAGTTTGGTCTAAGGCCCATCCATGCAGTCTGTTTTATCACATGATCACACAGCCAACATAACATGAAGTGTTCGGAACGTCAAACCAGAATGGGAGAGGGAATCCCCAAATCTCTGTTCTGCCAAAAACTCTCTGGGTGACTTTTCCCATTTGGTTTTTCTGAGGGTTAGTCACAGCAGGAAGAATACTACCTAGGGCTTTTTGGAGGAGAAGTATGATAAAAATGCGGTAAGATACATAACCTTTTATAGAAAAGCATCTAAAGAAGCTTTTATTGCCTTCCACAAACAGTCTGTTTTGTGTGGAAACTTGTGGTTTATTAAGGAGGAATAAATTTTGTGATGGGTCAAAAGAGATCTAGTAAGAAATGGTATAAATATCCTTACAGTTGTCCAACACCTCTTATGTCATGGAAGATTTTTTGAAGTGGTTTGAAGTAATGCATTCATAGATCTGGACAGATAACCTTGCCATTTTTTGTTCCTGCTTATTTTTCTGAGCAAAAGATGAGCCCTGTCTACTTCGAAATGGCCTCTGGGCACTGCCTAAGTACAGAAGCATTCTCTTATTTATACTCAAGATACTTGATTTTTAAAAAATCCACCAAACCTCCATTTTACTTCCAGATCAGAGGTAGCTTTGTAAGCAGTAGCTTAAGGGCTTCATCCAGTAGTTTGCTACATAGGAACAAAATTGTAAGACTGCAGTCTGTTATAATTGTGTAATGGTGGTGTAGTCCAAGGGTGCAGAATGTTAGGCCTAGGGTTCAGATCTGGCCATTTGGGGTTCACCAGGTGGCCATACCTCCTTCCCCTGAGCTCAGATCGTTTGGTGGGTTCCTGTACAGCCCCCACCCCATCCTCTGCAATTCTAAAAAGTTGAAATAATTCTCCTAAGGCTTATTTACTGTCAGTAAGAACCATAAACTGACAAACCAGAGGTATTGTGGCACAATAGGCAGCATACAAAGGTTTCAAATAAATAAGGTGGAA
The DNA here is from genome assembly GCF_004798865.1 of Varanus komodoensis. Taxonomy (NCBI): domain Eukaryota; kingdom Metazoa; phylum Chordata; class Lepidosauria; order Squamata; family Varanidae; genus Varanus; species Varanus komodoensis. The sequence continues at coordinate 13,181,651 of NW_025335349.1, read as the reverse complement.
TGTTTGGTCTCTCATCTTCCCTTTTGCCTTTAATCCCACCCACTACTGCAACACAAGGGACTGCAGGTGGCGCAGTGGTTTAAACCGCTGTGCTCCTGTGCTGGTAGATCGAAAGGTCGCCGGTTCGAATGTGCACAACGGGGTGAGTTCCCGTTGCTCCGTCCCAGCTCCTGCCAGCCTTGCAGTTTGAAAGCATGCGAATGCAAGTAGATAAAAAGGTACCACTTCGGTGGGCAGGTAACAGCGTTCCGTGCACGTCGGTGTTTAGTCATGCCGGCCACATGACCACGGAGACTGTCTGCGGACAAACGCTGGCTCCCTCGGCTAGGAAACGGAGATGAGCACCGCCCCCTAGAGTCAGGCATGGCTGGACTTAATGTCAAGGGAAAACCTTTACTTTTACCTTTACTGCAACACAGCTCTTGAGCGCTTCTCTGAAAGTAGTCCTTAGGCTGAAAAAGACTCCACTTCCCAAGTATGGGATATTCAGATCCACATTCATATCTAGAAGGGTCTCTGCCCCCAGCACTCATCTTCAGTGCACCAGCACAGAGCAAACATACTAGCACGGGGCAGAGGAGAGGCTCTGCATAATCCTACCTAGGGGGTCTTATAAGGGGCGATGAAAATAGATGTCAGCCAAACCATGGTCAATTTCAATACGTACAGCTCTGGACCCAGTCTTCTTACTCCCCTCTTCCCAATGAGCTAGCCCTTTGCCTACTTCAGAATGGAGTAAATTCAGCCGTACTGGTTTTGGGGTCCCTCCTTCTCATTATGCTGAGTTGGGCGCTCAGTGTCTGCCCCAGAGTCTTCCCCAGAATGCACAGTTACAACCCAAATGATCTGGCAGGAGGGTAGAACTAGACTGGGCTTCAGGGTCACAGGAGCAGCCTACTGCTCATGGTTGCCCCTGGCAGAAATGATGTCTGGTGTAAAACAGCTGCCTATATGCTCCATAAGCATCGTGTATGGAATTTTAAAAGTAGGGGTAGTTTGGATTCACTGTCTGGAATGCAAGCTGCTTTATGCACAACTTGGATGCACATCCATGCAGGCTTCGTGCCTCACCTCCTGTGCTCACCTGTAGCTCCAAGCAGGGCGACCGAGGAGCTGTGCGAGCAAGGAATGAAAAAGCTGTAGGTGCAAGCAGCCTTCTCTTTGTGATTTTGCACAATTTCTTTCAAGCTGTAGGCAGCATCTCCTGCACAAATGATTTGTATTATTTTAAGTATCCATAGTGGGGAGAACTTGTAAAACAAGAAAAGAAAAAGGCCCCCACACACAGAGTGAGTATTCAGAAGAGAAATTATTCCTGAACTTTATTATGTTCTTAGGCTGTGCTTGCCTGGCAACAGATCCATTCTCTATGCATGATATTGTGTAACTAAGATTTTGGGAGTTTCCATTCTACTGATGCAAGAAACTCTTAATGTTTCTCTTCATGCTTGATTCCCCTTTATAATTTATAGAAGTAAATTGCTGATCAAGGATATGACTCTTCAGTACATGATTGGACAGAAGTTTCCTCTTAGAGGAAAGGAACTGTTAAGCTTAGAGGAAAGATGAGGAAGAAGAGACACAGTAGAGGTGGACAGGGGGACATTTTCCTCCCCCTCTCATATTAGAACCTGGCGAATCCCATGAAGCTGATTGGTAGGAGATTCGAGACAGATAAAAGTTCTTCATACAGTGCATAAACTGTAGAGATCACCCACAAGATGTTGTGATTGCCCCCACTCCATGACGCTAAGGTACAGAAATTTTCTCCGATCTAGACCTTGTGCCGCTGTGGCAAAGCCCACATGTGTGATGCACAGAGACCATGAGGAAGAACCTCCGGTTCCAGAGACAGTCTCCCTGTATACACCAGTTTCTGGGGCACATGGGCAGGAGGGTGCTGTTGCATACATGTCCTGTTTATGGCTTCTTGTGGGCAGCCGGGCAGCCAGTGCGTGATCAAAATGCTGGACCACACGGACTGATCCCGCAGGGCTCTTCTTATGTGGGGAATGGTGTGCTGGCACAGATTTTCTACATTCCCATCCATGCCTGAGAATCAGTACATTCTATAGGAACACAGGGGCAGCCCGGGTCCCCTTGGAGTTTAGCCCCAGACAGGAAAGCAGGAGATGAGGGAAGATGGGAAGTGTGGGGGAGACACTCTGGGGGCTTCAGGAATCATGTGCAGAGACTGAGAGCAGCTGTCATAAACAGCTTTTATCTCACAGGAATATAAATATGCCTCTCTTGTGAAGGGATATTGCAGAATAAGTATATGAATTGTATCTATTTGAGTGGGTGGGGAATTACTATTTCCTGGTGTCTAGGGCAAGGGTAAGTAACCTAGGTCTCTGTAGATGGTTTGGACCCCTATTACCCCAACGAACATGGACAATATTCAGGGATTATGGGAACTGTAGTCAAAAAGTATAGAAGGCACCAGGCTGTCTATGCTATGCTATGCTAAGTGGGCAGTAGAAAGACATATCTCCAAACAGAGGATGAAAAACTTAGAATTATCTTCAGTTACAATTTCAGCATGGAAGCTATAGCTTTGTTTTAGTTTTAATAACAATTGAAATGCATAACCAGAACACAATGAAACTGACCAGTGATGCAATTCACCTAATTTCCCTAGGCACAGACACAAGACTATTTAGTATTTGCTATCTAATCCTGAATATCTAAACTGAGAAGTGCAGGGATCCACCAGGTGCCTGGAACACCCTCCTTCTTATCAGCAAGCTCTTTCTTCTATTCCCAGATGCTTGCTTCATCTGTGAGAGAAGGGACTTCACACATCCTCAGAAGATAATTCCCCAGCTCCACCTAATATCAGAACAGATGTTTGAGCCTTTCTCTTATTCTTTGCACTGACATGGATGCTCTTAATGTGTGACATAACAGTAAATGAACATTATTATAGCTAATATCAATCTTATATTTGGCCTACAACTTCCATCAGCCCTATCCAGTTTAGTTGTAAATTGCCCATCCCTGCACAAAGACCAAAATAAAAATGTTTTCATTCCCATCCTCTAACTTCCAAAGCCAAGGAATGGGATTTTGCTTCTGCAGTGCAAACACTGGTACACTGCCCAATGGGGATGGATGGTTTTACTGGTCTTTAAATGACTATTAGACAACTTGGCGGTCAGTGCAAAGTTCTTACAATGCCATGCCAAGAGCCATCTCAACCCGTTCTGTATCTCAGCCCATGCTCTCATCCTGCTCCATCTTTAAAAGATCCCTGTGTGGCAAAACTAGTAACGGAAGAGAGTAGCCATGACATTTTCAACAACTGGTGGTAGGTCAGCCTTCCTCTACCTAGTGCTCTCCAGACATTTTGCAGTACATTCCTCACCATTGACCATTCTAGCTTGAGCTGATGGGGGCTGAAGTCCCAAATGTTGGGAGGGTTGCCACAGTTTGGGAAAAGTCTAAGTGCCTTATCCCAGCATGGACTTGTTTCTTCAAGTGGATCCTGGAATCTGTAGGTTGGAACCTTTGAGCCATTCCTTCTCTGTTGATTTAGCAGTCTGATAAGGGATTCTTGCTCTGGTAAACCTGGAAAGAAGGACATGGAAAATCTATCTTATGAACAGATAGTAGCAGAAATTGAAAACTTCATTAAGCAATTCTCTATTTCACAGAGGAGGCTGCTTTATACTGAATCGGACTGGTAGTCCAGTCAGCCCAGCATTGTTGACACCAACTGGCAGCAGTTCCCCAGGGAATTTTTCAGGGATTTTCCCAGACCTACCTGGGGTGAAACTAGGACGCAAACCATGTGCTCTACGACTGGGCTAGAGCCCCTCCTCACCATGGACCAACGACCACCAGGTCCCCTTCAGCGCGCAGCGCCCTCAGGCAGCCCCAGCCCTCTGGCAGGGTCTCCCTCAGTGACATCTGCTATGAGATCCCTGTGGGGAGAACGGTAAGCAGGCATTTCGATTTCTTACAATGCCTCAGGGCACTGTGGGAAATTAAAAGGGCTGCCCACCAGGGGGCATTTTGCTGAAGATGCTTTCAAACCTGGAACTGGCCTTCATGCTGTTTTGGCCTTTGGCAAGCCGTGGTGTTAGACTGTGTGTCTGAACTGAGCAAATGCTGGGAAACGGTATTTGATACAGTTTGATTAGAAATTTGTTTCAAACACAGACAAGCACCAGTCATTATAATGGCTCAGTTTAGAATGACCAGAGTGTTGGTGGGGATTTAAAAAGGGAAAAGGCTAAAGGGAAATAGAGAAAGAACTTCCTGAGGCTCAGAAAGCAGTTAAAGAAGAACGGAGGGGAAGGGTGGGGATTCCTCCTTTATATAATATACAGTGGGGTGGTTGAGTGGTTCCCACCAAACACTACTAAACCTCCCTGGTAACGGGCTCCACACAGGAGCAGAGACCACGGAGAAGAAGAACCAGTTACTAGCATGGCTAAATGTAGAATAAACACTGCACTGGTGGTAGCAGCAAGTGAAAGCTGCTCTCCTTTTACTCACGAGGAGTGTTCCTGATGCAAAGGGATACCTCATACCCAACAAGAGTGGTATGACTGCTGCTCCCTATGACTCCACCCCACCTCAGCCCATGTGATCCTATGTAGGTAACATGATAGAGCCATCTCTAAGTGTAAGGTAGGGTGTAGTGCAGTGAATGCTACACCTGGGGCCAAAGTCCAGGGCCTCTGCAGCCATTTTGGGAGCAGTGTAGGTTGGCCACTTGTAAATCATCCAAAAAGAGAAAACGCATCATTCAAAAAGGAGAGTCAAAGAAAATACTGAATGACATAAAATCTGCACAAGCTAATCTATATGTATAGACAGGAATTTAAATTTCATATAATTGCACTAGAAATATATTTCTGCATAGTGGGAAGACTGTGAACAAGTGACTTGCTCAGCTTGTTCTCTAAGAGTTGTTCCTGGGCAGCTTTCTTGTTTCTCTTTATCCAGAACTTGGATTGGACACCCATTCAAACCAGAAGAATGTCTTCTGTAAAAGAGGACACACCACCACCCTTAGCGACAGCAGGAGAGGGAGGCAGTGGCAGATGGGCTTTGCAGTGCCTGATGCATGACACAGCGTGCTTACTTTTCAAATTGTATGGACAGGAGAGTTGACTGAATATGTACATGGTTACAGATGAAGATTTTATTATTAGTCTTTCAACAATAGATTGGCTGGCTCTACAACAACCAAGTACTTATTCCTAAGTAATTGTGTTCATCACCAGGATATCAGAAGCAAACTCCATTTTATGGCTTTAATGGCTTTGTTTCTTTAACATATCAGGAATGCAGAAGCTTGTGTGAACCCTGGAATGGTGACAAGGGGAAAACATTAGCTGTGTGCTCACAACCAAAGTGATAATATGATTACCTGAAGCTGCTCTCCCCCCCCCCCCCCCCCATAAAAACATTATTTCCATGGTCTAGATTACTGAGTTGCACCACTGGGGATAAAGCCAAGCTCCCCGTGCTGTAAGAACTGGCAAAACTATTTCAGGTCCTTTTGTTCTGTATATTTTCTTATAGTGCATGAAAATGAAATGTCCCCAGTATTTAGGAATACCCCTCAGGAATAACCTTAGCTCTAAGGTATCTGGGTGAGCTAATGTTAAAAAAACAACAGTTCCAGTGTTTCTAATTTACAAATAGTATAGGAAAGTAAGACAGGAAAATAATTGGAACGCCATGAAAAGAACTGGAACCCTATCTCCCTGGAAAAGACAGATAAAATTGCTTCAATTGTCACTTTATGATCCAACCTGTAATGTTATTCAGTTGGGATGTACTGTCTCATGTTTAAAAAGGACATTATATCAGATTTCTCTTTTGTTATAGCTTGTCTCCCTTCCTGAAGCAATGAGCTGGGGATTTCTCCGAGATCTCCTAAGTGGAGTGAATAAATATTCAACAGGACTTGGCAGAATCTGGCTGGCTATTGTATTCCTATTCCGCCTCCTTGTCTATGTTGTGGCTGCAGAACATGTCTGGAAAGATGAACAGAAGGAGTTTGAATGCAACATTAAGCAACCAGGCTGTGAAAATGTCTGCTTTGATCACTTCTTTCCAGTGTCTCAGGTTAGGCTGTGGGCCTTGCAACTCATTATGGTCTCCACTCCATCACTACTTGTTGTGCTCCATGTAGCTTATCGAGAAAACAGGGAAAAGAGACACGGAGCAAAGCTGTACAAGAACCCAGGAAGTATGGATGGTGGATTGCTATGCACCTATCTCATCAGCCTCCTTTCTAAAACAGGATTCGAAATTGGTTTCCTCTTTTTATTTTACAAACTATATGGGGGATTCAGTGTTCCCCGTCTTGTGAAATGTGACATGAGTCCATGTCCCAACACTGTTGATTGCTACATATCCAAACCCACCGAGAAGAAAGTCTTCCTGTACATTGTGTTGGTGACATCCTGCTTGTGCATAGTCTTAAATATCACTGAATTCAGCTATTTGATTTTCAAATACTCCATCAAATGCTGTTTCAGGCGTTACATCAAGAAAGTGCAGGACTCCAAATGTGAACACAAAAAGTTGAGTTCTATGCATAACAATGGAGCAATCTTCCAAGATGGCAAAGATTCAGCTGCTATCTTTATCCAACAAGATGAAAGAAACCAGCCCACTAGCCAACAAGAAGAAAAAGAAAGTCAGCATTCACTATCAGACAAAGTACATTTTAGTGACTTTAAAGATTGATCTTCAGAAAACCCTTAAAGTGTTTGCAGATCTTAATCAGTGGACTGTAATTTTATATTTCCTCCAGATGTGATTAAGGTCTACCAAGACTTTCCTAGGCTTGTACACTTATATATGAGAATTCTCAATATTAGATATTTGAATAGCCACTTCAAATGTTTTGACATAGTTTAAAAGAAAAAAAAATACTGTCCCGAAGACTGTTCAAGTAGAAGAGTCAGTGTAGGACCCCATTATGGTGCCTCTGCAATTGACTGGTCATCTTAATAGAAAGTTGTATGCACTCTGTAGATATTAGTTTCTGCCTTATATTCTGTAATTTAGAGGTTATAATTCTCAGGTCTATCCAGATGCTCACATTTAAGTTTTATAACAATAGCGTCTGAGCTTTTATGTGTCCTCTCCACTTTCCACCAAAGCAACAGGCTCCTGTTGACTTAAGAGATGTGGGCATTTTTATTCATGAGAACAAAACACATCCTACATTCCTAGGAGTTTCAATGAAAGGACAGACCCACCAAGTGGTCAGCTCTGCACTTCCACCATGTTTGTAGCTGCAGATCCTTTGCATTCTCCAGCAAAAATCACAGGGAATTATTTGCTGTTTTAGAAGTAAATCATACAGGTGCCATCTTAGTTATTGTTAGTAATTGCTATTTATAATAGAATACATTTTAGTACAGAAGAAAAAGTAGTAGTAGTAAAAATCTTTATGCAGCCTTTGAGGCTATGATGAGCTGAATGAAGGCTAAGAGGCTGAAATGTAATCCGGACAAGACAGATGCCTTTGCTTAGCAGAAACATCACTCAGAATGAGCCTCTGCACGGAAATCAGGCATGAAGGCTAGAAGCATCCCTTGATCGAGCTTTGCTCCTGAATGGTCAGTGTCATGCATGATTTGATCACATCCAATTTCATCTCCTTCACTCGTGTTGCTTCTGAACTGAATAGAAACTTGTAATTGACACACAACTATGCTAGGACATGCCTATATTTTCAGTAATTTTCACTTTTTTTATACCCAACTGCCAAGGTTTGGTTGTAGGTTGGTTGTAGGGATAGTATCCTATGCTAATCGTGTATAGAATAATTGAAATGAATGGAGCTTATGTTAGTCAAGGCTAACTTGCATCTCATTTTATTTCACTCTGCATGAGCAACACTGGATCCTACTTATTTCCTCTGGAACAGCTTTCTTTGGGGGGGCCTACACGAGGTCTTCCTTTTTTCAGCTTGTTTATGACTGATGTGCCCCCATCCCTTTATTGGACTGTAAAGGATTATTTTTGTTGCAGTCTTGCAAATGCTTATTACTATCTTATCATTTTGATTTTGCTGCATTTTGTTTGTAATCTATTTTGTGAACAACTTTGAATAGAAGACAGCATTAATATGACAAATTCCCTGCTAAAGAAATGCTTGGCTTCAAAATACAAATTGATGCAATTTGAATCAAACAAAAGAGCTAAACGAGAAACCTAGACAGCTCAATGCTTGCGGGGCTTTTCCTTTCAAGATCTTGTCTATGAAGCCTTTAGCTCAAGCTTGGAGAAGCTGTGTCCTTCTATGCTGTTGGACTACAACTCTCATGAGTCTCAGTCAGCATGGCTAATGGTCAGGGTGCTGGCTTTATAACCTATCATCTAGGATGCTACAGGTTCCTCTTCCCAGCTTTAGTGTAACACTCACTCCCTATCCTCAAATTAAATGAATGCTTAGTAAGTGTAACTTGTGTTCATTTCCTCTTGTAACCCTTGCCTATTCTTCCCACCCCAAGCCTGACTGCAAGCTGAGTCATACTCACCACTAAATCAGTTTAGCATGACATGCAGAAGTCTCAGAAACATGTACTTCTCATCCTTTCATGCATATGTGTAGAGCAAAGTGGAAGCTTATTTCTATTTTCAATTAACTACAGTTACTCAGTATGTCCAAGCTGACACACATTATGATTGGTGGTGTTTACTAAAACATGCCAAAAATATCAAACTGTGGTTAATGACTCCCACTAAACCATAGCTTTCAGTAGGCACAGTTCAGATGGAACAAGTAGTAATGGCTACTCGAAAATGAAACTCCACTTTTGCAGTTGTGCTAGAGGGGAGTGCACAAGTCTGAATTTCATTTATGTAACACTAAACTGTGGTTTGGTGTTATGTACAAATACAGCATGGCTTGCATCTATCTTTTGCTTATTTTAATTGATAAAGGGTCATGTACATTGAAGCTGCTAATTATATCTAATAAAACCATTTCCAATTTGTACAGCAGAATGCCTGATTTCAGTAGGGCTTATCAATCTTTAAATTTGTTAATCTTTACACAAACTGTATTTTAAAGAGATATGTATCTCAGAATGTACTGGAAAGACACAGATATTTAATTGCTACAGGCCCACAAACCTAAATACATAGATTTATACATCTTATTTACATTCAGTATGAATCAGCAAGGGCTCGAACTACATGATCACAGGATGTAGAAGTTGCTGGGCTGCATTATTTCAGAAAGGAAGGAATCACATTTGAATGCTCCCCTATATGCAACACTCATATGGAATTCTAGCATGTCAGCAAGAATGTAATTCACTCAAACATGCAGCTACGTTGGGCTAGAACACAGTGTGAACTGTTGCTTAGCTTGACAAGTGGCTTTTCCAAGGGCCCATCGACAACTGTGGAGGAGTGGGAGCTCTCCGTAACCAATCTGAAAGCGCAGCATAGGGTTCTGACAAGGAATAAAGGACAGAGCAGATAAAAAGGTCACTGCTGAAGGCTGTTCTAGATAAATGTTAAGTCAGATTACCTTTCTGTTAGAAGGTATAACTATTTAATTCTGATGACACCTTTTTCATACTTACAAGCTTTGGACACCAAAATGTCTAAATGCAAGCTTGTAAATTGTCTATACTCTGAATTGTATGCTTCATGGTAAGTTTGCATCTAATGGTAAGTTTACATCCATGCACTTTTGGCTGTACTAAATGTGAATTAATATATATTGTCACTTTTATGATATTCTCAGTGGTTGTGCAAGAAGAAGAGTTTGCACTATTCATTCCACACACACACTGTTCAGGAACATCCATTACTGGAGAGGATTTGTGAGGTCTACAGCAGAGAATCTGCCCAGGTTGTCATTGGATACAGGCCATGCATGTGCTTTACTTTTTCACTAACAGGGAGCTATTCCATGTACTGGAATAATTTGCTACAACTATATTTACAACTCCACTCCAACTGTATTTAAGCATACTTTATTTTCAGGAGCAGAGTGGATTTGGCAATCACATGCACCCAGTTTCCCAGTCAGGTCTTCCATTACCATAGTGGGAGCTCGTGCCTGCCTGGGAAAGCTTGTTGCTAAAGCCAAGAACTCTTTGGCTGCGCGAGGGCAACTTGTAGTCCTCCAGATGTTTTGGTGTGCAACTTCCAGCAGCCCTAGCCAGCACAACCACTAATAAAGAATGGGAGCACTTTCCCAAAATCTCTGCAGGGGCATAAATTGCCTGCACTTATTCTAAGCTTTGCTAAATTGTATGAATCTGCTTCTTTAAATTACTTATGCTCACCATCTTGAACTACAGCAATGGCTAAATAATCCCAATGTCTAAATACTCACTTTGCCATAGTAAAGTGAGGTTGCTTATCTGTAACTGTGGTCATCTTGCAGAGAAACCACAGAGAATTGATAATTAAAAAAAATTGGGGCAGTTATTGTTTGATCAGTTAAGTCAATTCCTATAAAATGTTGATTTCAAGTTAACAAGCAACTTGAGCATGTACTAAGTATGTACTTGGAGCAAAACATAGCCTTGAGTTTACAAGTGCCGAGCAGGATTTCCAAGAACAGGACAGTTTGGAGGGCCTTCATTCACAAGGTCACCATAAACTTGAGATGACTTGACAGCATATGACAGACTCTGCTAGTTGATCAATCAGTGGGAATCCCAACCAGTAAATTAGTGGCGGGGAACATATGGCCCTCCAAATGTTGTTGGATTGCAATTCCCATCAGTCCTAGCAAGGATAGCCAAATGGTGAGGGACTGTGGGTATAGCAATCCAACATCATCTGGATAGCCACACATTCTCCATCTCTGCATTAAATAGCACTACCCAACCTGGTGGCTATTTTTTAAAAAACATATTATCTAAAGCATTAGTTGCTAATATAGATGGCCATGTTTCTCTTTCTGTTCTTCATCTCGTAAGGAACACGTGTGTTTGTTTAGTCTGATGCTAGAAGCAGATGTTAATGGCTGTACTCCAGGAGGCAGTAGTATATGGGGCTGCTCCACTTTTTGTGGAAAATGTTTTTTAAATGTTCACACATTTATAATTGTCCAGTGTTTCACCATCACTGCATAGACCAGAGGCACAAACAGAAAACAGAACGTTTCTCAATCTTTGCCTTACCCCAGTGAACTGTTGAAAGGACTCTCAATAAAGAAATGGATCTGGGGGCCTAATACTTGTATTTTTCCAGCCACTTTCACAATCCGCATCTCTTGTATTAAATTTCCCCAGCTTTACTTCAAAACCCAGTGAAGCCCAAGCTCTCTGGCTGCCACTACAGAAAAAAAAATCTAACGATTTAATTGCATGTATACATCTTGCATCCCACAGATTCTGGAATCCTAGGCACACTGGATCTACCAGCCAGACAGATGAATCTTAGGCAAGTAGTAGCTATATTTCAGATCATGCTTTTGCTTTTCAGATGATCTCCATGGTAGCCGTGAAGATTTAAATAAAGTGTTCAGTTTGATTCTGACTGCTAAATGACCACTGAAACTATTTCAATGCTGCTTTAGAAGGAGTCGACTGTCCTCTTATGGAATTCCCTCACACCCCATTATCTGTTTTGATACATTTCATGTAGGTATGTCTTTTCCACTAATTGAGATGCTGTGAACACTGGCAGTGTGAAAGATGATGATGAATCCACTGACTTCAAATATTTTTCCTTTTCTTCACAACTGATAGTTGATGAATCCACAACTTTTTACACTGAAGGCATAATTCTTATGGGACCCTCCAACAGCATTTTACTTATCTAGTCTAAATTTCCATATGCTCATTCTCAACTAAGCTGAGAAGGCTGATGAACATACATGAACAAAGGAAAATGCCAGGTTACAGAGAGGGGACAGATAATGGGGACTGTATGCAGAGCAGGATTCAGAAGAGCACTTACAGAAATCCATAGCTCCTGATGAAGTACAGAGTCATGCCATAGTTTTTACTTCCAAGCAGAAAAAAAGCTTGAGTTCTACAACTGTACTACTGTGTAATGGAGGGCAAGGAAGTAAAGTTCAGCTTCTGCTGACAAACTGCCTGTAAGCAAGTCTACTCACTGCTTCCGACCCTGTACGTAGAGGGGACCCAGAGAGATAAACACAATTTAAATATATTGCAGTGTGTTAAATGAAATTCTAGTTCTAAAAGGAAACTTAGCTTCCCATTGAAACTGGAAAAGAGAAAGCTCAACTCCTGTGAGAGCTGTGTGCATACACTCTCACTTTCTGCTCAAAAATCACTCTATTGTATTCCTAATGCTGTTATGAACATTACACATTTACAAATAGAAACCAAAATGGTGTAATCAAAATAAGTAGTTTAAAAATACATTTCTTACAAAAGAGTACTGCTAAAGCAGTGTTGTAGAAGTTAATGTATACACCAATCTAGAATTTCAAAAACAAAAAGGACCTTTATAAGATAACATGTATAAAACAAGAAATGAAATGTGATTTTATTTAAGGCAATACTGGGCTACTTCACAAATCACCACCTCAAATATATACACTGCTCCACACTACTAATCTTCTATCACATTCACGATGGGTTATTCAATACCAAAATGTTGTTTAAATCTTCAATGTCAAACTATTTCAAATTTACATTTCCATTATATTATGGAAGTGGAAGTTTTCAGTCCAATTAAAAGCAATGCAAATGCAGTTGTAGGAAAACGTTTTGAGAACTACAGAGGAATAACATCCAAAGATACTGGATGTTTCAAGTTACAAATACAACTTGTGTCAGTATGTATTTTAAGTACTAATTAAGTGTGATCTGATCAAGCTCTTTTCCTGGACACACAGTTTATGCAAAACAAAACAGGATCTGGTAGACTCACCTAGCCTTTACTTCAAAAAGTTTTAAGTTTAAAAGAACATTATTAAAAACAGGATCACTTAGTTACAAATTAAAATTCTGAATATAAATGTGTCATTTAATATTTCAGACTTACAGACTGCTGGTTGCAGCAAATGATTTACAATAATAAATATATACAAAAATGTATCTACAAATAAAAAGTACTGTTATATATGAGCAGTGACCCAGTGAAAGATACCACAGACAATTCACAAATAGTTCAGTCATGGAAAAGGACATTTGATAAAAAAAATTGAGGTTTTGATCAATTATTTACAAAACTGAAACAATGATTCTGTTCCAAGTCCCATAGGGATAAAAACAAAGAAATTTTACATGACAACTGTCATGATTTTGCTAGGTTAAATCACTTCAAAATAAAACCTTAAGAAATAGTATCATGCTCAATGGCTTCCTACTCAAAATTAAAAAAGAATGCAGTACAGGTCATGTTTAAACATTGATCATCGTAACAATGAGTCCACTCATATTACCTGATTATTTTGTAACCTCTGGATTGGCCTCCCAATGTCCATCATGTCTTATCAGATTGACAATAGGCTTCATTTCCTGAAGCTGCTTCAACACACGCTCAGTGCAATCTTTAAAAGTCTTATCTAAAACTATTTTTACAGTACCACTACACTGAAACTGTGATGGGTTTGCAAACTGTACATAGGTTTCACTTTCGGAACATGATCGTGTTCTTGCCAAAGAGTTTTTATCATTAGATTTTCTTGAGTTTGAATGAGAACCTTTCCTGTTTCCACAGTTATAGCCCCTCTCTGTATTTTTCTTTTGCTTCACTGCAGACTCTTCAAGGAACTTGAGAAAAGACACTTCAAATCCCATAGGCTTAAATGAGCTCCAGTCAAAAGCTGAAGACTGTTCTTCAGAAGTTTGAATAGCAACAGCAGTTTCCTCCTCTCTGCGTACACTACTTAATTCAACAGCCAGTATTTCTTCCTGCTTCTCAACTTTTCTCTTTTTGGTTTGAGAAGGGTATTTTTCTTTGTTTGCTCTTTTAAAATTACCATTTACACTTTGTTTTTCTGAAAGACAAGAATTAGTTTCTTGAGATTCACTGTTCACATCGGAAGAGGTCTTTGTATGGTTCTCTGAACTTGTGAGGTCCTCATTAATAAGTTTGGTAATGAACAGTTCTGCAAGCTCATCCACTTCATCCTTCTCACTCTTTTCAAGTTCATTCGGAGCCACTGCTGGAGAAGGTCTCGGGTCCTCACAGGTTTCGGACAAATGAGGCTGCAATTCTTTTACATCACATGTTTTGTCTTCAGTTGTCTCATTTTGTAAAGATACTTCTTTCTCTGGTGAATCTGAATGCTTGTTTGAGACAATTAGGAGACTCCTGTGTTGTGAAGTAAATGCTTTAGATAACTTGTGACATTTATAATGCCTAATTATATTATTTTCACTTGTGACAACTGATGAACAGCCTTTTATCATACATGGGTACTGTATAACAAATTTGCTTGTGCACTCAGATAAAGCATCATCCCGAGCCTTTATTGAATAGGCATATTTTCCACATTTCAAAGAATATGCTTTGTTTTCAGGAATCTGCCCCATTTTTGAGTTCTTTTCTATAGTAATAGCTCTCTTCCGTTTGGCCCTAATTGATATTTTGTTTCCATTTTTTCCCGCCCTATATTTCAAGCCTTTATGTTTCATTTTCATGTTTTTTTCCTGATTAGCCTTGATTGAAATATTTTCCTGGCCTGGCGTCAGGAACCGTCTTGGTCTTATTAGATGATCTTTATGCCTATCATTATGCTTATTAAAAATGTGTCGTAAAAGATTAGACCTAGTTGCATAAATTCGGTCACAACCTTCACAATCACATTTGTACATGCCATCTTCCGTTTTGTTTTGCTTTATCTTTATTCCATGGTCTGCCTCAAGATGAGTAATATAATTAACATATGCTGTAAAGGATGACTTACATTCAGATTGATCACAGGGGAATCTTCCAACATCCAGGGACGACTTCATGCTCCCAACCTCCTCAGGAGTCATCTCATGAAGCTTCATGTAGTGTTGAATAAGACTAGTGACTTCTTGAAATATCCTAGAGCAATTTCTCACCTCACATCTGAATTCTTTTACTGTTGTCTCAGTTTCATCACACTCTTCTTCTTTAGCAGTATCCTCTTCTCTGCTTGGCTCATTTTCTTCTTCTGCCTCGAGAGAGAATGATGGCAGATCAGATTTATGCACAGCTTGATAATGAAGAATCAAATTCTGCTGTATTGTAAACGCTGCGAAACAACCTTGATGCACACATCTGTATGGTCTGTAGGGACTATAAGTAGTAGGGAATTCCAAAGATTTACGTACTGGCTTTTTGTGTTTTTTTTCTTCTTTTTCTTTCCTATGTCTTCTAATTTTACGTACTTTGGGTTGTACTTGAGTATTACTGAGCGTGGCTATATTATGAAGTTCTAGAGGAATTGAAACTATTTCAGGAAGCTTTTCTAATTTTTCAGGAGCATTGGGAATATTTTCTGGAATCACCCTTTCTGAAATCACCCTTTCTAGAGCTTTCACAGATTGTATGCATATTTCATCTCTAATTTCAGGCTCTTTAGTCAACTGTGATTCATTTCTATTTTCTGTTAACACATACGGTATGCTTTTTAATTCAACAGGCCTTGGAGTTAAACCTGCAGTTTTGTTTTGGGATCTTCTTCCATATGGCCTTTTTAGTTTTAATTTTACCATTTCCTCTGTCGTAAAATGATGTACCAGCTGACAGTGGGCCCTGAGGTTAGAATTTCTTGTAAATGTCTTTGGACAGGTAGCTACAACACATTTAAATGGAGCATATTTCAACTGGTGTTTCTTGATTTCTAATATCATTTCTGGTGTATATTGATGTATTTTACTGTAATGTTTAAATAATGCATCCTTTGTCATAGCACTGTAATTACAGCTTGGGGCCTGGCACATAAAAGGCTTATGGACTTTTTCAAATGGAGTATGTGTTTCTGAAGATGGCTGGACAAGAGATGTGCTCTCAGTTGTTACAACTGGAATAAGAATTTGTGGCATTACTGCATCTGTTGGAAGACAGTGAATTATATTGCCTAATTCTTGACTTGAGGCTTCACTTTCTAACTTCAGCTTTTTCAAACCTTCTAATATTTCCATGATTTGGATATCATCTTTATGAGATGTTTCAGACTGAGAAGAACTCAGTTTGGTAAGGGGAATATTCTGTGTGTGGACAATGTGCTGAGTATGGTGAGAGGTTTTCACATTTTGAGAACCAGTTTCAGGAACACACTGAACAGCACTGCTTTGTGGACTCTGTAATGATTCAATCGACACTTCCTGTATTTCAGTTTTCACTTCAACCATCTCGGAATTCATAGCTGTTTTAATGATTTCAAGGGTCTTCTCAAAATTCTGAATAACATTATCTTCTGAAATCTCTAAACTGGGATTTTCTTGAATGCAGGAACTTAGAGTGACCTGAGAGTCACTATTTTCAGTTTTCACTAAGGGGACTATTTCTGCATCAGTTTCATGACTCGTTTTTAAGTTCTCTTTGACATTAGGAGTCAATTCATTGTCTACACTACTAAGCTTCTGTGTAAGATTATCCATTAACACTTGAGCCTCACAGTTTGCCAATACATCTGACTGAAAATTCTCTGTGGATATTTGCACACTTCCTTCAATGTTTCTAGCTAGGAGTCCCAATGCGGTCAAATCATTAGGTACCAATTTCTGTGAAAAATTAGATGCGCCTAAAGGAGCAGCTGTCTTCTTCTTTTTCTTTGAACCACTAATCCCTTTTTTATTCAAGCTGCACAATTCTGAACTTTTGATGCTATTTATAACTGAAACACGTGAAGTGTTATTTCCAAAATTATGAGCAGCAACAGAATTAGAAACCACGCTGGAACATAAGCTGTTTTCAATAGTCTTAAGTATTAAATCATCTGGAAACACTGGGACATTGCTGCATTCTTCTATTGAGGATATTTTGGTGTTAAGTGTCCGATTTTGGTCTGTTAGCAAGGTAGTCGGGTTGCAGACTGCAGGTAACAAAGGAGACATGCCTGGACTTGGCAAAACTGTTGCATTTATTTGAGTAGTACCTGTGATACAACTAGTTGTAATTAAATGTGGTAAGATTTCTGTAGAGTCAAAAGTACTTGGAATGCCTGCAGTTTCCAAGGCCTGTTTGATAATTTCATTTCCTTCCTCGCTTGCATTGAAGTTAGTCACATTGGTCCGTGGAAACAGATTCTGCAAAAATGCAGCTGATCGATTTTCAGTAGCAAGCAGTTGCAGGAATGATGGCTCCTTGAAACATGCCTCAGGACTAAATGCTGACTGCTGTTGCTGCTGTAAGGTTAGAGCATTTGAGGAAAGAATCATACTGGCAAGTAGAGAGGATTGTCCATTAAGCTGCAGAGTTTCAGGACAAATTTCTGATTCATCCAGGGGTTTACAGTAGGAACGCTTGGACAGATGACCACCAAGTGATCTGGGATTGGAAAAAACCCTGTAACATCTACTACAAATAAACTTGCCATCCCTGATTATTGCTGGCCATTTTGCCCGCTTATTATGCTTTGGTTTTTTGTCTTTTCCATCTACACCTCGCCTACGATCTTTTTTCGCTTTTTCCAATACCAGAGGTTGTGGAGTGGTTTCACTGAAGTTATTCTCATTATTCATTTGTGAAGAAAACAGTACATCAACACTTTCATCTTTTGAAAAAGATGAACTAGTATTTCCTTCCAGTTGGGAGGAAAAGTGATTTGTATTATTTTCCATTTGTGAGAAAACAGAACTTGGACCATTGTCTGCTGGGGAAGGAAAGAGAGAAATTGGACCATTTTCTGCAGGTAAAGGAAGGAAAGGATCTGAACCACTGTCAATATTCAGAGGCATAACTGGTTTTTCTAGATCATCCAACTGTGAAGGTAATGTTGCATTAGACAGGCTTCCTATTTGGGAGCCCAATGTATTCTCTGGTTCACTTTTAATATGGGAAGAGAGACCTGTATTTATAGGATTTTCCACATTAGGCAGTAATGAATTAGTCATATTTTCTAGACGTGTTGGAAAAAGAGCATTAGACAGTTGTTGCAGCTGGCTTGTACAAGTGGAATTTAAACTGGTTTGGGTTTGTTGAGGAAAAGCATCAGCAGTGGGAGCAACTTGCGATGGTAAAAAATAAACTATCTTGCTATCATTTGGCAAATTTTGCGAACTGCTTGTTTTTCGACTTTTCTTATTCTTACGCTGCATCTTAAATGAGGCATATTGATCAGGATGTGCTGTTTTCATATGTTTGCCAATGCTCTGAGAAGAATTGTAGATTCGAGTACATCCCTCAACTTGGCAAGTGAATTTCTGAACTGGAGTTGCCAATGGTATGACTGGAACAAAAGGAGTGCCAATACTGTTCTGGGCTGGAGCAAGTGTAATCCCTTCTAAAGTCTTCAGAGGCAGGTTATAGAGATCAGTAGCAGTTTTAATGCTTTCTTCAAGCTGAAGTTTTGGAGAGAGCAAATTTTGATACCCTACTTGATTTTCCACACTAAAAGGCATATGGCTTCTCTCTTTTTCTGAATCTTTTGTTGCAAAGATTTCAGGTTCAGGTTTAACTGAATTCATGGAAATGTCCTGGGACTGACTGACACAGTCATCCTCTTTCCCTTGCTGGAAAACTGCGAGATCACTGCAAGAATCTTCAACTGTTGAACATAACTGCTGGATTACAGGTGCTTCAGTATCTATTTTATTACTCCTGGAAAGTAGTTTGCCCTTTTTTGCCATGTTTTCTCGAATTTTTTGGCCCAAGAGAGGCATCAAAACATTGCTGGCTAGAACAAGTGAGTCTGCCTTTGCTGAAGAAGTTACAGGCTGCTCCACAGTTTCAGTGGAGACTGTATCAGTCTGTTCCAATACACTAGTTGATATTTTTGTCCTCTCATTCTCAAGTGATTCATCTTTGACCTGATCTGAAATATAATTATCTGCTTTGGCACAATTATTTATGCTATTGTCAGGTGGCAGCACCAATGTCTCTTCCTTTGGGGGGATTTCTTCGACATTCACAGTATCTTCTAAAGGTTGAGAAAAAATATTACCACTATCAGACTGTGGTACCTTTTCAGATTTAGTGTGATCCTCAATATGCTTTTCTAATTCATTCTGAGAACGGTAAACTTTTCCACAACCTGCAAGCTTGCAGGTGAAGGTATTATAGTGCTGTGCTTCATGATCATAAAGCAAGTAAGCTTCTGAAAACACTCTTCCACATTTAGGAAACATGCACTTTGCCTTGAAGACTGGGTGCTCTTTTCTGTGACTCAGAAGTTCAGCATAACTGTTAAAGCTAGCCTTACATTTCATCTGTATACAGATATAGGGTTTGCTTCCACAGTGCATTTGCAAGTGATCATTAAGATGGGTAACACTTACAAAATGTCGCCTACAGTACTGGCAAATTACTTTTTTGCTTTGCATCTCAAGAAAACGTTTAGCTTCCTCACTGTCTTTGTGGCCCTTTGCATGCGCAATCAAATTTTTAAAGTATTTAAAGCCTTTTTTACATAAGGTAACAGGGCAGGTAAACTCATTGACAGGCAATGGCTTTTGGACTGGTACAATTTCTGGAATGTAAGGTTTGTCTTTTTCATAATTCTCATCATCAGAGCCGTCATTATCATTAAAAACAATAAAGTCTGCTGCATAAAGACTGTTCTTTTTTATGTGCCGTTGTTCCTGCTTAACTACAGTATTCTTCTTGTTCACACCAGTGGTTACTGTTTTGGGTGGTCTTCCTAATTTTCTCAGTGGTTTCATTGCAGCCAGTCTCTCTTTACTGGATTTCTTAACATGTAGTGTTACATGAGGAACAAAAGTTTCTTTAGAATTAAAATTTTGTGCACATATTGGGCAACTATAAATGCCATCTTTGTAGTGTTTCTGTGCATGCCTGACTATTCTATGTCCAAGGAATTCCTTATCACATAGCACACAATATTGCATATATGCTTGCCAGTTCCTAAATCTAGCAGATATGAATCCTCGCTCTCTCAACTTTTTTATTTCTCTGTTTTTCTGTTTTTTATCTCTAATTCCTCTAAGCAAGTTTGTAGCTTCGTCAAAACAGCCAGAAAGTCCATTCATTGGAGTTTCTTTGTTCTCATCTTGGCAATCCTCCACCTTTTCATGCATTTCAGTGTCATTCAGCTCATCTATTGAAGATACTATTGATGCCTCCTCTCCCATCAACGCAAGACACTGACGTTTTAGCATTTTCCAGTCCCAAAATTCTGGATCAAAAGGCCAATGTGTTTTTAAAACGAGTAAGAGCTCACAGCGTAATGAATTTGGTATTGGAAGGTTTTCTTCATCATATTTCTGGTCAGGTTGATTATACAGCATCTCTACAGCATAGTATGCATCCACAGTAGGTTCAAGAAGAAATTCACTCAGTTGACAAGCACGTTTAACCTCCAAATCATCAGGCAATAAACAGGATATAGTTTTGCAAATGGAAATCTTGACCTCTGTGTTCTCACTAGCTTCCAAACGCAATGCTTTCACACAAAGTTCAATGCAGGTTGCCAGTCCAGCAGCATCAATCTGTAAAGCAAGGGATGGATTAGAGATTTCTGCATTTATAAACATTATATAAACCTTAATTTCATTAAATTCTTCAATACAGATATTTTAAGTATTTAGAACACAAGTATCAGAATTCTTTCTTGAAACACTACGTTGTTTAATACAGTCCCGCTTTCTTGCATTTACTGGACAGTAAATTTTGCCAGCAATCAATCAATCAATCAAACAAACAAACCAGAAGGGCAAATTGTATAATTCAGTATTGCATTTACTACTGTTTCCTTCTCTGTTAAATATACAGCAACTCTATGTGATATACTAAAGTTTAGAGACAAAAATGTATTTCTGTTAGACCTTTGAACTTCAACTCTCTTCTACACAGGCAATAATGATATAGGTGTGGGGTGTAACACATTTGTCCTTCATTCAGCTGCGTCCTGATAAAACATTAACCAGAGATCTTGACTACAAGGAGCACTCTTAAATATCTATTAGCAGATCTACTTAAAGTCTGCACAAGGAAACTTTCCTCACTACTATAGCCATCTGAGCACCCCCTACCCCAACAACCTCTCAATATTCGGATGGGGGAGGCTGCAGTGGGAAAGGGAAACCAGCTGAAATCAAGGCAGAAATATTTTGCAGCTTTTCAGAAGAATGCATGGGGCTGCAGTAGGGAGCAGGAATAGGAAATTCCATTTGCAAGCATGTTCTTAACCTTAAGTTCCTTTGGATTCAGCCCAGAAATTTTAGAAGCTCTTGGAAAGAAATCTCCACAGACAAGCAATGCAAAGCCCGAAGGACTACAAGCAGCTCATCGATAACACTTTGCTAGAAAAGTTTTGCCTCCCCACAATCTTCTGGTTGCACACAATGAGAGCACCAAGATGGATGGACTGAAGAAAAGCCTTGAAGAAAAGTTGTGGGGGCAGATATCACTTGTAGACTGTCTAGTTCCAATTTAAAGGACAGTTGCTTCAAAAAAGACTACCAAGCGGATTAATGGATATCTACACAAAGCTTCTCACTCATAAATTCATGTGAGGAAGATGCTTTTAACATATTTGCACATATATGATTGATATAAATGTTCAGTGCACTATATTCATACCCCTTCCCTCTTGCTCCTCAACTCAAATGAACAAAACCAACTCAGTACAAAACTTTTCATCATAGCCCTGCAGACTGTTCAGAACAAGTACTTTCTCAGATTAAGGTATAACAGGGCTGCTTACCTGCTACAATTCTTTAAATGGTTTTCTGTACAGTAACACATAGGAGATCAACATTTCTGCAGGACAACAACCAGAACTTTCTGGAAAAATTAAAATCCCACAGGGAATGACTGGCCAGAGCCCTGAGAGAATGCTAGTCATATTCTGGGCATACCTGAATGGGCAGTACTAGCACTTCCTGTTCAGTTCTACTATGACCACAAGGAGGTCAAAGCACCTTAGATGGTGATGGATGTGTGATTGCACAGAAACTGCTCAAAGTTACAGGTAAGGACCCCTGCTTTCTTTGTGGTGTCTGTGCAGTTCTATTTACATGAATTCAGTAAGACAGTGGGCACCTGGTGTTAGACATATGTGGTGTAAGTGTCTATTACCACACACACACACACAC
Organism: Varanus komodoensis; assembly: GCF_004798865.1. Taxonomy (NCBI): domain Eukaryota; kingdom Metazoa; phylum Chordata; class Lepidosauria; order Squamata; family Varanidae; genus Varanus; species Varanus komodoensis. The sequence goes on along the minus strand of NW_025335349.1, from coordinate 13,159,527 downwards.
AATGATAATTTAGATACTGGAAACCTAATGCTTGCTGCAAGAAATTATCTCATACCAAATGTGAGCTGATAGTGATCTCCAGCAGACATCTTTCCCATCTGTGTCCCTCCCCAAAGATGCAAACCAGTAGCTCCTCATCCTAATCTCTGTTTTTCTAAGGTTCAGTGTAACCTTCTGCTGAAATAGGAAATTATATGCTGAATATAGATAGATTTGTATGGAGGAGCATTCCATCATGTGAACCCCCACCTGCAGTCTGAAGTCGTACAGCCCAGATACAAGTTTACCACCTCAGTGAGATAGAGGTCACGTTAGGATTCTGCTGAGTGCACAATAACTGAAGTAAGCACTGCAACCAAGCTCATTCATGACACCCACTTTCAGTCGCCTCAATGTAGCCTGTCAAGACACACAAAAGTTTTTTGGGTCTTCTAGAAATCTTCAGTGCCATTAATGCAGAACATCAAAATCTGAGACATCTACTGCTTGCAGCTTTTTTCCAGTGTTGTCCTACCAAGTTCAAAGAATGTCAATAGAATACTATGATTAACATAAAATACTGAGATCGACATAGGAAGACTCAGTGCATGGATTTGTCAATCATGAAAAAGCTAGCTTAAGAAATTGAGAGGGAATGTATAAATGGTGACCTGCACAGCAGGGGGTTGGACCTGATGGCGCTCTAGGCCCCTTCCAACTCTACTATCCCATGACTCTATGATTCTATGAACAGTGTCTTGACTAGGCAGGTGGTCAGAAGGCTGAGGGGTTTATATGTAAACTTTGTTAAAATGAGTAATAACCTCTGCTAAAGGAGTAGATACAGAGGGAAAACTCATTAAATCTTAATGGGATTCGTTTTAATTTCTGAGTACAGCAGACTTCTATCCACATGAGAGGCTGAAATTACCACCAAATCCATCTCAGGATAGGGCAAAATAGTATTCAAGTGCACAGGTAGAAGCTCTGCTTAAATGCCCTTGCACAGCCTCAGTTGATATAGCAGCTGCATCTTTTTCTAGAGAAGGCAAATCTCTTAAATGCCATCTACACTCAGGTCATATCCAGAATGATCTACCAAGATGCTCTACATGGGACTGCCTTAGAAAAGTGCTCAAAAAACAGCTGCTGCTAAATTTTGCAATTAGTATGGTTTTGGGGGTCCATTAAATGGGCCATACACTCAAAGGGTCAACACTCCTTTGCTGTGTGATCCACAGTGGTTTCCTATTCACTGATTAACACAATTCAAAGTGTGAATTATTGATTACCTTCAACAGAATTGCATATGGTTTGAACCCAGGCTATCACAGAGGACTACCTCCTGCCAGATTTCTTTCCGGTGACAAGTGAAAACCATTTTCCAGACATTTCAATAGATAAGGGTTGCTGTTGTTGCCACTATTACAGCTGCTGTGCCATATGTTAATTTTATTACAGTACCTGTGGATTGCTGATTTTCTTATACTGGTTTCATTGTTTTATCTACATATGATTATTTTATTGATTATTTATATGTTTCTAAATCTGTAAACCACCCAGCGAGCCTGTGGGCTATGGGGAAGTATAGAAGTGTAATGAATAAATGTTACCTTGCAACTGTTAAACCCAAGCCTTGCCACCATCAGAGATGGTAAGACAGGACAGGGTCTTTTTGGTAGCAATGATTATGTTCTGCTAGGCAGGTAGGGAGTCCTACACCACCATGAAGATGAAAATTGGATGCCCTACTTATCAGAACGGTCCTGATCTTGTTCCCCATCATGGCAGGATGAAACAGAGAATAAAAATCAGTGTACAGCAGGGGAAATCTCTTATCCTGATTCAGCTGCTAGTAGAAGTAGGAGATTTTTCCCTGCCTGGAGAGAAAGGATGAAAGCTGGGAGAGAATCTGGTAGGCTGGATAGGAAACCTCAGGCTATATCTAGTCCATGCAAGTTTCTACGCCTGCTCTTGAGACTTTTAGATGTTCTGTTAAAACTATTATATTCTGTTTGTCCTTTGGTCTTACCCTGTTCTTTTGTTTTTGCTAATTTCTTTTAAGGCACGGAGGACTTGCTTTCTTTCAGAACTGAGGACAGTTTTGCTGCTGCTCTGCAATTTACCTTTTTTATTATGTTCTTCAATTGATGACTATTGCATTTTATTAGGTTTTTAAAAAAATATTGTAAGCATGCCTCTGGGTAGGGCAACACCTTAGAAATATAAATATTAAATTAATACTCTAATGAAGATGGTTCTGAAACTCTTCAATTGAGCAAGGTATGCCTATACACAATACAGAGTAATATTTGTACTTCTTAATAACAATAGCAGAACTAAAGCCAGCTAGTCATCTGGACTGGTCAAATGCATCTGAGAGCGCACCCCACCAATGGGCTCATTCTTTTATTCCCATGCTTTTCAGAGTTCCTAGTAAAACGCTGATGGCTTGGACATTCTGAGCAGTCAGAGAAACTATTTTTCTGAGGAGTGGGACAATTATGCTTTCCAGAAAGTTCTGATTGCTGTGTTATGCAGGCATGGGATACCATATATAGGACTGCACAGAACTAAATTTTTATATAGTAGGCTCACTATACTTGATAGTGACTTACTGAATGTTCAATTCTTACTAATTTTTAATTCATACCATCATGTAAAGTAATCCTCTTGCACATCCTTACCTCCGAATTTATTACTTTAATTAGGAAGAAAATGTGGTATACTGTTTTTGTTAAGACAGACAGTTGGCGGCATCTCTCCAGATAGATTTGTACAGAAGGCTCTACTCTTTGCTGCAACTTGCTCCAGAAGAGAGTTAGTTCCCTGAAATAGAGTTTTACAACATTAAACTATAGCAACATTGAAACACTACAGCCATTATACTTCCTCAAATCAGTTTTCAGCTGCAAGGGAAGCCATGAAGAAGGATGCTAACTTACATTTTAAAATCATAACCTATATATTAATGTACGAGGTTACTCGCATGATACATTTCAGCAGTACTGTTCCTTAACAGGAATTCTCAATATATAGACCATTTCTGAATTTTAAATGTGCCAACATTTCCAACCATAGCTTAGCATTTCAAAGTATCTAAATATTGAGGATAATGTAAATCTTGCCTATTTTATCCCAGAGGACTGTGCAGGCCAGTCATTCATTAGATGCTACATGGAAAATACTGACACAGGACATTCACAATGACTGAACTAGACTGGAAATGGAGAAAAAGTGTCTTAACAGATTCATAAAAATTAAAACAAAAGAAGTTCTACACATGTTAAAATGAACTCTAATTTCCATTAGATCAGTCTGCTAAAAGCTGTAGAATTAGACTCCAACATAGACACCTAGAAATTGTTTTTTTAATAAGCAGTTGTGATTTTTAATGTTTAATCTGTTTTATGAGCCTTAATTCAGAGAAATGGACACCAGTGGCATTTGTATTGTAGTTATGGCAAAAACCTTCATTGCATAATACACTGCTTGCTTTCTTCAATAACTTGGCATATTTATTACATCTTGGATATACTAGCCATAATATAATACAGTTGAAAAGGAGAGAGAGTCCAACCTACCATGCACAATACATTTCTCCTTGTTGGAGTTGACGAGATAAAAATGCTGCACATAAAATCAGAGCACTCTTTTCATCTCCTTCAGATTCTAGATTACAGATCATTTCTAATGCATCTTTGCAGTCTATGTCTGCAATCTGGAGGGAGAGGAAAAAATGACAAAACTAAATACTTAAATTTATTTTCAGGCAAAGACAATTTGTTAGAAAAGGTAAGTCTCCAGGTATAAGTTCTATAATAGATTAAGTTTGTGAAGAACTGGATAACATATCCCCAAGTTTAAAATGATCGAAGTTCAAGGTTTAAACTGAAAGAACGCTAACAACCAATGGGTTTTCTGTAACATGTAAAGAAATATGTGTTGTAAGGAAAATACAAACTTTTTTGCACATATAGTATTGGGAGCAACCACTGGGCATGTGCAGACTCATAGGTGTGCTCCATTCCCTTTTCGATTCCCCGCCCCCCTGCCCACAACATCACTTATGCCGTACCACTTCGTTTACACCAAGGTTAATACTAACTAGAGTTAAACCAGGATATAATTGAAAAATCTGGTTTGGAGCTAACCATGCCTAGTATTAGTTTTGGCACAAATGTGAAAATGCTGCACAGTCAATAATGGAAAGGAAAGGCAATTAAAGCCATAGAAAGTGGACATTCTTTCCCCTAACTATGGTTAAAAAATTAGGAAATGTATTTCCACCAAGCTACTGAAGGAATGCTACTTCAATTCTCTACTCTTAGAATCATAAAGATGATGGACTATGACTGTCCGAAACTACTATGTATCTGACAATCTGCACACAATTCCACAGGGAACTCCTATTTCTATGAAAGCTGAGAAACTGTTTGCTGTCCTTACATGTGCTTTACAGTCTACCAGCTTATAACATAAGACAATGCACTTTCCATTACTTACTATAGGTATCTTCACATATTACAATAAAGGAATATTAAAAAAAAGAGAGGAAATTTCTGTGGTTGTATTTCTTACTTATGTTTCTAGAGAAATGTACATACAGGAACTTAAAAGAGTGAGAAGTGAAAGCTCATTTTACATTTCAGAGCATGTCTCTTATAATTTTGCAAATTCATTTTCATATATTATACTAGAAGACTGCTAAGAGAAATTAAATACTGTGATCATTCTGCTGGATGCTACAAAGGACATCTTGTCCTGGGAATAGCAAAAGGATTCACTTTAAGACCCAAAGAATGCAAATGCCTTGTGCATATCAAGCAGGTGTAGGGCAGAGTCGATCAGATTTAAAGGTTATAGTGAAGAAGGCCAGCAAAACAGTATCTTGGTTGAGATGGACTAGTGAGGCCACCTTTGGAAGGAATGTACTGCCTTGTCTCTATGGAAGATAAAGTATGGCAGGTCAACATGTAATGCACTGGCCCTTCTGAGAAACGAGATGTGCAGTGGCCAAAAGTTCAAAGGGTCATTTTATGAGAGTTTGTAGAACAACTGAGAGGCTCTAGCTTGTGATTAAGGACTGGATTCATGAAGCAATGTTTTGAAGTACTTTCAGAAACTGACTGAATGGCAGATGTGAAAAGACCAAGCGACCTTGGATCAGCGATGGAACAAGGAGATCACTGCCAGATAGACCTTGATGGAAATTGGTTTCACATCCCTGCTATAAAGAGTGTGCAGGAAGTGAAGAATTTGTTGGATGGATGACTGGCTACGAATGAAGATTCTCGCTGGGCAAATGTGGAAAACGCATTCTACTTTACCAGATGGGATCTCATGGATAATCAGTGCTTCATCAAGGATCACATGTATATCCAGTCAGAGAGGTGAGCCCTGGTTAACTAGATGATCTTCTATGTGAGGTACGGGGGGGGGGGGGGTGTTGATGTTAGAAAGGAGGATCATCCCTTCATTCCATGAGATGACATTTGGGTTTGATGGAAGGCAGCCGAACATACTTTTTGACAGCCAGAGCAGGTGTGCCAACCATGACTGCTGAGGCCAACCATGAGTGATAAGGATGCAGGTGGTCCTGTTCTTGTTGTTCTTTGCCAATACCCTGGTAATGAGTGGGAATGGTGGGAAAAGCTAGAAATGAGTTCCATTCCAGTGAAGGAAGAACATGTTTCCCATCAAATCCTCACCAGTCCCAGTTCAGAAGCAAAAGTTGTTGCAGACTATGATGATCTTGGTGGTAAAGAGATTGATGGATTATGTTCCCCAGGACTAGAAGCTTTCTGTGATGCGTCCCCCATTCATGTATAACTGTGTCCTGCCTGGTCAGGGATTCTGCTCTCAAATTGACTGTCCTGACCACATGGACAACAGTGACCATGATGCCCTTGTTGATGCACCAATCCCAAATGTGCATGGTGAGATGTGCTGGGGAGATGGACTTGGTACTCTCTGTTTGTTCAGGTAGAACACCATAGTAGTGCTTCCCATTGTGATCTACAAAGGGTGGTTCTGAAGGATGGGGTGGAAGATGATGAGAGCCTTGGGAACTTTCAGGAGCTCCAAGTATCAAGTATAACTGATGTACTCATGGAGCTCTCACGCAGACCATCCCCCATGGGTCTGGTGTTGCAATGCGTGTTCCACCCCTGGAGGGAGGCATCTGTTATCACTGCGATACCTGGTGCTGGTAGTGTGAAGCTGATTCCTTCATACCAAACGTGGGATGGCAAGACACTTCTGGCTCAAATGGGCATGAACCAGAGGTGGAGTGGTTGCACCTGAAGTCTGCTGAATGAGACTGTTGCTGCCACAAACCCAAGGAAGCACTGCACATGCTATACCATAGTTCTGGGGCTGGCTTGGATCCTTGTGGCCATGCCTATCAGAACTGCACCCTTGGGGGTTGGGAGGTAGGCTCTCACAGTCATCAAGTTGATCCATGCTCCAATGCAGAGGATCATTTAAGAGGGAGAGAGAACATATTTTTCTTGGTTTAGACAAAGTTCCAGTGTTTCTAGGAGGTCACAAGTGGTTCAGACCGATTCAATGAGGTCATCTTTTGAGGGGACAACAAGCAGCCAATCATCTAGGGGAAAACTTGGGATTCCTTGCAGGTGGAGGTGGGCATGAATGACTGCCATGCATTTAATAAACCCCCTTGGGTTGTTAAGAGTCCAAATGAGAGACAGAAAATTGAAAACCCTCCCAACTTGGAAGCAAAGGAAATATTTGTAATCATGATGGACTTTAATGTGGAAATAGGCATCTTTCAAATCAATGGACCTTGATGTAGCAGTGGTAAGATGCTCTGCAAGGAAACCATGCAAAACTTCTTTGGCGAGGAAGAGGAGGAGGAAAGAAAGAAGAGGAGGAGGAGAAATTGACACCTCTGACATCTAGGATCAGACAGAAGTCACAATCCTTCTTCAGCACCATGAAATAGAACCCCTATTGAAAGTCAGATGGAAGAACAGGCTGGAGAGTTCCTCTTTGGGAGCAGCATAGCCACCTCCAGGGCCAGGACAGGGGATGGTGGCATGACCCTCATGGAACTGAGAAATGACAGAGTGACAAATTTTATCTCATATCCTCTCTCCACAATGGAGGGAATTCACCTGTCTGATGTTATGGCTTCCCAAGTGGGAGAGACACATCTTGAACAAGATGGGGAAAGGGGGACTAGTCGGTCATGCTGTCAATGCTGCCTCGTGTCTGTCTGTGGCCTCTTCCTGGATTGCTGGAAATGGCTAGCTGCCTCCCATTGCCTAGATTGTGTAGCTGCCTGCTGTAGAGAGCGAGACATGTGGTTGTTATGTGGTATAATGTAGCTGCCTGGGACCACCCCTGTGCTAACAGTAATTGAGTTTGTTCTGAGATGTTGCAGCAGGAATGAGATTTACTTCTGTTAGATGTGGTACTTCTACATCCTACAAATAATTCAGATGTTGGTGTCAGCTGTGCTGGTGTTTTCGAGTTCTCCTTGATGGAATTTAGGAGTGTTGGGAGAAAGGGGATCAACACCAGTACCATGTCCTTCATCCAGATGGCATTAAACAATGTACCATGACCTTCTCAATCTGTTGCCATGGTTAGAGCCCAAGCAAGGTAGCTATCTGTAGGATTTGCTCAAAAAACAGGCAACTTGGTCCTGCCTTAGGAAAGAAAGGTGGCAAGAGGACACAATAGTGTTGGAAATGGGGCAGGGGAGAAGATGATAGGAGGGTTTTCTTTTCTTTTTTCTTTGGCTAAGGTAAGGTTTGGGTAAAAAGGGAGTAAGAATAAAAGCAAGAACTGTAAAAAATATAGAATAAGAATGAAAGTAAGTGAGGGAAAAGCAATATTTACCAGCGGAGGAAAATCCCAAGGTACCCATAGTCAGAAAAGAACTGAGGAAGTTGACAAGAACCCCTCCCAGATATACCAAGGGCAGGAGGGAAGGGGCTCCCACCAAAATGAGACTCGCTAGGAAATCTTGCCAACAAGAGGACCTAGGCAGGTGCACAGCCCATATGTGTGATGCACAGAGACCATGGAGAACAACAGAAGGCCTCTAAGGATTCCAGCACTGGACTCACTTTGTAGACCCAACCTAGCTCTGAATCACTCAGAAGAGCTCAGGTGGACAGTTACTTGAGAATTCAACTGGGGCAGCAAACTAAGTGTTCTTCTCTGCCCTCACTGACACACAGTAGGTGCAATTATGCGTTCTCGTGCATGTTTGGTAATGTTCATGGCAGGAAGTTGAAGATGCCACTTCTACCTTGTGTCCACTGTCCAACACTTCTCATTAAGTAAGGAACCATCCAAACTCCACACTGCTGAAGGATGCTCAGGAATGACTGTGTTCATGATCCATTGTGCCTTGCCATTTCATGGGGCAACAAGGGCCTAAACAGAATCATCATTCCACCTGCAGTCTAAAGTGTTACAGGTCAGGAAGAGGTTTATCACCTCAAGGACTAGGTAATTTATATGGGCAAACTCTAACCACTCCAAAATGATGAATCTGAGAACCATTTGCTCCTCTTCAGAAACACTAGTGACATGAAGCAAAACAAGTATAACCAAACTTCCATCTTATAAGCACCAAATCACCAAGGTGTCACCAAGGGACTCTTGTACTGTTTTTGATTGTAGACACAAGGGGACAGTTCACATGAATAAGCTATGCAAAGTGTGTTGCTCATCCTAACAGAGGATCACTGTCAGCTGTCCCACTCCTTCCCTCCACTGTCCTCCATCCAGCATGCCAGGGCCTTGCATGACATAACTTGCCTCATCTCCCTGCTCTGACTGTGAACCCAATTTTGTTTGCTTTTTTTTTTTTTTAAAGAGCCTCATGTTGCCAGCAGTGACAACTGCTCCACTGATGCCCAATCAGCACTTCAGAGTAACTTTCACCAGCTTGTTGTCTTCATTTTTGAGCTGCACAAACACACACAAACGTCTTCATAATTTCTGTTGTTGCTGATGGTCTTCTGGAGTTGTTTATGTGTAGGACAGCCAAAATTATTTGTATTTTTGACTACTCTATTACCTTGTCAGTTACAGTGGTCAAATGGAAACAGAATAAGGCAGTGACACTGCATATTGGCTACACTGCTGTCAACTGGAATGCACTACAAACAGAAAAAACCATGAAGGTAAATGCATCTTTAAAAATGGGTTGTAGACCTCCCACTAACATCTGGGTTATTAAGTGTTGCACTGACTTTTTCAGTACCCTCCACTTTGGGACATTTCTGAAGTTTCCATCTAATTCAGACAGGGATGGTCTTGAGGTGACCCTTCTGTGTGTTTCTTTTTTGGGGTATTTACTACAGTTCCCTAACAGATGTCAAAAAGTCCCGACAAAAGGAATGGGAGCACTTTGGTAGGGCATCCCATTTACTTTGTCTCATTCTGCAACCTCTAAGGTTCTTCATTTTTAGAGAAACTGTCTGGTAAATGTGTGCATTTAAGGGAAATATATGTACATTTCATGGTTATGATATAAAAAGAAGAGAAATGTGTGATATATTGTGGTGCACATACCTCCATGGTTTCTTTCCTGTACGTGCATATTTGATTTTTTTTTAATAGGTAGCAAACCAGCAGCAGTCACTTCAAACTCCCACTTGAGCATCAGTGGAAAGGCTGTCACTGCTCTTGCTGCTTCCCTGCTGCCATGATGGAATCAGTCTCCTGGGTTCAGACAACATGTCAACCCATCATGAGTTCAACAACCAGTAGCCTATGTTATAGCCTGGGTTAGTATGACACAGCAACCCACCATAGCTAGTAATGCAAAATAACTTTCTGTGTCCTGTGACCCCAACCTAGCTTTTGAAAACAGGTGCAGTTTCAAAATGTGTATAATTTTAAACTGCAAAATTAACAACTACATTAGTTTTGTAATTTTCTTCAAAATCTCAAACAAGATTGCCAGATCCCTTGTGATGACCAGAAAGGAGTAGTATGCATGTCTCAAAGGCTTGCCACAAAGAGCTCAGTGAGTCCACAATTAATCTGTCTCAAATGCCTTCTGACAAATCCATATCCATCAATAATTACTGAAATCATGCACTTATAAGACTTTTCTATGCTTACTTGTAATTTATAGCCTGGTCTATGCAAAAAGCATATGGATGACCATAGGTATGCTACTTAGGAGACTACTGTTGGTTAATGTGAGAAACAGAAACATTCCTGCAAAACAGTAAACTTATCAGTAACATCTTAAAGAGTCCAGGAGTTCTCTCTTATATTTTGTGGACTGTTTCAAGGTTAAATATTAAGGAAGTGCTGTGCACACATAATTCTTTCTTCAGATATGCCCCAATGCACCACCCTTAAACAGTGTTTCTGATCATCTCTGCCCTTCACAGAATGCACTTCCAACAGTGACGCTCTGAGAAATAGTCACATAAAGCATACTCACCTCCTGCATTAGCTTTTCGTTTGGTGATCCAGAACAAAGACAGACTAGATAGGTTTGTTTAAAATTGCCTTTGCTGCTGATTTCTGGGTGGTTAGAGCACAGTTTTGCTAGGGCAGTTGCTTGAGTTAATTGCTTTGATTTCATCAAATGTTTAATACGTATATCCAGTAGCATAGGGCCTTCAAAGGCTAAAAATTCATTCACTGAAAAACAGATAATTAAACAGGCTGTCATTTCTCAATGCAACAGATATAACAAATCAATGCAACAGATATAACAAATCTGCATAACAATATTTACCATGAAATGCAAACTCACAGAACAACTTTGAGAGAGCCATTTTTGAAATACATAACCATATCTCTCTTTAAATATGATTTCCTTTATGGATTAACTACAGACAATAGTTCAATAAACTCAAATGGCCTGGATAAGACTACAGACAATCTGTTTCAAAGTCAGTAGTGAAAGAACAAGAGCCTCAACTCTTTACTATCCATGTCATTTCATAGTTACATAAAATTACAAGGTGTCATGGGATGCCATGTGCTGAAAACAGACACCAGCACATGGCACCCCAATAAGTATCAAGGATATGCCACTTAAGTTTCCCACAATGCTCTGGAGCAACACTTTGGCAGGAACACTGTGAAAAATTTAAACAGCAATGTCCACTGGGACCGCTGTTACTCCCCAGTGAGTCTCTGAGGCCAAATAAAGTAGGAGGGATTAACAAGAATGCACTTTGCTAAAGACCCCCTTAAAACTGCAGCCACCTTTGAAGGGAACATTCTCTGCAGGTCACTTCAGGCAGAAATATTAATATATAATATTAAAAATAATATTCTTACAAAAAAGCAAGTACTTCTTTAAGAATAACTCAACCATCCATAAACATCCTTTGCACAGAAACTATATGAAAAAACAAGATCAAAGCTATAAAAGGTTTAAATATGAAATCTAATTGGGCAATACAGCTTTATTTTCTCTCTCTTTATAAGTGTGTATTTGATAGAAAAAGAAATAACTATTATCAATCAACAATTATCAACAATTGAGGCAATTCTTGCCTCATGTTAATTACTTCAAACAATAGTAAAATATGTAACAGATGAATAAATGCATTTATACACAGAAGAATTGTGTACTTGTGTGCTCACAGTATGGGAGTGTCTGGTTCATTATTTCATTTCAGAGAAGCAGAAGAATGGAAGAGTACATATACCAAACCCCTACTCCTGATCTCTTCTCAGAGACAACTTCTAAACAGGACTTAATTCATGCCAACTATTTTGAACCCTGATAGCTGCAATATTCGTATTTCAAACAGAAGTTTTACCTTACTGCTCACAATGGAAAGCTAAACTACTCCCTAATTAGTAAGTTTATTTTGGACATCGTCATGATAGATTTCATTAGCGAAAAAACTGTAGAACAGTATGACTGAAGGATTGTTGAGATCAATTCTCTCTCTCTGCTAGTCCCCAAGGTTTTATCAAACCATGGTTCTGGTCTCAGAAATGGAACCCAGCAGAGGACCATGAAGAAAGGGACCAGCCATCCCTATTAATGACTCCAATTTTATTTTAGTAGAAAGTAATTCTGAAACATTGTTGGGAAAAAGCACAACACCTGTCCCTTGCCTGAAAGCAGATGAAACCACTGTTGCCCTAGTGCCATGCTTGCAGGCTTCCCATAAACATATGGTAGGCTTCTATGGGAATGGAATGCAATACATAAACAGGCCTTTGATCTGATGCAGCAGAACTCTTTAAATGTTTTATGTAATAGCAGCAAGTTAAACCTCCTTCCAAATGATATTCCTGGTTAAGTCAAAGACTGCTGTTCACACACCATTGAAATGGCGACAACTCAGCTAAAAAGGAGTGTTGAAAGAGATGTTTAAATTACAATTAACTAAATTTTAAATTCTTATTTTAAAAAAGGGGCAATTCCATGCTATAAAATAAGGAAAATAGGGGAGAGAGACCTTTGGAAGAAGGATAAAATTGGAGAAGAATCCAGAGGGTGTAATACATGATGTTACAACTTATCTATAGAGAGCATAAAGATACTACAGAATATTAAACAGGGATAAGCAACTAAAATTCTTTAAAAATAAAAACCCTTAAGGTAATAAATTAAAATCAATGCAACTGCAGAGGTTCCCCAGGCAGGCTGGATTAAGTAGTTTTAAAATATGAAAACAGATACTCCTACAGGCAAATTAATCACTCTATTTTTCAGACAACAAGCTGACAAAATGGGATGAATGGAACAAATTTAGTGTTATTATTAAGGCAACAAAACCACAATCATGATATGATTCATAGTCCACCCTCATCTGAATGCAGATAAAACATTACTTCCAAGGATTCTTAAGAGAAGAATAACTATTTTTTCAACTATTACACTGATCTAATCAAACTTCATTAGTTTCTAAAGTATTCTTAAGAATACTTTTTAATATAGAAATGTTTTCTTTTTAGATAGTAGAAACATTGATAAATGATGATACATTTATTAAAACAACTGCTCTTTAAGACATAATGTTATCAAAGAAGTCTTAGTAAATAATCATTACCCCTATCATTTAAATTTCAGAAGTCAGAATAATACATATTCAGTGACAAAGCTTGTTTGTCCTTTGACTGAATCTGTTGCATGAAAATCAATTTCAGTAGCAAAACAAAATGGTAGCATCAACCTATACAACACAAAACTGCCATCTAATGCAGAGAAAGACTGGCTTACTTAGATATGACAAATAACTATTTAAAGTAAGCATAGCCATGTAGCTTTGAACAGATCTTATAGAAATGTGATAGCAGAAAACAAATTATTTTCATTATTTCAAGAAGACCACTATCTCACAGTGAATCAAAACATTCTTGACAGTACTGCTTCCTGTCATTTCCATGTCACTGATTAAGAATACTTAGGCAATACGATATGCCTCGAGATGCACACATGCTGCCAGAATTTTGATATTCAGCACAGTAGTTCCCACTGGCTGAAGCTGTACTCACTACTGGAGTTTCAGTTTAAGAAGACATGTATTCATACTGTGGCTATATGTTCAGTTCTCCATAGTTGTTCCTCAGTTGTAGTAGGTCTAATTCAGACACCACAGTGAACCACAACTATTTCAATCTTAAGAAGCAGGAAGTTCAGTCTGGTGCTCCTAATCACTGAATCGGGCTTTGGCACAATTGGTTTTGTGACACCTGAAATGGGCCATACACTAGTCAATTTGCATCTTTACTTGATCAGTTTGGTGGCTGTTACCTTAAAATAGCTCAAGTTTCAAAAACACAAAAAACCAAGGTGAAGAAAGACACATCCATAAACAGCAGTTGCAATTTGACTGCAGTTCCAAAGAGATTTACTTAAACTGATATAATGAACAGTTCATGAAAGAACAAAGGCATGCTTTCCTCCTAAGAAACAGAAATTTCAGTGAAATTTGGGAGCCAGCCTTCTTATAAGCAATTGATTCAATATATACATAGGCTTAATGCTTTCTAACTGTGGAGTGTTTGTCGTTAAAAACAGTATGTGGAAATTGTTCAATATACTTTTTCTGTATCTAATCAAATATACGTATTGTCTTGTATACCTTCAGAATGATCCAGCAGCTAATTATATTTGTTATTTTTCAGCCTTGCTCTTCCACCCACAGGCCCCAATAATCCTTTAGGCCACAGTGTTTATCATTTCAGGTAGTTTTTCTTGCATTAACAGAGGAACATTCTATGCTGTCATTGAAATAAGATCAGAATAAGCCTTGACCTTTTAAAAATGTATATTCTATCTCATTTAGAGGAACTATAAGTGAATTAATATTAACATTTAAAACGTTAATGTCAAGGGTTTTCCTTGTAAAATACACGCTAATCTCTAATTCCACAGTAGGCTTAACTTGTAAGCAAGGGACACCTAAGACTAACTTAAATGTTAAGGTACCATAAAACTCATTTTAACTCAGTCTGCTCAAAGACATCTTCACCCACACCTACTTGCCTTTCTTTACAAGGATAAGCGGCCAATAACCCCACCACCCTTTCTTAAAGATATTTTTAACTGGGTCCTATTTTATTATTACACCTAATGCCCAAGCAGTATTTGGCCAAAAGCATTATACAAGATAATTAAAATTTTGTTAAAAGTATGTTTCTAGGCATTTATGAATTGCATTAAAGTATATCAGATATATAAATCGGTTATTTCAGTTTATTTCACAGCTGCCAAACGGCAAGTTGCCAAGAAGAAAAGCAGAGCAGGGAGAGAAACTTTGCTCATTAAAGGGGGAGGTGAGGACATTTGCTCTTTTTAGTGGTGCAATCCTTTATTTTTAGAGTACTGGCCCTACACCTTTCCCACACTTTTCCAAGTCTCTAGGTACCCCACAAAGATATGATCTACAACTTGTCCCCCTTTTCAAGCACATGATCTTCCACAAATAACCCAAGCTGCATAGCTCATTTGCAGTCTGGGCTGTAATGCTGGGAAAACTTGCCCAACGTGTAGTCTCAGTAGCCCACCCTGCATACATGTACTGTATCTCAGCACTTTGCCCACTAAGTGGTTAGCCAGCAATTTTTTAGCCTCAAAGAGGAAAGAAAAATCCTGATCCATGCTTGCAACTAACTGACCCAGTTGAACACATGAATAAGGACCGTCCTTCTCTGCCTGTCTTTCTCCAAACATTGAAGGACTGCCAGTCCCTTACAATTAAGAAGACACAGATTATGCCACATAATATCTTGTGACAGCTATATTATTCACCTTATTTATATTTCCCAGGAAGCTAATTACATGATGATCCTGAACATTAACTTTTGATCTTTCTTCATGGTACATTTATAAAATTGCATGGCCACATAGAGATACTTTCAAAAGAATGGTTTATCCCAGGAAAAAAGTCAGCTAACACAGGGGGTTCAAAAAGCCATGTGGGAGCAAACTGACAAGAGACTGTGGATACATCTGGAAATTTGAAAAACTGTCCTGGGCACCACCACAAAATAGTTGCCATGAACACATTGGTAGTCACCAAGTTTAAGGTCAAAGATGTCTGAGCCCTAGTCCACTATACAACTCCTCTGAGTCAACAATTTTGAGTGCCAAATCTCACAGACTGCAAACTCTTGTTCTCATCCACCCTTCTGCCAGTCAACTGATCTCCCCTATCTTTCTTGCTCTTATTCACCATCTAGACATACTCTCTTGCCACATGTACCCTATGCAACTATAAGGCATGCATACACACACAGTACTCGTTCAGAGGACTGAATCTTTCTCAAACCCCACAGAATTGCTCCTGGAACCCCACTGGTTTCCTGATCTTCTCCCACTCCTTCCTTGGTCTCCCCAGAACTGCCTTACCACCACCCTTCCTAGCATCACACTGCCCTCTCAAGCTGACAGAAGTCACTTCTCTTTCTTCTTCTTAGTTGCTTAGTCCACTGCAGATGGTGGGTGACCTGCAGTGACCCAACATCTTAATTTTCTAAGAATGTCTCTGAGCCCCATACTTGCTTTGAGGCACTTATGGGAAATGAAGATGCCAGTGACTGCAGGCCTTTGCTCTGCTTTAAAGCAATTGCAGCTGCAGGGAAAAACGTTTTTTGAAAGTGGGAATGATAGGACTCCTCACCAAGTGCCAGTGAAATCTTCCATGCCTGCAAGCACCATGTTGCCTACCCCAATCCCAGAAGAACAACAGTTTAATCTAATCATTATCATTTCTCTGATTTTTACAATCTTTCAACAAAGCCAAACATCAGTGAAACAGCACAAAGAATACAAAACAAATTCTACACTCGTTCCACATTGTGAAGCTGTAGCAGAGAGTAAAAATGTAAATCATGGCTATTGTTGGAATGTCCTTAATATAAAGCAGGCATATTTGCATGGGCGTAAAAAATAAACCCTAAAAATTGAAAGGGATAAAACCCCTGCCAAAACTCTAGAATGAATTTCAGGTCCTGCCTCACACAGTACCTACATAAACTCCAAGTTACATACCTTCATGTGAGAATAAATGTGATTATAAATGCATATTCTGTTACTGTTCTTTCACAGTAGGACTGCACTTCATACCAGGCTAGAAGAAACTAATGCCTAGTATGAAGTCCATGCATTATTAGCAGACCCCCTCCGATTACTAAATTTGAAATCTAAAAAAGGATCTCCTGCTACCCGCTTTAGCATTTTAACTTTTGCTATATGTTTTTGTACTTCTCCTTACACTCTATTATCTTAGTTTGAAGATTCTACAGGTCTTATTACCTAGTCAGTTGAGCTCAAAGAAATTAAAAAACTGTTTTATGTCAGTCACTATGGCATGTCAGCATGATCAAGCAACAAATCTCAAAATGACCAAAGGTGACTGATCTCCACAAGGACTGCCAGCAATCTCTCTTTTGCTAAAGCTATTTGAGTATATTTGAAAAATTTCAGGGGAGAATTATCTATTGACGGCATAATCCTATACATGGTTATTTGGAAGTAGATCCAAGAAAGCGCAACTCTGATATAGCAATAGTTTAGACATGCTTTCTTGGGCAGGGATTAACAATTGCAGATGTAAGGCCAGCTATCATCCAAAGAAAGGTGTTGATCATTTTAGTCAACAACTATCTGAACTTCTTGCAGTTATCCTCCCCCACATTTCTTGAAAAACCTCAGTCTAGCTCTAAGTCAGCCAGTAAACTTTGTTGTATAGTAAGATAACCATTATGGTTCTCCTGACATGTCTCACACCTGTAACAATAGATGAAGATTGACAAGTTAGACAATACCGTCTGGGATAGGCCAAGAATTATTTTGAGGATACAGAGTTGTGGTCTTCTTCCTACTCCCATGAGGTGCAAGTCTTGTTCCAAAATTCTACCTGGAATTTAGTGGGAAAGCATCCATGTATGCAACTCTACTTGTGATGCCAAACTTGAATTCAACATAGTTTAACTTGCACAGAGGTATTTGAGCAATGCAACAGTCACCAAATTTCTTGCATGATTTTTTTATTCTGTGGACTATGTATACATTTTACATTCAATATTTGTAAGTACTAATCACCAAGCAGGCCTAAAGCAGTTGTGCTATGGTATACTACAAATGTTGCCAAAGCTTTGAATGAAGAATATCACTACAGTACTAGCAATCCTGTGCCAGAGCAATCCTACAGACCTGTTTAGAAAATTCAAGTCTATTTGACCATGAATGATGCAGAATGACCAAGAATGATGCAAAGAATGATTTGACAGTGTCATTTAAAAGTCTCTCCCTTTTCTTTCTTAATAAAACAAAATATTTTTAAAAATGTAACTAGCATTTCCCCCTTTAATTTAAATATCCATAATTTTCAGGTGCTCATGTGGCAGCAACTATTGACATAAGTAAAAATATATATCTTAAATACTAAAAACAGCTTTACTTACATTCATAATTACCGAAGATTTTTATAACACCACTATAAAGTCTGAGTTCTCAAAGAATGAGGTGGGGGATCCTTGGAGGGCAAGTATGACTTTCCAGGTAGAAAGAAAAAGACAGGTTGCTTACCTGTAACCTTAGTTCACTGAGTGGTTGTCTGCACATTCACACCTTAAGACCCATTTGGGAAACATCTGCGGATAAGGAATTTTTGACAGGAACCCTCCCCACACTGTCCCAGGGGGAAATTACCCTTGTGTGTTACTGCTTATTTCCCCAGTTCCTTGCAATCACTTGTTACAGTCTCAAAAATTACTCTCACGGACTTAGTACCAACTCTGATATAGATTTTGAAGCAGGAATGGTGGTACAGGTTGTGTGACTGCACAGATTACCAGTTAAGAACTACAGTTGCAAATTAGCGACCTGTATTTCTTCTTCTGATCTCTGTGCATCACACCTATGGGCTGATCATTTACCTGTGGTGGGGGCTGGTCCTACCAGTTGGTTTGGTATTGCATTGTCTACTTTGGCAGTGTGCACTAAAGTAAGACCAATCTGATGTGAGATATACCAATTGAATATACTGAGGGTTAGACTGAGCACATGGAGAGATTTCATGCCCCTCTGCTCATTTAAGTACCAAATTGTGATGATATTCTTTGAGACTAATTGAACCAAACAGCCTGAGATGAGATTGTAAACTCTTAAACACATTCTGACTGTCAGCAACTCCAAGAAATGGATGCAATCTGAAGATTCCACAAGGTCCACAATCCTTGCAACTCCAAGAGTCCACAATGAACACTCACCCTGACAGGGATGCATTTGGGCTAAGGATCTAAGATGGGAAGTTTGGATAAATGGGATGCACACATAATGTTTAGAGGCATCTTCCACCAGGCCAGTGGATTTGCTACTTTTGATGATAAACAAAGATAGGTCCAACAGGCATCCCATTTGGAGGCTGAATACCTGGAAGAACCAATTTTGGAGCACTGTCTTTCTCAAGCATGTGAAAAATATTAGCAGTGGGAGGTACCATCAATCCCAATAACTGTTGAATACATATTGTGTGGATATTTATCTATACTGGCAGAGCAGAAGGTCAAACATTTGGCTCACAAAAGAATCCATAATTACCCCAATGAATTAGATTTTCTACATCTGTTACAAGTAGCATTCTCCACACTGAGGTAGAGACTGAGGTCCTACAGAAGGGGATGCATCAGGTAAATACCTATAGGAGAAGGAGAACTGATGCTTCTGTGGCCATCCAATAGCCTTGGGGGTGATAAAAGGCATTCATGGCCCTGAGATCCAGGAATGGCTGAAGTCCAATCACTCCTCCAGAACTGAAAAGTATCAGGAGTGGAAAGCGTCATGAAGCTGATACAATGAGACAAACTTTATGTCACCCTTTGCTATGAAGGTCTCTTCTTTCATCCAAAGATGGGGCCATGACTTGGATGGAACTGATAGGACAAAGGGTATCTGCCTCAATCCTATAATGTGACATATTCTTATGCAGATGGAAAGGGAGCCAGATAGTACTGAAGGTAGGGCATTCAGAACAACAAGCAAAAAGCCGGGGTGGTCAAAGATGGCATATGTTATGTAGGCCAGCTTCCTGTAGGGACCACAGAACTTGAAAATATCTTGTTCTCTGGGAACTGTTCAAAGAACTGCCGCCTTCTTCCAGAAGAATTG
Source organism: Varanus komodoensis (assembly GCF_004798865.1). Taxonomy (NCBI): domain Eukaryota; kingdom Metazoa; phylum Chordata; class Lepidosauria; order Squamata; family Varanidae; genus Varanus; species Varanus komodoensis. The sequence goes on along the minus strand of NW_025335349.1, from coordinate 13,139,954 downwards.
CTACATCAAGAGTGTTAAGTTTAGTGGAATGGAAAAGTAAATCCAATGGCCCATGGGATCTAGATGCCTGCTTTCCTTATCCATAGGGGAAGGGTGAACACTTAGTGACTTCCCAAGATGCCTCTAACAGAGTTAGGAGATGGATTAGTAAAAAGAACGCATGTGTCCTTCTCTTGTACCCTATACATCAGGGGTCCTCAAACTTTTTCACCAGGGGGCCGGTTGAAAGGTGCCTGTGCTGGGTGCGGGCCGGAAAGGTGGTGCCTGATCATGCGCATGCATCGAGGCAAGGTGAGGCAGGGGTGGGCAAGCGCTGCGAGGTGGGCGCACGAGGCAGCGGATTGCTCGTTTGGAGATTGTTTTCTCCCTGTGCTGCCTCCCTGTGTGCGGGGTGAGGTGGGCAGTGGCGGGCGCGCGTGTGGGTGTGGCAGGTCCAAATGGGCATGGCAGGCCGGATCCAGTCCCCGGGCCGTAGTTTGAGGACCCATACTCTACATATTCCTGTTTTTTCTACATTGGAGCCATAAAGAGGAGGAAGCCTTGCAGGATTTCTTGGATGGTCTGTAGCAAAGTTGGTACAAGTGGGATGTTAACAGGAGCTGATCCAAGCTGATTGTGTATGTGTGAACACAGTGTCAGATATTGCCTCAGACTAGGGGAAGCTATAGTCTCAGACACCAATTTTGACTCAGAGAGAAAAGCTGCAGAGTTAGGCCCAGCTGTGGGAAACAATTCCCACTGCCTAGCAAACAGTGAGGGAGAAGAGGCATGGGAGAATGAGACCTTTCACAACTGGTCCTGTGTCTCAGTCAGGGATGTTGCCCCTTTGAACAGGGCAGCAGCAGCAGGTCTCTGCCGGAGAGGATGTTTCAGGGTGTCTCTTTTAAGTCTGATACTGAAAGAAGAGGCACAGCATAAACATCCCATCAGGCACAGTGCCTGCTTGAGGGTCAGGTTTCTTTGCCAGGATCAAATTACCATGAGTGATCCTTCGCAGGAACTCCACTGTATTTAAACATACACAGCATCCAGTAGCCTCTACAGGAAAGAAGGCACTAAAAACTTGGAAAGCTTTCCACCTTCTTCTGAACCCTGAACTTTATGACTTTCCTTATGAGCTACACTCTGAGTGACTATGATGCTTCTGACATAACATTTACCTGGAACTTCACCATAATCGTTTTCTGTCAATTTTTATTGCATCTGTAAAGGGAAGTAACTAATTACAGGAATTACATCAATAGCTTATTAGGATTCTAGTCCTGCCTAGGTAGCCAATTACAAACCCAAAGGGTCCTTCACCCTTCTAACTACCTGATGCACTTCCAAGCCAAGAGACTAAGACAAATGGAATACCTACTCCCCAAAATGAAACCATGACTTCTGAAGGTGAAGCTGGATCTTGATTGCTCAGTGTTGCAATCAAGGCTTATGCCTTGGAAGTTCTCCATGATCCAGCTCTGTCACTTGAGGCTCAGGTGGCCTCAGTGGCCCACAGAGCCTTCTACCAGTTTCAGTTGGTGGCCCAGCTATGCCTCTATCTGGCCAGGGATAGCTTGGTTTGAGTATTCTATGCTCTCGTAATCTCTAAAGTAGATTCCTACAGTGCAGTGTATGTAGGGCTGCTCTTGAAGATGGTTCAGAAGCTGCCACTTGTGTGGAATGGGATAATTGGGATCTGTAGGTTTGAACAGATAAGCCAGTTCAGGTTCACCTACATTGGCTGCCTGTATGCTTCCAGGCACAATTCAAGGTGCGAGTTTTAACCGATAAAGCCTTACGTAGCTTGGGACCACAATACCTATCAGAGGGCCTCTCCCAATCACAATCTACTTGGACACTATACTCAACCTTTGGGGCTTTCCTCTGAGGCTTGGAGGGTGGCCTTTCTTTGTGGTGGCTCTCCATCTTTCAAAGTATCTTCCCACTGTGGCCAGCCTTGCACCAAACTTGCCATCTTTTCAGCACCAGGTTAAGAACATAAGAACAGAGAACACAAGAAAAGCCCTGCTGGATCAGACCAAAGGTCCATCTAGTCCAGCACTCCACATACACAGTGGCAGTCCAGCTGCTCACAGGATCCTCCAAGCTGCTGCTGCCAAAGCCCCTCAGCAACTGGTGTATGGAGGCATGCTCCCTCTACTAAAGGAGGCAGCACACAGGCAGCAGGCTAGTAGCCTCCCTCATCAATCTGTGAAATCCCTTTCTAAAGCCTGTCAATCTTGGGCTGCCATCCTGCCCCTTCAGCTCGTACTATACCTTTTGGGAGAAGACTGAGCCACAGTAGGAGTTGAGCACTTCTGTCTTTTCTTCGTCATCTGTTATTATTGTTCTGTCCATGGTGAGAAGTTGTACTCCCTTCTCTTTCACCTGCCTTTTGCTTTGGACATATTTATATAAGGGAAGTATGATTTTGGTGATTTTATTTTCTATTCTGTTCCTATTGACGTCTAATATGGAGTCTGCCTTCTTTACAGAAGCTAAGCACTGGACTGACATTTTCATCGAACTGTCATTGAACTACCCCAACGCTGCATTATGCTGCTAAGACAGCCCTTTAGGCTGGAGTCTTTAAAGATCTTTTGGTTACCCAGGGGCCTGAGGGGATTTATCCAGGTGATTCTTTTCTCTTGCAGAGTCAGTTTTTACTATACATTGCTTTAGCTGTTTTAAATTAATTTAAAATTCATTTTAACAATGCTTTGTTTTTATGATATTTGCATTTCATTGTTTTGCTGTATGCACTGTTGTAAACTGCCCAGACAGCTTTTGCTATGGGGTGGTACAGAAATGAAATTAATTATGAATTGGGCAGCAGCAGACATCAAGTCCAGTTAATCACTGTCTGTCCCTGATTGTGGGAACAACCCTGAAAGCCGCCTGAGCTGTACTTCAGCAGGTTGTGTCAACAACTTAGGCACCTGAATTAATGAGGTATCAGAACGTCAGCCAAGTGCAAACTTAAGGAGCACTCAGAGAGCAGTTGTATAGATGAAAGCACAATCTGTATCAGCTGTGGCAGCAGCATGAAGAATGGTGGCACAGACATTATCATCCATACAAGCAATGTCAACCCACAGGTGATTACAGACAAGAGAAGAGGAAGAACACCTTAGCACTTGTAATATGAACAGCAAATCACAACAGAGGTTCCCTAGTGGGTTACCACAGTGGTGGTAAAAAAAGAATTTGAGGGGGTAGGCAGAAACCTGCTGGGAGTATGCACATTGGGATGGTGAGGGAGGATGCCTACCAAGCATTCCTCAAGTATAGACATTTCCTAAATGGAGCACCACATGGGTGCAGACTCGATATGCAAGATGCACAGAGACCATGACCAACCTTGAGCTGAAGCTCGTTCTCCCTACCAGCAAACAACTTGCTAAACTGAGCCACAATGGATTTTAGAGGTCACTGTCACTACCTTGTGATTCCAACATGATCTCAGAATACTTAATTCTTAAGAGGTGTATTAGACAGGCTCCACCAGAAGAATAATGAGGTGGGTATTAAGGATTGACAGGGAACACAGGGAACATTTCCAGTATCCAAAAGCCAGAATAGTTTTTGGAGCCATGTCAAGGATTATGGTCTTCTGGCCATTAGGAAGAATGCCCTGAAGCTGCTTTTCTCAAGTATATTCCTTAGATAAGATGGCCTTTTGCTGTGAGAACCAAGCCTGTTTACTTTACTGAAGCAGCTTTGTTTATCTCCTGTCTCTCAGGAAAGAGGGTTAGAGCTTGGGTGTACTGACAGCCTATAAGCCAGCAGGAGAAAATTCTGAAACATCCATTGCAACAGGCATTGCCTTTTGTTGTTTGGAAAGAGAAACTGACATATCACTCACCTGGCAACCTTGAAATACTTCGACCTATTCAGGGAATCAGTGTGACCACAGATAAGGGGAGTGCAAGTTTTCTTTTGTTTGTTTGTATTCTGTATCTATATTTCATCAGTATATCAATACGCTGTCCTTGACAAAAATGGTTTTGCTTCATCCTGAGTAGTATCTCAAATCTTAAGTAAGTTGCCTTGGCTGGATCAGGCCACTAGAGATTAATACATAAAGTTTGTCTAATATGATTTTAGGGGAGGATTAGAGATGTTCTGCTTTGAAAGTTCACATTCAATAGTGGTTAGATATGGAAGTCCTTACATATAGCTGCAGCTTCTTGTGTGTGTGCATGAGGAACTAAGAAACTGATGGGCTGTGAGATGGGGGGGAATGGAAGTGTACAAGTAATTCTTCAAACATTTTGAGAAAATTTGGTTTAAAAAGAGCACGATATTTTAAATAACTTTTATAAAGATCGCAGAAACTGATTCCTCTTTTCCTTAATAGTATGAACTTACCCTTATCCTCATCCAGTGATTCTTGGGAAAGAATACTGCAAAGAATGGGATTCTTCCATGTACCATTCTCTTGGGCGAGAAGAGATAAAAAATGTAGTTGGCAGCTTCCATTCTGCATCAACTTTGTGTGTGCCATCTGGGAAAAATTACATGCATTATAAAACAGTAATGTTACAAACTTTATTCTTATAACTCCAATGCTACAAGTGCACCAATGCTGGGCATATTTAAGGGACACTGTTTTCACATGCTACCTTTTGGATCTTTAAAATTAGATCTTACCGAGTTAAGAGTTTGAAAAGAGAAAATTTTAATATGGCCACTAGGTTTATTTCATGATTTTGCAAGGTCATTGGGGGGTGGAGGATCACTGAAGTACTAGAAGTTGACAATTTGACATTCGATAGACATTCAAAGCCTTGTTGGGTTTATTAACTGCAGTATTTTTTACCTTCTGAGGTATGGTTAAGCTAAGATTTTAGTTACTCTTCTATGGCAATTAAGAACATTTGATAAGGGTACAATCAATATCCTTCATGCTTGGTGCATGAAAGCCTCTGGTTGCCAGTTGAAGCCCAGGCCTGGTTTAAAGTGCTTTTTTAAATATACAGTGGTACCTTGGCTCACAAACTGACTCTAGTCATGACCCAAATTGGTCATGAGCCAAGTTAAATTTCCCCATAAGGTTCAATGTAAATAAGGTTAATCCGTTCTGTAACCAGTTTAATCAGAAAAATGTGAAGCAAAGTGACAAAGAACAACAAAGATCACGCCCATCTCTCCGTCCCCACCTAAGCACAAGCGCAACCATTTCCAGCATGACTGAGATTGCGCCGGTCATCCCAGTGCACTGTGGTGGAGGAGACGGGCACGATCGCAAGCACACTGGGGGAGAGAGAGACGGGCGCAATCTCGGCCATATCCCCATCCCCACCAAGTGGGGAGATGGCCACAGTTGTGCTGGGGATGGGGAGATGGCCAAGATTGCGCCCGTCTTTCCTGCAGGAAAGCGTCCATTATCACGCACGTCTTCCCTGCATGAATGCAACTGCAATTGTGGCCATCTCCCCACTCGGGGGGGGGGGGGGAGATGGTTGCGATCTTGGTCACCACCCAACACAGAGTTCATGACCCACACCAAAATTTTCATTAAATTTTTGTTTGCAACCCGATTTGGTCATGAACCAAGGCGTTAAACAGTTTGGGACCTGATTACTTGAAGGACCACCTTTTCTAATATACTCTTACCCACCCACCGAAATCTGGAAATGAGGTCCTTATGAAAGAGCCATCCCTACAGGAAAAAAAGGGATGGCAATTAGAAAAAGGGCCTTCTCAGTGGCTGCCCCCAACCTTTAGAATGGGCTTTCTAAATTGGTTCGCCTGGAGCTATTACTACGTTTCGATGTTAGGCAAAAACTGTCCCCTTTCGCTGATATTTCAAGACCTGATTTTAACACCTGATTATGATAGCTTCAATCCAGCAATTTCCCTTCTCTCTTCCCCCTATAACAATACTTGTAATAATTAATTAATTAATTAATTGTAATTGATGTATTTTAATGTGGTTAGCTGCTTAAAGAGCCTTGTAAGGCCAATTCAACAGCATATAAATTTGAAAATAAAGTATGAGTGGCGCTGGCAGTGATCTCTGCCACCTTGCATGTCTTACTGCATATTTAATCTAAACAGCCTTTTTCAGTCATCTACATGAAGCACTGTGAAGAGATGAGAAGAAGCCTGAGGCACTATTTGGAGACAGTATAAGACACTGGCCCAGCCTCTGCCCCTGGAAAGACCCTTTAGCCCTTTCTAAGGCAATGAAATTCTTTCCATGTTGGTTCTGATGGGTTCAGAGTGAAGGCTCTTCATTCTGTGGTCAGAGGACCTCAGCGTTGAGATTCTGTATAATTCTATGGCTTTCCAAACAATGTTTTACCCTTAGGAGTGCAGCTATTAGAACTGTAATTGACGAGTACATAGTTTGCTTTTAAATTAGTGTTGTTTAAAACACTGTTGGGCACTACCCATTTTAGTTATTATCTTACAGCTCTCCCACCCTAGGTCTGCTAGCACATGCAGAAAACTTGAATGAAGAAATCTGTACCAAGGAGAGATTAAAAATTAAGCGCTCAATAGAAGTCTGACTCATAGTTCTGATAAGAATTCACTGTGTATTGGGGAAGAGTACAGAAATCAGAATAAACCTCTGAATGAAACAAGGCAGGATTAAAAACACCCTTCCATTCTGGTACTCTAAAATAAGGATGCCACACACAGTTCTTCTGCTTACTGGATAATCCTATTCCTTCACTAGCTTTTGGCATAAAGCTCTTCAGGTTTCATTCCCATTCAAATTATTTCATTTGTCAAAGAAACAGATGAGATTGTAACTGGGCAGTTAGATGAAATAATGCAAAGAGAAATGACTACTTGACTAGAAAATGAGAAGGAAACTATAATACTTTTTACTCTTTCAAAAATTGTTCATGTTTGAAGCCTGAACCTTAAGGAACTGAAGCTTTTATATAAGCATACACTGCTTTGACGTTACAGATTGTGTTAAACATGAACTAGAGAGTGCAATGTGTGCCTTTAAAAGGCTCTTCAACAGGTGCAGTATTACACGCAACAGTATCTCCTTGTTAGTGCGAGAGCTGCTTTTCTTGAATTCATGCCTATTCCATCTTAAAAATATTTGATGCCTTCTCTATTACCCCAGCCCAATCTCTTAAAATGTGTAGCATCATTTGGACACAATGCTGTGAAAACACTAGAAAAGTAGGATTGAAGTTGCATTTATCGTGTCTTTAAAACATGGCTGGGAAGGCCTTGAGGTATACTTAGGGTCACAACATAATTGAGAGATGGGAATATCTATATCTATGTATATACATTATCTCTAAGGACTAACAGAGCTATCAAATGCTTAATTCATTTCAACAGCAGTCAGAGAGCTGGAATATGGTACACTGATAGTCCAACATACATTGATCATCAATAAGGTCTAAAAATGATTTTTTTTTCTTTTACTCTTTGGCATATAGTTAGGAAGGCTTAGATTTCATTTAAGCCAAATTCTAGTCACAGTCTCATGAAACTGCTGTGTAATCTCCTTATGTGATTTCAATTCACATACAAAACACAGAAATAAGATAAAAATAATAATTGAAAAACTGAAACTATTATAACATCATGGTGAAAAAACCGAGTGGTGTCAGAGCCCCTACATAGTTCTTTGCATTGCTAATAATTTTAGTATCTTCCCCTGCCCTTTCATTTAAGCAGTGCAAGGGTAGTATTTGCAATTGACCAAGTTCATATGCAATAGCTAACTACTGGCTAGGCAAGCTACAGTTACTTGTGGCTCATTGGAGAGCTCATGCTACCTCCCATGCACCAAGCCCTTCTGCTCTCTTTCTGGATCACCAACCAAGCCAGGGGTGCCAGTTCTCTAGGATGCTGAGGAGATGCAACATGGTTTTCACTGAACAAACCTGAACATGGGTTCAAATTCTGGGCTGTTTCTCCTAAACCCAGAATGCCAGGTCTGCATATCATGATTAACGATCCAGGAATAAAACTGGAAGTGACAAGTATATATGCTCAGTCTGGTGTCACCCCAAGTGCCTATGGGATGTTTAGACCACATTTAACCATGATGTCAATGCCTTTACATTCTGGCTAATAATTTAAAAATTCTACATAATATAAAATTTAAATCACTTTAATGTACTTTAATTGTTTCTCTCTCAAATATTTAAGGTCAAATACTGCTTATTTCTTTATTAAATTTGTTTAAAGGCTACCCATTAGCATCATCCAAATACCTGCAGAATATTGGGATAAAAATCACCACACAGTACTTTGTCGTTTACTAAATACAAATAAAATTAATATACTGAATTAAATCACTTTCTAAGGCATTTGAAATTTTGTCAATGTGAATTACCTACAAACAACCTTATTTGCATATGAAAATTTTCTAGAACATATCCAAGTCAAAAATTTTCCAAAAAAGCAACTATGACTCCAAATCTGTGGCATGGCTATGAAACAAAGGCACACACCTGAATAAAGGACTGAAACTCTTTCCATTTATTTTCAGGCAGCTGAGGAGGCAGGCATAGCAAAAGTTCAGCATAGCTTCTGAAAAAGCAAACAAAACTGTGAGGTCAAAAAGAAATATAACTTCTCATTTACTCGAGAAAAAAAAATGACTATTCTTAATTTACAAAGTAACTGAAAGCAAAGCTGGAAAACAAAGATCAAGTACTAATAAAGCTAATAAAAATATACTCACAGGGCTAAGCGTTCAAGCACAAAGGTTACATTTTCACACTCGGAGGTCAGGTAAGGTCGTGCTTTAACATAACTGCGGATGGCTTCTGTGTATACCTCAAGCAAAGGCAAGGGGTCCTCAGATGTTTTCCACTTTTCTGCATATTCAAGAAGTGTCTGTTCAGAAAACACCAACATGGATTACCAAAGTAAACCAAAGCCACATTTCTGTTTCTTCCACTGAAGCCATAAATATAGGATGGAGCACACTCACCCTTATTTTCTTAAAACAACACACACAATCTTAGAATCTTTTGTGCGAACAAGACTTTTTCTCTCCACAGTCATAGCAGAGTGTGTAGGTATATTGAGATGGAATTTTTAGGTGCTACAAATCCTGACCACAAGCTCAAGATGTTATGACACACCAATCTCAAGAATTGCAAAGGTATATATGGAGCTGGGAGATCACATAGCCAAACTGTTGTGCAACAATAATCAATTGTTTAATTAATTTGGGATTCAGTGATAACTGGTTTAAACCCTCTGGTAGAAATTTGAAACACATTATTATTTCTTCTCTTTAATCTCTGTCTGCACTGCTTAAATATCTGCCTATGCATGCTGGAACAGATTTGAAGTCATGCAGGGAGAGGGGGAAGTTCCTTTTGGTTCTGCTGATGGAACTGCTTCGATCACTGGAACAATATAGTTGGATTCAGCCCTTTGGCAGCCAGATTAAATGGTGATAATAGTGATTTATGAGAGGTGCTATACTTCCACCCAGTGGTCATGCAATCCATGCAGCAGTTCCAAGTCAATCACTAGCATCTTCAAGTAAGGATGGAAAAAGTCCCATCAGAAACTCTACAGATTCCCTGACAATCAGTGGGCCAGTCTGCAAAGCATAACATGGTCTACTGCAGTGGTTTTCAGCTACTGGTCCATGGAGATTTCCTGCTGGTCCACGAAAAAGCCCTGATGAGGAAGCCCTTGGGGCAGCACAATGTCCTGTGGAACCAAGTGTCACGGAGGAGCTGCAAAGGGGCAGCCAAGCCTTGCTGAAAAGAGTACGCCACCCTGCAGTCAACCTTGCAGCCAGACCCACGCCATGGCACATGCCACCCCATTGTTCCAATAGCAGACTGTGCTGGCGCTCCGGAATGCCTAGATGGCCATGCCTCGTCAGGCAAGGCAAGACCACAGCCACGCAGCTTGGGGCTACTTGCATGGTGCGCTGAGGGGGCGGGAGTGGTGGCAGCATTCTCAGAGCTGTATATAAGGGCAGCAACTTGCACTCAGCCCGCTTGCTCAGCAATGCTGCTGCCACCAGGGGAACCAAGCTGATCCTAGCAGGAGGTAAGAAAGAGGCCTGATGCCACTCTGGTGTCCAAACATAAAATGCAATCATTGTCATAATTTTGGATATCACTGGAACAAGGACAGCCATCGCTAAGTTACAGAGCTATTAAATTGTTACTCGTATTTTCTAGCATATATTTGTGTGAAAAGAGTTCTTCAGCCTTGTCACTGATAAAAACCAAAGAGAGAAACAGAATGAATGTCAGTGTAGCACTTTGTCTCTGGAAAACAACTATCAAGTATTCTTGAAAAGAAGCAACAGCAGATTTCACATTAGCCTTATCTGAATTAAATACTGCTCTCTAAAAATGTCAGTTGTATTTGATTACATTAATTTCAATATTTTATTTTTATTAGCATTTTAAATGCTTGGTTTCTGGTTATTTTAGGGAATTATCATTTTTGGTATTATACTGAAAAACTAATACACAAAATACTATATCATGTATATAATGCTTTTTATTTCTGCCTCAGTGGTCCTTTCTCTCCCCCCCTCCCCCATATATTCACCAGTCCCCCGCTGTAAAAAGGTTGAAAACCACTGGTCTACTGTAAGGTTATGAAAAGTTGTTTTTCTCTCAAATAACCTCCACCAAGCAAGGTTTGGGGTTGTGTATTTATAATGGTTGTCAACATATGGCACATCTCTGAAGTTAAGTTACTATTGATGGGTTGTCTTGTGAACAATACTGGGCTAGATGGATTAACTTGCTCTGGCTTCATAAAAGACAGTTTCCTGTTTCAGCTTAATTTGGAAGATTGGAAATAACTCTTTTCATAATACTTTTTGTAATAAGCTTTTAAAAGTGATATTTAAAATATGTTGTGGAGATACTGTATAGAATGTAATTTTATATATAAATCATACTTTTTAAAAGTGTCTTTGGACAAGAATTCTTTGTTAGCAGGATTGGCTGAACCAAGCAGCAGAAGCAGTGATGAAGCATCTCAGCCCACAAGCAAGTTAAGCAACAGGGCAAGTAGATGGTAGAAAGTTAAAGGTAAAGGCTTCCCCTTGACATTAAAGTCCAGTCATGCCTGACTCTTGGGGGCGGTGCTCATCTCCATTTCCTAGCCAAGGGAGCCAGCGTTTGTCCGCAGACAGTCTCCGTCGTCTGTGGCCGGCATGGCTAAACACCGAAGTGCACGGAACGCTGTTACCTGCCCACCGAAGTGGTACCTTTTTATCTACTTGCATTTGCATGCTTTTGAACTGCAAGGTTGGCAGGAGCTGGGATGGAGCAATGGGAACTCACCCTGTTGTGCAGACTCGAACCGGCGACCTTTTGATCAACCAGCCCAGCAGCACAGCAGTTTAAACCACTGCACCACCTGGCAAGTGCCAGTTATTGTTCTAGATAATCATCTCGAACTGACAGACAGACAATTAGGGGAAGCCAGGACAAGGGCACAGCAATAAGGCAAAATTCCTAGAAGGGTAACCCTGTACAGACTTCAACTTGGAAACTAAATTCTATTTAGAACTATTGGTGCACTTTATAAATTCCAGAGTAAAAAGTCAGCAGGAACCTCCAGCTCCTACAGCCCACATTTAAACCAAATTATTAACAAACTAAACCTAACCTTAGAAGTTGGGCAAAGTAGAGGAGAGCAACACATATCTCTGTACTCTCTAGAGCAGGGGTCCTCAAACTACAGCCCATGGGCCAGATAGGCCCCGCCAAGGTCATTTACCTGGCCCACCTCAGAGCTTTCAGACTCGTTTGGAGAAAATGATCTCTGAATTAGTCCAAAAGCTCTGAGCCGGTGTAGATGTACTCTGAAACTCTTTCAGTTTCGTGGACTAGCAGAGAGCTGGCGCATGCACGAAACTGTGACAGCTCCATTCAACTGCACGTGCAATGGCTCTCTCTGCTAGCTCTGGCTAGCTCCTGCTGCTGTGCTGGTCTTGCCAGCATGAACTGCACACGCACCGGCTCTTCCCCCTATTGCACACATATGCTGGCTCTGAATACAGAAGAGAGGAGCAAGAATACAGAAGAGAGGAGCGAATATGGAACTGGACATTAACCATCTCATTACCCAAAAGCAGGCCCATACTTCCCATTGAAATACTAAGAAGTTTATGTTGATTAAAATTGTTCATTTTAAATATTGCATTGTTTTTTCCTGGTTTTTTGCACTACAAATAAAATATGTACTGTGTACATAGGAATTTATTTATTTATTTAGAATATTTATATGCTGTCCTGTCGTGAAAGCCTCAGGACAGCTTATATGAATGAAGTACAATAAAATAAAATATAATATGAATAAATAAATTATCGACCCACACTGGCTGCAGTTAAAAACATACAGGACACAATATTAAAACTTATTAAAATGTTGCTGAAATAAAAAGGTCTTAACCTGGTGCCGAAAGACAAATAACAATGGCGCCAGGCGGACCTCTCTGGGGAGCACATTCCATAGGCGGGGTGCCACCGCAGAGAAGGCCCTCCTCCGGGTACTTGCCTCCTAGAGGTTTCGGCAAGGGGCGGCATAGAAATGTTATAATAATAATAATAATAATAATAATAATAATAATAGTAATAATAATGTCTTTCATGGAGGGTTCCCAGAGGAGGGCTTCTGCTGCCAATCTCAGGGAGCGGGAGGGCAAATATGGAAGAAGGCATTCCTTTAGGTATCCAGGTCCCAAGTCGTTAAGAATTAATTCATATATTTTTTCAAACTATAGTCCGGCCCCCCCAACAGTCTGAAGGACAGTGAACTGGCCCCCCATTTTAAAATTTGAGGACCCCTGCTCTAGAGAGACTGCTTGTAAATATCAAGGAAGGTTAGCTTCAGTTTGGACCCTGTGTAGGCTCAGGTTTTTATGGCTACAAATAAGCTCACAAACCAAAGTTCAGAAATAGATCAATCCCAAATTTGATGTAACAAAAGATGGCATTCCCAACCTTACTGATGAAGTCAGTTAGCAAATCACATGATCCAGATGGAATCCATCTTAGACTTCTCAAAGAACCCAAACATGAAATCACAGACCTTTGTTAACCAAAATATTTAGTATGTCCCTAAAAACATCAGTCTTTGTACCAGAGGGCTGAAGAATGGCCAACATAACACCAATTTTTAGAAAATGTTCCAAGGGAATCAAGGTATAATAAAGGCCAGTTTGCTTAACATCTATTCTGGGTAAACAACTAGAAATCCTTATTAAATATAAAATCAGTAACCACACAGAAGGAGAAGACCTGCTGAAAAAGAATCAGGATGGCTTCTACAAGAGAAAGTCCAGTCTCACTAACCTATTGGAGTTCTTTGAGAGTATAAGCATACAGACAGGTGCAATCCAGTAGGCATTGCTTACTTGGACTTCACAAAGGATTTTGACAAAGTCCCTCACTAAAGGCTCCTGAGCAAACCAAGCAGCCATGGAATAAAAAGGGAGATCCCCTATGGATCACTAACTGGTTAAAACACAGAAGACAGAGGATAGGAATAAATGGTAGTTTCTCCCAATAAAGAGATGTAAGCAGTGCAGTCCCATAGGGTTTTGTATCAGGACTAGTTCTTTTCAGCCTATTCATAAATGTTCTGGAATTAGGAGTAAGCAGTGAAGTGGCCAAGTTTGCTGACAACACCAAACTATTTAGGGTGGTTAAAACCAAATGGAATTGTGAGATGCTCCAAAGGGATTTCTCCAAGCTGTGAGAATGGGCATCAAAATGGCAAATACCGTTCAATATAGGCAAATGTAAAGTAATGCATGTTGGGGCAAAAAATCCCAATTTCAAGTAGAGGATTATGGGATCTGAACTGGCAGTGACAAAGCAAGAAAGGGATTTTGGGATAGTGGTGGCAACTTGATCTTGGGGTAGTAGTGGATAACTCAATGAAACTATTGGGTTGGTGTGCAGCTGTTGTGAAAAAAGCTAACTCCATGCCAGGCATAACTAGGGATGAAAAAGAAAATAGAACCGCTATGACCTTACTCCCTTTATACAAAACTTTGGTACAACCACACTTGGTTTTCCATCGTTGTAATAATAAATAAGATTACATCCACTTCTTGAGATCCAGGCAAGCAGAACAGAATGGTTCTTTGATCTAGTGTTAACAGCAACACAAGAATTTAATCTGCAACCATGCAGGGTTAGCTCAAAGCCAATACAGACATTAAAGTCACAACTGCTTTTTCAGTTTTACTGTAAAGTGGGAACAGAAGTCATATCTGGATATGAACGCTAACATGGAGATAAGAACCCTTTTCCCAACTTTAACCCTTTTCCCAACTCTGCCACAGACCCAATTTAGATCAGGTTTCTGCTCTTTAACTTTTAGAGTAAAAACAAAATGATACATAGATACTAACTACTCTTTAGAGTCATGCTTGGTATGCCCTTAGGGAATGCGGGGGGGGGGGGGAATGGGAATTCCTTCCTCCTGGGGGGTTTCTCTATTTCCTGACAAGGAAAACACAGAAGAGGGACAAGGTGTATAAATACACTTTTAACTGTACAGACATATATCATTTTCCTATTTTCTATGTTGCCTTCTACTAGGTACTAGAAACCTTAGCTGGTAAATGACCAAATAAAGGATTCATTGAGGTACTAGAAACCATATAGAACTATACACAGTAGAGACATTTTCTAGTTTAGTTTAGTTTCCTCTAGAAAAGTTTTAGTTATCTGAGGTACATGGTATTTTTTTTATCCAAGCTAAGAATGGCTGGGTCATGACAATAAAGAAACCTACGTTTGAACCCCACAGTCACAGCTCATTCATTTACAATTTGACAGGAAACTAGACCCTATTTTACTTTCTGCCTTGCTCCTCTTTCGCTTCTAAGATTTCCCAAGCACTGTCCACATGCTTAAGCTTACCTCTATACAACCTAAAAAATCTATGCTTCTCTTTTACAAACTGAAGAGTTATATACTGAAAAGCATGTCCCCCCGTCCCGAGGTCAATGAAACTTACTCCCAAAGTAAGAGTGCATAAACAAAAGCAGTTTAGACACCAGCTCTAGAAATTCAACTGTATACAGACAGAATTCATAGTAAATTCTGGCTACTTAGTAATCCTGTATCATAAGTAAATGACTTTAAAAATATTAAGTATAATAGTAATCCTACTGAATATTTATTTATTTAAAACATTTTTATGCCACCCCCATCGCAACAAAGCCTCGGGGCGGCTTACAACAAAGCCTCGGGGTGGCTTATATCACCCAATCCACAAAAACGAAGACACTTTTTAGATTTTCTTTTAAGACTCTGAAGATAGCGGGTAAGCCAATAGGCAAATGAAACACAAAGGAGTCTCCAGTGAAACACCACTGTTATCAATTAGTAACACTGAAACAGAAATGTAAGTTATTACCATCAAAATCCAGCTTTCCCCATCTCTTCCATTGCAGTCTCCCTCTAAATATTGACCCAACAAGGTCCCCAAGGTTACAGAACAAATTTTGAAAGCATACAGGAGGAACAAAGTGGCAGCAAATCACTTCCACCCTTTTCCATTGATGGATGCTATTCTGTTGGCATTGTTAAATGAATACCATCCTAGGTTTTTGTGACTTAATGTAGCATTACCAAATACAGATTCAGAGTGTGTACTCAGTCATGTGTGTCCCAAGGACTTTGAGTACATTTTGATATGACATGTACCTCTATCACTGACCAAAGGATGATGTTGCATGGATGTCCTTTCATTCATACAAAAAAACAAAACAAACAAAAAACAAACAAACAAAGCAAAACAAAACAAAAACAGAAAGGAAAGAAGAATTACATTCACAAATATATGCTAGCAATGTAAAGATATATTTAGTCCCAGTAATCATTTTCTCATTGTGGTGAAGGGCTACGTGTTCAGAAAAGTTAGATATAGAAATTCCCCTTTTTGGGTTGTGGGGGAGAGGGGAGATGTCTGTTGTGCCATCATGGAAAACATAGCAGTAAACTGAATAGGAACAGAGAAGGTGAAAGGAAATCCCCTTCTAAATTGAAGGTTTGAGGAACTCCTAGCCTGTGGGTCAAAGTTCCCACCAGGTTGTCCATCCAGACTACTGGGCTCCAGGAAAGGTTCTTCTCCCTCCCAGTTGCTGTACTTAATAAGGACTAGAAAGGAGGAAAATCCCTGCCATTGCTTCCTATCAGCACACTACTCCCCCTCCCAACTGCATCCTTGACTGAAGCGCAGGCTGGAAGAGTGCTTCTCTACCTGTTGCCTCAGCCAGGGCTACACACAAGCTTTGCCAGGCCAGAGAAAGCTAGTACAGTGAAACTGGAGCTCAGCCAGAGCTTTGGCTGGAGAACAAATGGTATCAGGGAGCTTCTGATATCACTGAGCCCATCTGACACATTCCTTATTCCTGTTCTATAATTCACAGTACTGTATCTAAATTGATATATGAACAAAGACAAGCCCATTTATACAAGTCTTCCATAGTTTTTCCATTGTTAACAGCAACATGATCAGAAACCAGGAATAGATTTCAATTACATATAACAGCCATCTCAAAATGTTAAGAACTGAAAGAGTTATTAGGTATCAAAAACTATCAATGGAACTGGTCATTAATGTAACAGTAACATACTTTCGAATTTCTTTCGAGAAAGCAAAATGGCTGTCTGAGGAAGGTTTACAAATATCTGAGGAAAGAAGGGAAGTGAAAGTGCTACAGTCAATATGCCAGCAAATTTGCAAAACTCAACAGTGGCCACAGGATTGGAAAAGGGCAGTTTACATTCCAATCCCAAAGAAGGGCAATGCCAAAGAATGTTCAAACTGTCGCACCATTGCACTCATTTCACATGCTAGCAAGTGATGCTCAAAATCCTACAAGCTAGGCTCCAGCAGTATGTGGACCGAGAACTACCAGAAGTACAGGCAGGATTTCGAAGAGGGAGAGGAACTAGAGATCAAATTGCCAACATACGCTGGATCATGGAGAAAGCTAGGGAGTTCCAGAAAAGCATCTACTTCTGCTTCATTGACTATGCTAAAGCCTTTGATTGTGTGGATCACAACAAATTGTGGCAAGTTCTTAAGGAGATGGGAGTACCTGACCATCCTATTTGTCTCTTGAGAAACCTATATGCAGGTCAAGAAGCAACAATAAGAACTGGGCATGGAACCACTGATTGGTTCAAAATTGAGAAAGGAGTTCAGCAAGGCTGTATACTGTTGCCCTGCCTATGCAGAGCACAACATGAGAAAGGCAGGGCTAGATGAATCACCAGTTGGAATTAAGATTGCTGGGAGAAATATCAACAACCTCAGATATGCCGATGATACCACTCTCATGGCAGAAAGTGAAGAGGAACAAAAGAGCCTCTTGATGTGGGTGGAGGAGGAGAGTGCAAAAGTTGGCTTGAAACTCAACATTAAGAAAACTAAGATCATTGCATCCAGTCCTCTCACTTCCTGGCAAATAGATGGGGAAGAAATGGAGGTAGTGACAGATTTTATTTTCCTGGGCTCCAAGATCACTGCAGATGCGGACTGCAGCCAAGAAATTAAAAGATACTTGCTCCTGGGGAGGAAAGCTATGGCAAATCTAGATAGCATACTAAAAAGCAGAGACATCACCTTGCCAACAAAAGTGTGTATAGTCAAGGCTATGGTTTTCCCAGTTGCAATATATGGCTGTGAAAGCTGGACCATAAGGAAGGCTGAGCGCCGAAGAATTGAGGCCTTTGAATTGTGGTGCTGGCGGAGATTCCTGCAAATCCCTTGGACCGCAAGGTGATCAAACTGGTCAGTCCTAGAGGAGATCAACCCTGACTGCTCTCTAGAAGGCCAGATCCTGAAGATGAAACTCAAATACTTTGGCCACCTAATGAGAAGGAAGTACTCCCTAGAGAAGAGTCTAATGCTGGGAACAATAGATGGCAAAAGAAGAAGGGGACGGCAGAGGATGAGGTGGCTCGATGGAGTCACTGAAGCAGTTGGAATGAGCTTGAGTGGACTCCGGGGGACGGTGGAGGACAGGCAGGCCTGGAGTAGCAACAACAGCATACTTTCCTAAAAGGACACAAACTTATCCACGAGAAGGAAAGCTATATTGAAGTAAGTTCGCTTGATCTAAATTATGTTAAAAATACAAGCACTAATAAAATCAGATGTTGCACTTCAAGTGAAGCGTTTTGCCTTGTATGAGGACAGTGAACAAAGTACCTTAGGAGGTACAACTGCCAACAGTGTGTTACTCTGAAGAAAAACCTGAAGGTTTTTTTATGTAACCTGTCTTGAGATTTTGTAATAATTAGAAGGTATGTAAGAAATTTTAAATTAAATAAATACTCATTTTCTTCTTTATCAAATGTTTTCATATTCTTGGCACTTATGTTAATACATTACCATTTCAAATAAGGACAAGTTTTCTCCTATTGTACAGAAGGAGAAAACTCCTCCATGCAGTATCCAAGCACCACTTGCATGGCTGACACTAATGCACCCTCGATGTATAGTGTCTGATGACCGATTCCAAATAGGAAGGATGTTGTTGAACAAACCATGCATATCTTCCAAATGTAGAGAGGTTCTCAAGACTAAATTATTTACAAAGATTTCACTTCAGCAGAGGATTACAAGTAGTCAGTTTCACATCCAGTGAATAAGGGATCCCATTTCTACCCTAAATCACCTAAGCAATGTGAAAGCCCAGAAACATTTAGGGGAAAAAATGTGCCCTCTCCATCTTTTGGGTTTTAAAAAAAATTATTTCTGGATTATGGAATTATCTGGACCCATTTCAGTCCAGCTTCAGACCCGGGTATGGTACTGAATCTGCCTTGGTCGCCCTGTATGATGACCTGTGCAGGGAGATCGACAGGAGGAGTGCATCCCTGTTGGTCCTCCTGGACCTCTCAGTGGCTTTCGATACCATCGACCATGGTATCCTTCTGGGTAGGCTGGCAGGACTGGGAGTAGGAGGCACTGCTTGGCAGTGGTTCCGCTCCTACCTCGACGGCTGATTCCAGGTGGTGGTGCTCGGGGACTTTGGCTCTGCCCCCATGGCAGTTATGCCATGGAATACTGCTTGGTTCTATTTTGTCCCCCTTGCCATTTAATATCTACATGAAACCACTGGGAGAGGTCATCAGGAGGTTTGGGCTGTGGAATCATCAGTATGCTGATGACACCCAGCTCTACCTGTCTTTTTCAACCGATCCAGGTGAGGCAGTGGCTGTACTGAACTGGTGCCTGGCCGAGGTAATGGGCTGGATGAGGGCCAATAAACTGAAACTTAATCCAGACAAGATGGAGGTCCTGTTGGTGGGTGGATTGAGCCCCTGGGTAGGTGATTTGGACCTTGCCCTGAATGGGGTTGCACTCCCTCTAAAACAGGGATCTCAAACTCATGGCCTGCGGGCCAATTGCTGGGACAGGTGGGGCATGGGGGAGGGGCCCTGCGGCCTTCAAAGCGCCGGCGGCACCTGGGCTGGCCTCCGGGAGCGACGCGGGATGAGCGGCCCACCACCACCGCGGCAGTGGAATACTTGATGCAGCCCAGCCTCTACTTCCAGCGGCCCCCAGGTAAGTTGAGTTTGAGACCCCTGCTCTAAAGGACAGGGTCCGCAGCTTGGGAGTGCTCCTTGACCCAGAGCTGTTCCTGGAAGCTCAAGTGACTGTGGTGGCGAGGAGCGCTTTCCTTCAGCTTCAGTTAATCCATCAGCTGCGTCCCTACCTGGAGGACGATTGCCTAGCGACAGTGACACATGCATTGGTTACTTCCCGGTTGGATTTCTGTAACACGCTGCCCTTTAAGACAGTCCGGATACCTCAGATGGTGCAAAATAGAGCAGCCAGGTTGCTGACGAGGACTGGGCGTTATTATCATATAACCCCAGTCCTCTATCAGCTTCACTGGCTTCCCATCGAAGTCCGGGATCAATTCAAGGTGCTGGTTATTACCTATAAAGCCCTTAACGGCTTGGGACCTGGATACCTGAAGGAACGCCTTCTTCCATATTTGCCCTCCCACCTCCTGAGATCGGCAGCAGAGGCTCTCCTCCGGGAACCCTCCGTGAAAGATATTAGGAGGCAAAGTACCCAGAGGAGGGCGTTCTCTGCGGTGGCACCCCGCCTATAGAATGCACTCCCCAGAGGTCTGCCTGGTGCCATCATTATTTGTTTTTCGGCACCAGGTTAAGACCTTTTTATTCCAGCAATATTTTAATAACTTTTAATATTGGTTTATATGATTTTAACTGCAGCCAGTGTGGATCTGTAATTCATTTGTGTTATGTTTTATATTATTTTATTTATGTAAGCCATCCTGAGGCTTTCACGACACGACAGCATATAAATATTCTAAATAAATAAATAAATAAATAAATAAATAAATAAATTTCTCTTAAAGAATGATTACAATGTTTCACACAAGCTGTTCATACCCAGCCGTGGTTCTCTCAAATGATTTCTAAAAAACAATGCAATAAAAGTTATATAGAAAGACTAGAGATCTGGAAATAATAAAGCTAAAGATTTTTTAATCTTGCTGTAAGATTTCCAGCATACTTATTTCTTCTGATTAAAACTATTGACCTGATGTAACCTTTACTAATGACATTTAAGGATGTTCCATGTCCCATGCAGTTTTCCAAGTAATTCAAGTCACCATAACATGGAATAAAGTGTACATTTTTAGTTTCAGATTGTTCTCCAGGGTGTTGTGGTTCTGGGTGTGTTCTGAGTAAAAGCTACAGCAGTCAATATATGCAGTTCTAGTTCTAAAACCCAATGTGTGAAAGGAACACGACAGGTTACTCTACTTCTGTCAGCAGACACAAAAATATATGGATTATCCTATTAAGTCTTCTTTCTTTAAAATTAACTTTGAGACTTGAGTCTATGTAGCTCATTGCCATAGTCTTTACTAAAGTTTCCACTTAGTTCTCACTCCTAGAGCTTTTATCTGATGCCACCAAAATTAATTCTATTTAAAAGAAACACACAAAAACTGGTTCCTATGACACCACCATTAGAGGCAACCTTGCAAAATTAACAAAATATAAATGTGTATTAATGGAAATTACTTACAAACAACTTAACTCTTCAAATAATAGGTTGAGACTGATTAAACATTCTTAAATTAAGTATACTTGCCTACCAGTCTTCTCCAGCTAAATAAAATCTTTAGTGTTTCCATTAAATCAAATTTCCCTCAGCTCCACCCCAGAAACATCAACAGGTTTAGTAATCTTCCTTACAAATAGGAAGTGATGCTACACACCAGTTTTCCTTCTCCTCCAATTCTCCCTACTTCAGATGTTTCAGTGACTACCTGCGATAAATCAGAAACCTACAAGGGATCTTATAATGTTGGTTTCCTCATAAAATGACATTAAATGTATTACATGTGTGTATGAACACACACAAACAGACACAATAGATATCCATTTGCATAGTATTCTGAGATAATTACAAATTTACTGAATTAGCTTTTCAATGTTTTTAATTTTAATAATTTCTGAGCAAACCAAATTATGCATACTGTCTTTCATTTAGCTAAAGAAGCCCTTTTCTAGCCTGGTGCCCTACAACTCCCACCACTCCTGACTATTGGCCATGACTCCTGGGGCTAATGAGAGCTACAGACTAAAATGGTACCATGTTGGAAAGCATGTCCTAAAACAACAAAAGTGACTTCAGCTCTGTAAAAAGAGAAGGAAAAAAGAGAGCCTTTTGGGAAGTGTTTGACGTTTTCTGAAAAAACTCCAAGAAAAACTTCCCCCTGCCAAGGCTTCAAAATTTATCAAAATTATGTACTTTTATCAACACATCAGGGTATGAGATAACAATATGTACTGAAGCCTCTGTAGCATCCATTTGGAAAATTAGTTTTTGTTGGATGAGATGCACTCTCAAGTCAAGAATGGTCTTTCTGATAGATGAATATAAAATACACTATTGCTTAGGTTGAATGGGGGATTTCAATTATCATTCCCAATAGAAGTATGATAGAAACCATCTTACATCTATACAAAGAAAACTCATATAAACATTTCATTGATATTGTAACCCCAACCAGACCTTCTAAGAACTCTGGGGACACAGTTGCTGCACAAGCAACTAGTCTAAAAATGGACATGAGAGGGATTTATTTTATAAAAACTGCAAATCTGTTGTGCTTGGGAAGCCAAATTCCTCTTGTAATGCATGAAAGGATTCACCCTTCTTATCCATAAGCTAGTGAGGTGTCCAGATCTTTCATAAGGTCTCCTTATTTATTATAAAATCAGTATGCCCTAAAGTCAGTCTGACATGGGCATACAGCTCAGCTCTGATTCCAACAAGCACCTTCCAGGCAAACTGAGCAGTGTGAACAGTAAACATTTTGTAACTAGGGGCCCCTAGATAGGTTAATTCAAGCACCTGCAACCTAGTAATCGGGGTCAGGTAAAATATTTTTAGTTCAGTCCAAGTAAGAAATGAGGGTTTGGTTATGTCACTCTATTCATCTAGCTTCTTGTCCTTCACTGGTTCTCTCTTATCTCACATGCTTTAAAATTAACATTTTAAAGTAGAATAAGCAATCATAATGACTTAATATGGAAATTATTTCTTGCAGTTCAAGTTTTCATAACTCTATTGTTTATATTCTCAAGCATCATTATGAAGAAATGACATGCGGGGGGGGGGGAATAAACTCAACACACATTCCCTTGACATAAAAATATGCAGCTTTGTCAAGCTCCTTACAGTGTTTTGGGTGTGAAAATGTTTAACATCATTTTGGTTTAATATATTCAACTTGTTTATGGTGGCCAGAATCCTAAGTTTGCTTGTGCTGGTAAACATGCTTTCTGAAGAGAGTTCTACTCATGAACACTCCCATTAGCTGAAAAGAAGTGGGAAAGAGATGAATTTCAGCTTCTTATACCTCCAAAATTCTGCTCCAAAGGACTGAGGGATCCTAGATCTCAGCCCCATTAATAACAGAAGGGATCTTTCTATTTACAAATGATTAGTTAGATCCAAGCTGTAACCTGCCATATTTAAGTCAACTTGAGCAAAGGTTTGCTCGTAAGGCCATGGTTAGTTTATATAAAACCTTGTAATGATTTTAAGAATGCATGAGATGAAGCTTTCAACTGCTTTTTTGATGGAGCTACAGATGTGTGCTAGGACTCTAACTCAAAAGAAGAAATGTCATTGTATATCCTCTTTCTCTCTTGCTCCCTCACACACACAAAGTTCAAATCTCAGTTAAAACTTATGACCAATAAGCACTTATTTTATACATCTTATCTGAGCAATGCCATATCTTCTGTTCACCTTAGCTTATATGAGTCCTCAGTTGATAGCGTTTCCCTCTGTACGATATCACAAAAGACAACACAGCTTTATGATAGTTATCATTTACCTTGATATGTGAACCTAATATCCTAGAAAAGTAGCAGACAATTTGCCCATGTATACTTGCTACTCCCACTATTCACATTGGGCTAGATAGACCCCTGATCCAAGGATTTATATTTAATATTATGATTCATCACAAACCATTGTTGACAAAGAATCCTAATGTGAATTAACTGTTCTTTCTGTCTCCACCAATGCCAGACAAAGCCAAAGTTTATGACTGTTGTGCTAGTGAGAAATTGTGAGAAGAGGTGAGAAGCTACCTGGTACCATGCAACCTTGAGATTGACTTCTAATTTGCAGGGAGTCAGTGCTGAGTCTGCACTGACTCTAATATAAACAAAAGTGTTGCCTTGAAATTGTTCCTATTATTCTACCTCTAAAGAAAGAAACCAGATTTTGACCTAGAAAGAGTAAGAAAAGATGCAAACGGTGCCATAATCCTATTGATAGTGCGGATTTCTTCTCAGTACATGTACTTAGAAACAGAAAGCTGTATATCAGATCAGACCATTAGTCCATCTAGTTTGGAATTGCCTACATAAGAAAGTTTTACGATCATAGAGAGAAGCCTTTTGTCCATACACACAAGTCCTTTGTTATATAAGCATACCAAAGAATCTCTAATTAACCACAGTTGCCCACTTTATTTGAATTATTCTGAAACTAGCAGGTATACTTTCCCAAGTCAGGCTATCACAGTTTTAAGTTCATGTAATATCCTGGCTGGTCCTAAAGCTGGTTACCAATTTCCCAGTTTGTCCAAAACAGGAAGCTATGGTTAATTATAGGTTTTCAGTGTTTTTTTTCTTTGACCACCAACAGGAGAGCAAAGCACTCCTTGCTATATGTTTATCAAGCTGAGAATAATTGTTTGAACACAGCTACTGACTGGCAGTGACTCTCCAGGAATCTTTCCCAGTCCCACTTGGAAATGCCAAGGATTAAGTCCAGGAACGTTTGCATTCAAATCATGCTCTACCAATGTGCTATAGCAGTTCATGATAAGAACCAAGCTAAATATTCTCTTTCAGATACAATATATGGCATACTGCAGCACCTATCAATAAACATTTTGTAACAGGATGAAGCATCCTTAAACATTAACCCAAACGCACTTGAAACTTTTTTCTTTTAATGACAACAGACCTGTAGTTGTACTTGTTAACTGGTATTCATCTAGTTAATGGCCTTTTAATCTTCACACACCAGTGGAATCAACCAAGACAGCATACTGCCTGATACGCATTAAATCTATAATCCATATATTGTCCTTAGGACACCTTTAGAAAAAGCTTTAAGCATTCTTATTCCCCCCCCCAACAGACTCATAGATACATTTCTGTTTCAATTATGTTATCACCCATCCAGATTTTGATCCAAATATACATTTTGGACTAGATGCATTTCAAAAATTAGTTTCCTCTACTAACAAAGTAAGTGCTGCTCTACAATGTGAATTAAAAAATAAACACTAATGCTCTCAATTCTCATTTAAAAGGATAGGCACTTTAAAATAACAACATCCGCAGCTGAAGTAGAGATTTGTGTTGCCTCCTAGATTACAATTTTGATTGCCATTTTCTAGATTAAAGAAGTCACACTACAATACTTTATAAACCTAAAATCTACTAATTCTTTGAAACCATGCTGTTCAACTGCCTTTATACTACTTGTGCTGCATAGTGATGAATATCTCACACTTTTACAATGTTCCTACTCTGCGTTTCAAAAATTCTCAATTCTAAAGCAGAAATGTAAAATGGAACTAGAAAGCAAAATATGGTCATATTCCACCATTTGTGCAATGCAGAGAGTAAGTATTTTAGCCTTCACAAATACGTGATGAGTTGATAATTCAACTTTCATAGCCATCATCTGCTCAATTTTATGTTTGTGCTATTTTCCATTATAAAGGTTCAGAAACACAGTCTACCTGAGTATTTCTGACATTATCTGGAACCATTTAATATAAGTATAATACCATATCCCCTAATGAAAGTGGTTTTAAAAACTCTATGTTTAAATTTATCAGTAAAACAAGATCTTGAAAGATTGCTAGAATATATGTTAAACAATAAACAGATATTGTCAAAAGTGGGGCTCTGTCACCAAGGTTTCTTTTAGTACTTCCTTAATTTCAAGCACAGATGTTCTTCATATCACTATTACCTTGCCTCTTTTGACAGTTTTGTAAACTAGTTTAGCACAATATGAACAGTTGGAATTCTTGCACTATTTAAGAGAGCTAGTTGTGACTGGAAGTTAAAACACCCATCTGCAAGCAACACATCTACACTGGTGGAAAGAGAAAGTAGTGTGCATACTGAGCAAGTGCTACAAATACCATGCATGGATCTGTTTCGTTTAGATTGTAAAGTGAGAGGAACTATCACTAGCAGACAATCCAACAATCAAGTAAGGTCATTTAATTCAATTCAGAAGATTCAAGGACAATTTGAGACGTCCTATAATGAAAACAATAGGGAGCCCAACCTGATTACTGAACTGACTCTTCCTATGCCGTTCTATGGAGGATATGCAAGGACTCTCAGGGCAGTCATTAACCTACCCTATTATAGGGCATCCAGATGCCTGCTCCTCCTCAGTGCAAAGGGGCAGCTAATAACGACATCAGGAGAAAGAAGAGTAAGACCTTGTTCTCTCACCTGAGGCGCACGTCTCTGAGATACAATGGGGTGGGTGAGAAGCCCGCATCCAGGACCTCTCCCAACTCCTCCTCCAGGGAATAAGCAACCCTCCCCTCCCTCCTCCTCCCCTCCCCTCCCCTCCTTCACGCTTCTGCTATTTCTGGGCCAGAGATACGAGCTCGCGGCCGCCATCGGCAGACAAAGGCCCCTCCAGAGCCGAGGCGGCACCAGCACAACAAAGGGGCAGAGTCAAGAAGAGAGCGCGAGAGAGCCCAGGGCGGCTGGGAGCGGGGAAGTGACGGGGAAGGCGGGGGGACCGCTCTCGGGTGTGGGGAGGGGATCCCGGGCCCGTGAGAAGCTCCCTCCCGGCGTAGGGGGGCGGGCCACCCGCCTCCTCTGCTCCGAGCCAGTTTCAATGAGCGGCGGCGGCGGCAGGAGCGCGGCCCAGTTACTAACACCTTCCTCTCCTCTCCCCGAGCTAGGGGTGGGGGTGCGTGGGGAGCTCCCTCCTCAAGAGCGACCAGGCCCGTCCTGACCTGGCAAAGGTGCTGACAGTACTCGGTAGCCGCTTCCACGGCCGGCTCGTCGCTTTCCCTCAGCGCCGTCTCTAGCTCCAGCAGCCGCTCTTTCAAGCTCCGCATATCCGGGAAGCCGCTCTCGCTGCCAACGCCGAGGCTGCCGCTGTCCTGCTCGGCCTCCTCGTCCGCCATCTTCGCACCCAGCTCCGTCGCGTACGCAGCCCCCCTCCTCCCCCCCACTATTCCTC
The DNA here is from genome assembly GCF_004798865.1 of Varanus komodoensis. Lineage (NCBI taxonomy): Eukaryota > Metazoa > Chordata > Lepidosauria > Squamata > Varanidae > Varanus > Varanus komodoensis. Next base: position 13,113,194 of record NW_025335349.1, on the reverse strand, counting down.
CGGAACGGCCCACCTCCCCTCCCGCACGCCCCGTACGGGTCACGTGATTACACAATGCCACGTTCCGGGGAGGGGAACGTCACGTGTGGGACCAGGGAGGAGAGTTCGAAAAGACAGTTCGCTCGCTCTCCCCCACTACGCTCCCTTTCCGCGGAGGGGCGGGGCGGCGCTTCCTAGCGCGGTCACGTGCTTGAGCCAGCGCGCGCCGACTGGCACTTGCCGCCGCATGACGTGCTGCGAGGACTTTTGGCGGCAGAAAGTCGGGACCTTTCTTTTAAATAAGCGAAAGAAATAGAGCAGTGGGCGCATTAGGGTCGCGGCGGAGCGCCGTGGGAGATTCTCCTACGCATTTCCCCTGCAAGCAAAGTTTTACTGTTGCAACTTATTTTCCGAAATACACGGGCAACTCCCCCCCCGCCCCCGCTGCGCATTCCCTTGCGTTAACTGCGAAGACAGGTATTACAGGACTGGAATTAAGGTCCTGAACGTATTTGCATACTTTCTGTAATATAGAAAATGTAAATGAATAAATAACTTATTGATTTGAGCAATAAATATATTATTTAAAAATCCCTAGAAACAGTAAAGGTATCTCTGCTGGTCCATGAGGGAAATAGTGAGATATTTAGTTTTTTATTATTAGGCTCACCCCAAGTCCCCTCAAGTTGTGCAAGCTTTTGAGTTTTGCAGAATGCTCTTTGGATGAGGAGTTCTGAAGAATACAAAAACATGCATAATTTTATGGAATTTGGTTGATCCTAATGAAATAGATAACTGTGGAATTTAGCTTTTATTTACTATTTTGAGAAATCTGAATATTTAAAAGGGAAAATTTAACCTCATCTAAGAAAGTGATTATGTGGAATTAAAATTCGAATTGTTTCTTCACAAGAATCAAAATAATTTGCACTGGGTGACAGGAAAATGATGCTTTTCTAAACTTCTTTTACCACCTTCTACAACCATTGTAAGATAAAAATTTGTTTTGAGCGTAAGATCCCCTGAATGAAGAAGTAATTGGTGGACACCCCATTAAGTCAGCAGAATTCTAGAAATACCACTGTCTTGCAGGTACATCCACAGAATTTCTTCAATACACATGCAGACCAGTGCTATCAAAGCTGTTCCACTGACCAAGATGTGGAACCAGTGTCTGTATAAAGGAATTTTACTAATTGCCTGGGAAACCGTGTGCCAATGTTCCTAACCAGTGTTCCTTATCTTAATGGCATTCCATTCTATAACAGTGCAATAGCATCCCCCTGCAGATGTAACTTATCACACACAGACATCCCATTCTGTTCATTACAAGTACAACTGCTTGTAATGAACATTGTGTACGTGGTCAACTACACGTTGCTCTTTGGAGCCTCCCTCCTAGGTGTAATACTATGTCAGCATATGGCCTAAAGCAAAGAGCCAACCAGCTGCTAAGGCGGCATAACTGGTCAATAGGGTTTGTCCTTGTAGGACATACCCTGAGTTTGGGTTTTGTCCTAGGAGAAAAACATACTCTGAAGTGATTTTTAGCCGCATGGATATAAAAGCTACTGATTCCCTTTGATCTATGAACCTCTTGGCTTTGGCTTGCTGATGTACCAGGTGAACCTCTCAGCTCTTGCCTTGTTGATATTCTCTTTATTTCCAGAATAAAGTCTTGCTTCTGTTGTTTGCTCATAAACTTTGGCTTCTGTATCTTGGAACAAGCAGCAGAAATGAACCCTTGCTTTTGCAGCAGATACACTGACAGGATTGCTGAAATTGGTGGAATGAACCTACACCAAGTAAATTCATTATTTCCTTAGAAAGTAACATCCATGTGAGTTCAGACAAGAATTCTGTGCACAACTTTACTCGTATTAACGTATTGCTCCAAAGTTCGCAATTTTGAAGTTGACAAATTTGTGTTTCATCAGTCTAAGATGAGGATTATGGACAGACTTGTTTTGACCAGCCAGACAAGTAATTATGTAGTATTGTTGCTGGATAATGCACATTTGCAGCATAGAAAAAAATAATTGTGTAAAGAGGTGATTACAATAAAAAAAACTTCATAGTTTTTAAAGGTCTAAGAAATAATGTTTCCATTTATTTATTCCATTTGTCTCAGTAGCACACGAAGAAGATTTCAGGGTTGGAAAAAGCAATATTTCAGGTACCTTATCCCCAGGATTCAAGGTTCTAAAAGTGAACACTGGCACTTTGAATTGTACCTTGAAACAGACTGGGAGGCACTGCACTTGATAAAGCACTGGTGAAGTATGATCAAAGATCAAATTTTTCCATTTTCTTGAAAAGGGGAGGAAAAGCTGCCCTACCACCCCTCCCTCCAGAAAAAACTATCTACCAGGGGATTCCACTTTGCCAACAAAGTGACAGGGGGCATGTTTCTCCTTGTCTGGTTGGTTTTTTGTCAGGTTTGTTTGTTTTGCCCATCCACTTAAACAGGAGAAAAAGATTCCTGTATACAGCAAGAGTCATGTGGTGACATCAGTGTAACCTAGCAGGCTCAATGGCATCTATGGATATCAAGCTGGGAGTCAGAATTATAAAGTATGTGGAAGGATCAGTTCCATTGGGTTCCTTCTTTCCCCAAGAGACACTTGACAGGAGGAAGTCAGCTGACACTCCAGATCGATTTGGCTGGCTCTCAGCTCTACATAAGTGGCTGGTGCCTGAATTTGCTTGTTTTCTTTTTTGCTCATCAGTTTTTCATTTCGTCTAATGACTTTTCCATCATTTTGTTTTTATGGATCATAAATGAGGTGTTTAGGGGAACCGTTTTGGCTGAAGAACAGGCTAAAAACGCTTTGAATAAAGCAGGCCAAACTTGGTACAAGTCAGTTGCTGTTACACTTGCCTGCCTCCCAGTTTTCCCCATGCATTCATCTTTCTCTATGTCCTGTTGCTCAACGGCCATTAAAAGTGAATTGTTGCATTCTAACCTAAAACATTGTCATGTCTCTCTATGATGCTGATGAATCCTCATGTTATCGTATGTGTTACTGTTACTAAGTTATGGAACACATGCCAGTTACAGTCAAGGGAAGATGATAAGAATGCGGGACCTACTTGGGTACACAAAATTATGATCATTTGAAAAGAGGAACTTTAAAAAGATGAACCTCCTGTATTTCATATGGACAATTTTCTCTTCAGTGTTAAAGCTGTCTAGACGGCTCTACTTAGGTAGGGCTTATATAATAGCATATTTCACAATATGGAAACTTCTCACAGAAAGTATAGGTGCCAGGTAAAAAAGATTCTGACCTAGGCTTACCTCTATAATGCCAGTTTTTTATGGAGGTTTTTTCTTTTTTTTTTAAATGAAGGATCAGTAAATCATGTGAACTCCCACCTGGGCTCTCAAATGGTACAGCCTAGTAAGAATTAGGCCAAGAGAGATAGGTGATTTACTGAGAAAAGTGGTAATGTTACAACAAATTAGTAGGAAAATGGCCTTTTTGGACATTCTTTACCATTAAATCCAGCAAGGAGGAGGAGGAGAGGACAGGAGTCACGTACTGGAATGCAACTGCAACTTTCTCTAGGCCTTTTGATGTACTATAGCTCTGTATTACTGCAGCCTTTCCAAGGTGCCACTGAAGCAGTTTGAAGGGGCTCCTCCTAACTTTCTAAATAGAGATTTAAAAAAGAAGGGTAAAAAGCAAAAATGCCACAGCAAGCCCAAAACAGCTGGTGATAGTGACAAGTCACTCTTTCATTGATTCTCCCCCCACCCCGGGATTCTAGCAGGAAGACTGAAGGGGAAAAAGGAAGTCTGTTAGTCTGCTGGGCTCACTGTGGGTTGTTTCACAGACAATCAACCTGCTGTAGCTTATAGCCAGGGTAGGTTAATATGATGTGTGAACATGTCCAGTGTGAATGTCTCTCCTTTGTTTCTGCCTCACAATCTCTGGCACACATCACTACTGCTGATCCCATCAAATGCATATTAACTAGGTCTTCTCAAGTGTCTTGCCTTCCTGAAGTTCTGCTAGTTTGCAGGAGCTAAAGCAGATATTACTTTAAATATATATCCATCAGCCAGGTCTTTTTTAATCTGTCAGAATCCTAGTGTGGGCATAGGTGGCTTTTTATGATCCAGATCATACTCCTTACATCTGACTCTTGAGTAAAAATAAAGACATAGCTGTGAGATATGTATTTGAAATAACAACTGTGAGGAAATTTAAACTGTGAATGTTTTTGCAGACCTTGGCTCAGTCATCAATTCCAGCAGCAAAGAAATTAGAAGAAGACCAACTTGGAAGGGCAGCAAAGAAGGAACTACAAAAGATAAGCAAGGGTGTTTCACTGCAGATCAAGGACAAGATCATCCACATGATTGTAGTCCGGATCGCTGTGTATAGGTGTGAAAGCTATGAGGAAAGCTGACAGGAGGAAAATGGATGTGAGGAGAGTTTTGTGAATATGGTGGACTGACAGACACAAGTAAGTCCTAGAGCTTGAACTAGAAACAAAAATGATGTGATTGTGGCTGTCATATTTTGGGCACTTAATGAGAAGGCAAGACTCACTGGAGAAGACAATAATATTAGGGAAAGTGAAAGGCAGAAGAAGAAAATGAAGACCAGATTAAAAATGAACTGAAAGGAAGCCAAAACCTTGAATTTGGAAGAGCTGAGCAGTGCTGTCAAGGACAGGCATTTTGAAGGGCATTCTTTCGGAAGGTCATTGGAAGTCAGAGATGACAGCATGTAACAACAACAGCTGTTTTAGTTCTCAGTGTCTTGCATTCAAGGTTGTTTTGTTTTGTACTGGGAACAGGACTATCAGGGAGGCTTCACTCACATTTCTGCTACTGCTTGCTACCTTGTTCTGGCCTCTGAGGTTCCCTGCATGAGGGGCTTAACTTGCTGCCCCTAATGCAGAGGCTTCCCCTGTTTTTGTTGTGGAGGAAAAATTCATCCTCTACACAGGGCTTATCTTGAGGATTTGTATTTCTTGACCTTTCTAAAATTTCTGTGATGCTGTGGTATAACTAGCAGGCTTCCAGGAGGCTTTACAGCTTATCCAAATTTAAAATTGTGTACCGGATTTTCCTCTTTAAAAAGCCTGTGAAAAAGGCTGGAAAACTCAGGAGAGGACCTGGAAGACCACAAGATTCTGAAAAGATCCCACAAACTTCCATGAGTGAAGGAGCACAAGTGCATAATATATGCCTCATGTAGAGAAGCCCCGTCTGCCCATGTGTGCTGTTCTCTAAAATACCTGCTTAGGGCCTAACTATACATTATGCACAAACAGATGTAGCAAATGTCAGGATAAAAGTTTTTTCTCCTGAACTGCATGGCTACTTTCCATACCAGCCTGAATATTTGTGGTGACATCTGATACTCCGGCATCGAAAATCCCATTGGAGTTTCAGAAATGCATATAGAAACACCACTATTTCAAATGCCCCCTTCATGGAATCTGTGTACAAGGAAGTGCTTTCCAGTTTCTCATGTCTTTAAACATTGTGAACCCTCTGAAGTTGCTTATCTTTCCTTCCATTCTGCAAGAGTGAAAAATGAAGCTAAAGCTGAGAGTTGTCTCTCCTTTGGATCTGAAGCAGAGCTGGGATCGCAGCACTCTGCTTCTTGGACCACAGCTTTTCAGGCCTATTATAATTATTATAAATACTTGCTGGTTAACAAGTCATGGCTCTGTTTTGTAATATTTCTGTATGCCAGGTGCCTTATTTGTCTTTTCTTGCATAGATTACCTTTCATTAGTAATTACGTAGAAGTACACAGGGAATGTAAAAACAACCTCTGTTCTGGTATTTTTACAGTAGCATTATTTGTTCACAGCAATATTCTCTTGTATTTTCCACTTAATGAACATTATGAGCTAGAAGTCTTGAGTGGGCAGTGAAATTCCCTGCTATTCTATCATTGATTGCAAACTACTGGTATACTGCCTGTTACAAAAACATTTATTTGAATAGGGCATAATATATATGGAAGAGAAAAAAAAACAAAATCAGAAGGAGTGGAAATGGAAAGTTAGATGTATAATAATATTCTTGATTAATAAATGGAGTTTTGGAATTAAAATAAATTTCACCTGATTGCCTCAGCTTTTGTCTTCTCTTCCACTACAAACCCCCAGTCAAACTTCTGTTAGTTCTCCTCGTTCACTCACTCTCTGGGAGTTTGGTTGCTTGTATACAATAGTCCCTAGACCAGCTGGGGCAGCTTCCTCTGATCTGCTCAGCTAGGAGTCAGGAACCAGACTGTATGAAATGTAAATGCCTAGTATGCCTCTTATTGTCTGCTTGCATATCCTTTGTGGAAGCTGATGTTCTCCCCACCCCCCCTCATTTTGGCAAGACTTCTACTACCTGAAGGAAGCCTTCTTGACACTAATAATGTCCTTGATGCTGCTCATTAGCTATGCTGGTGATTTCTTTGACTCAATGCTACCTTTCTTAACCCACTCTATCTGAACTATTATTGTAGTTTTGAGTAACCCTCAAGCATTTTGAAGGGATTTAAGCCTCCTAACTCCCCCTTTCAACTTCCTTTTTACCAGAGCTCATACTTTTACAGAATTTTTCTCCTTTGAATTCAGATGAGACTGTTTTGGACTTCTTTGGCTATTTTCTGCATAAATATATTAAATCCGGTTGCACTATGGCCACTGTTTCCAGTCGATTCAGAGCACTTCCATACCATACTGATTCCTGAGCAACATCACTTCTTCACATAAAATACTTATCAATATGTCATTTCTAAGAGATCAGTTCTCTTTTTCCCCTGAAATGATGCCCTCTTTTCTCAAAACCCCACTATTTGTGACAGTAAGAAAGCTCTCAGGCAGGGCCTGGGACACTTCTATTAGGTACTTCTAACTCCACCAACTTTGCCTCAGTGTTTCCAGGTGAAGAACCTTGGCTTCAAGGGAAAAGACTTGTTGCCAGAGTTCATTGTTCCTGGGAGCCATTACACTGCACACACCCCCATGACTTCTGTTCAAATAGTCATACATGTGGCAGCCCAATGCAGTAGATACCCCCATGCACTGCTGTCTTGCTACTTTAATAATGTTTTAAAATTGCAATTATCAAGTTTGTTCACCTGGAAAACCAGTTTCAGAAACCTTTGTTCACAAGGTAGTTTAATTTTCAGCACTCTAAGTGACTGAAAAAGTTTGCCGACAAAACAAACTCTTGTTGATACAGAATTAACAGCCTCTTCTAACTACATATATCCTCATTTTCTAATATTCACACAGAGTGGAGAGTGACAGATAATGCATAATGGTTGGGAACTGCCCAGAGAACTTTGGCTATTGGGTGGTTCCAAAATAAATAAATTTCAGTGTTCTTGTGCTGAAGCTTCAGGTTTTCCATCACTATTCTGAACATACTCAAGCACTCTGCTGGTGCAGAAGCTTTGTATTTCTTCTGAAGATTGTTTAGCAAGCTCTCTTTATGACAGATGAAATATTCTGCTGGTATATTAGACTCAGGGATAGGTCCTTCATTGGTTTAGGAGTTTATGAATTCTAGACCAACAGCCCAGCATATAACCAGGCATATAATTTTGAGAGGAAAAAAATCCCTGAGGTGATACAGGCTGTTCTCCAAAGTGTATTTTGGTGTGCTTTCTGAGACAGGAGATATTGACACAAATGCCCTTTGCATGTTTCTTCACTGCTTTTTTCTTTAAGCCTTTCTTTTGACAAATGCACTTTCAAAATACCATTAAATCATGGTAGCATCCAATGGTGGCAGCAGACACATTTTCTGAGGGTGGCACAGAACAGGCAATGTGCCTTAATGAGTGAGCAAGTTGTGTCCCTCATTAAATCTTTGTAAGAGAAATAACAGTGACGATCCAGCATGGTGCAGTGGCTAAGAGTGTGTGCCTGGGACTCAGGAGATCTGGGTTCTAGTCCCCACTCAGCCATGGAGCTCACGGGGTTACTTTGGATGACTGGACTCTCAGCCAGTCCCCATTCAGCCCAAACTATCTCACAGGGTTGTTGTGTAGATAAGATTGTGAGAAGGAGGACCATTATGTAAGTCACACTGAGTTCCTTGGAAGGAAAAGGGCAGGATATAAATACAGGAAATAAATAATCAACAAAAAGATCATCACAAGTGCTCCCATGTCCCATCCTAACCATGCTGTCTCAGAAACAAGACCTATTGGTTTTGATGACGTTAATTTAGAGGATATCATGTTATGTAGTAAGTATTATGCTTCTTAAAGGCACACATTTACAGAGAGAATGGATTAATTCTACATAGAAAGAAAGCTGTCAATGCTACAACAATGCCAGTGTTGATATGACTTCTGTGTGCAAGGTTGCCCTCATATGTGAGGCTCTGGGCAAACATTCCTTGTGCTGTCCCCCTTTTAAAAAGTTCTTGATCTCATTGCATTATTAGTTGAAAGTGCAACTTTCTTGAGCCCCCACCACCATGCACAAACATGCACAAGCCCTCTGCTCCTTCCTTACAATTTCTTTTTTCTCTAGGCAGTGTGTGGGCAAATAAGTGTGCTTTTTCTGTTCTACCAGATTACTTTTTGCTAACGAGCAGAGCCAGCTGGAGTCAGGAGTCAGACTAGATGGCCCAGGAGGCCCCTTCTGACCCATTCTGTTTCTATGTTTCTGTGTTCTAGGTTTCTATCATTTAATCAGAACACTATAACTCCCAAAAGACACATGATGCAGAACCAAGCAGCAGGTACCTATTTTGACTTGAATGTTTTATTGCAATGGTGTCTTAGAGTGCAAATACAGTAATCGTTTTTTAATGGCAGTATGAGAATTTTAATTGCTTAAATAGGACTTCTGTTTTGAGAAAAATATGGCCACTGTCTCTTGGTTTGTTTCTTTATTAAATAGTTATCCCACCTTTGTTCTAAAAATTTATTAATATCCTCAGTCACATTTAATCCTGTTACTGTATTCTTTGTTTGTATTTATTGTTTATTTCTATTGTAAGCCATCCTGAGACAATTGGATTGTATGGGATAAGATAAGAATATTCTAATAAACAAACAAACAAACAAACAAACAAACGGCACTCAATTTGGCTAGCAGTACTAAAACCCTCTTCCTGCTTAGATACAATTAAAACAAACATCAAAAACACAATTAAAACACAATGAAATAACAACCAACCTGTTAAGAAATCAGCCCTGACCATCTTCTCTCTTCCCTTAGGCAAATGACTCGTCTTTTCCCTTCCTGGTTTTAACCATGGTTTCTAGTTATATATGTATTGCTATTAACCTGGTTAATACCAACCAGGATTCATATTATAATGAGGATTAAAGGCTGGAAATCAAAGAGGAGGGGAAATTACACTGGATGCGGTGGGGAACAGCAATGGAGGAAGGGAATATACAAATACACAGAGCAATCTTGATCTCTTGACCACAGTCTGGAGCTTAGCAGTATTACTTTGCTCAGGCCACTGTGTCAGAATCTGCATCTGAGAATTTCTTGGCCATGTGCTGCAAACACAAGCCCTATTGAATCATGGATCATTCCATAATTAAAAAGGGTAAAAAGAAATGAACACAGAATGGAAGTGTTGCAATAGGAATAGAAAGAATGTGATCAGAAATGAGTAACAATACTATTGTATTTTATGATTTGACTATGAGGATTGAAAATAAAATTCTCATATTTCATTTAAAGCAGGGGTCTCAAACTCGTGGCCCGCGGGCCAATTGCCAGGACAGGCGGGGCATGGGGAGGGGCCCTGCGGCCTTCAAAGCGCCGGCGGCGCCCGGGCCGGCCTCCGGGAGCGACGCGGGATGAGCGGTCCACCCCCACCGCGGTGCTGGAATACTTGATGCAGCCCAGCCTCACCCAGACTCTACTTCCAGCGGCCCCCAGGTAAGTCGAGTTTGAGACCCCTGATTTAAAGATATCAATGTAGGAAATATAATCAAGGGACTTTAGTCTTCAGTGGCTTGTTTTGTTTTGTTTTTGAAAGGCTACAATTATTGGAAAATGTCTTAAACTGTAGATAATGCAAAAGAAATCTTCATGGTAAACACCACTGATCCATGTGCCCAGCATCTGACATTTCTTTAATATTACAATGTATCAAGTGATTTGTGTAAGGGTCAAGGAAAAGATAACATCAGTATGATGGAACAGTAATTACATCAAGCAATAGTTGGCCAATGAGCAGAAATTACAGTTAATCCACTGGCTTACTTTTGCTAGTATAAAAGAAAAGTGCGAGGTTTATTCCGTTCCAGCAACAAGCTACAGCAGAGTTACAAGACCCTTAATCAACTGGCCTCATCTGGAAAAAGGAAGGGTAATAGTATTTGCTAAATTGTAAATTTGCTAAATGGTATATGCATACTAATAATTTGAAATTTTATATAATCTGTTACCTTGAAAGATTGATCTATGTAAAATAACAATGTGCTGTTACTCTTTTGCTATATTTCAGGTACACTGCTGAAGACACATTTGTTTCAGCCAACTAATTTTTCTCCTGTTCCGGTTACCATTTCAATATGTTTAATACCTTTTTGCATGCATTGTCTTTCCACCTCTAAGATGAAAGTACAGTTTAGATGAAAAACTTGATCATTCTTGCTTTTTAATCCCACAGTTTGAATTTTTGTGCACTGTTGCAGGGGTGAGATATATTACTTTTCTTTTTGAGGTGAGATATATTACTCAAAGGGTGAAATATATTACTTTTTCTGGGTGGTGGTGGTTTATTGCAGGATAGTGGTGATACATGCGACCCCCATTTGGATCCCTATCTGCAGTTTATTCCACGTGACTCTAAATACAGCGATGGGTCTGCAGGCTTGGGTCCCTTACACAAACAGATGCTTAAATTAGGGGTTCTAATTTCTTCTGATTGTACCTTCCCAGTGTTAGCCCCTGTGCTGCCTTGCCTGCAAAATGCTTATCCAAAGAGGGGGCTCTCATCTTTTCTGACTTTTTTTTTACTTTCCCTGTGTTCGCTTCCACATTACCTTTCCTAGAAAGCCCTGGTACATGCGCAGAATTCTGCCTGACGTTCTTTGGATGCAAGTCATGGTTCTCTGGATCCTGTTTAGGATCTGGAAAATAGAAGTGATTTCTGATTATTAATAACTCTAGCTGTCCTTTGATAACTTTAATATGCTTTACATATTTAATTTAGGTGCACTCCTAAATATTTAAAGTGTGAATGGAACAAACAAATATATCCAGCAGGTATACTTATCAGGGATTGATCAGAGACTTGTTGCAACTACACGTCAAATTGACCCTTGATGTCAAATCCAGATTTGCTTTCATATACTAAGTGAAACAACCCTATTTTAAAATGTGTATTTAAATATAAGAAATATATACGTATATATTCTTATAAAAATGATCTCATTTTGATCTTCCATAATACATTCATGAAATATATTATTTTCTCTTTGGAGAAAAGAATGTTTGTTTCCCTACATGCAATTATTTTAAATAACTACAATGATTCCTGGATCATTTCTCCAAGTACTTACCATACCATCTTGCACATGTCTTCTCAGAATTAGGCACTATTGAGATCAATGAAGGTTACAGCCAGTAAGTGTGCATAAAAGTGCAGTGCAAAGAGGGCAACAGAACCCTCTCCTTTTGAATGCCAATTTTCTAAAACTTTTTTTTAAGTCACATTCTAATTACAGCTAATGGGAACACTTCACTGGACTATACACATCACAAATTTTATACCACTTCTCCCTGCTTACAGAGGCATATAAAACCACTAACAAATATTCTACAAATATGTGAAAATGTACTTCATCAAATTCATAAAACACATCAGTATAAAAATGATGACACAGAACAACAGCATAGAAAGCCAGTCACTGAATGATACCTATTAACTTAAAGAGCAATAGAGTTAAAAGTTGCTAAATGAGAAAAGTCTCGAACTCCCGGCTGTGCATCAGCACAGAAGATCATCTAAATTTGTGGGGAAAGGAATAGCACATACTGCACACTGTATATCACACCACAGGGCACCCAGTGCACAAAAATGTGCCTTCGAGTTATGAACTGACCCATAGTGGTATTAGTTCCATGTAAATTTTAATTTTGCTCAAAGTGTTACTAGTTTTTCAAATACAAGAGCAAATACTTCTAGGCATGCCTGCACAGCATTTATTCAGTCCAATGTGCCTTACTCTCATGTAAGTGTGTGTGGAATTGCAGCCAACTTTCCATTCTACCTTAAAACAGCACTGCAGTTTGGTGTCTGTGGTTCTAGTTGATACCTTGTTCAACAAGCAGAATTCAGATACATCAGATAATATCTCCTGTGACCCTAAACTGCTTCCATGAAATCGGCTGGATCTCTTTTGAAATAAACTTGCTGAGGATTAAAGAGGGAAATCCTTTCTTTTTCTCTCTTTTGCAGGAGGGTCATGGATGGATATGGAAAGTACGCAGTTGTCACTTTTGCCATCATGTCTGTATTTCTGAATATCCTTCATTCATTGCCGGAGGGAGAGTTTACCATGCAGGGTGAGGTTCCTTGAATTAATATTGTTTTGAACATTGTGATGAGTGTTATTGCTGGTTCTTGCTATTTATTGACTTTATTCATAGCATGAATTATGGATTTTAAACATATGACTTCAATTGAATTATTTGATACTGCATAGCTGCATATACACTGGATGATTGCATATTGTGAAATTATATGTTGGCAGCTGTTGTGAGGGGATCTGAACCTACAAGGCAGAAATAACTGTTTTAAATTGACCAACAAACAGGATCAAGAGTGAAACCAGTGACATCTCTGCCATCTGTATATCATGATAATAAAGTATACCCATCAGGTTATATTTCCTGAAGTGGCGAAAAGTGAATTCAAAAGAAAAGAATAATGTAGCAGTAGTATATATATTTTTAAACAGAAATGGTAACATACCTTTTTTTGGAAATTTCTTGCATGTGATTATTTCAGATAATCTCTATCTGGTGGCTTTCTAGACTGTATTACTACATTAACAAATTAATTCATTGCCAAGTTCTGCTTCTATGCCAGCGGGCTGGAAAGCAGGCATCCATATCAGAACAACGTAAGTGTAACATCAATGCTTAATAAGGGGTTCAGAGGATCCAGAAATGTGGGTGAGAAGCATGATTGCGAATAAAATGATCAAGCATACAACGTACAAGTGGAGTCTAGAACAGGACTGAAATACATGTATGTGTGTGTCTCATAGGTTGTCCTGAATGTAAACTAAGCCTGAACACACACATGACAAGACTCTTCAACGGGCGGCCTGTTTACCAATGTGTGGGATGTTGTTTCTCACGGGCTTATCCCACTCCCATGAGGTCAAAGAAGACAATGCCAGTCCCAAAAAACATTACCTCAGAAGCAACATGCTGTGTAGCAAGATCTTTCAAAGAGGTAACGGGCTATAACTGGGCATTTCCTCCAGATATTTTGCGCCACGACTCCCTCGGTCCCGGACCATTGCCCATGCAACCTGGGCTGGTAGTAGTTGCAGTCTAGAGCATCAGAAGGGCAGCAGAATTTTGCCACCACCACTCAGGTAGAGGTTGGGGCAATTTCCTAGCTGGTTGGGGATGTTTTCTGAAAAGTTCACATCTAGCTGGTTCCAGCCTTTTGTCCCTGCCAAGATAAAGACTGCTTTGGAAAGTGCAGATTAGGAACTTTAGATGCATGGAACTGGTGACAATTGCGGGAGGGGACTCTCTTGTCTTTAGACTTCAATCTGCTTCGATTCACAGTAATTTTACAATGGTCATTGACTCTGTAATAATTCATATGAAAAGAACTGTAGATAATTATTCCTGCTGCTGCCCAGTCTACATTAGAAGCTATTTAGCTATGAGAGGTTTTACTTAATGAGAGAAAGCCCTACGGCCCTATTTCCTTGAAAATGCTGTTTTGGTCGTGTTGTTTTGTTTTTTGCAATGTGCTTAAATATAATTTTATTGTTTTTATTTTTTCCAAGGCTCCCATTCCATATTATGAAAATACAAAGATAGAGAACCACACAGATTGCCACTGCAGTACCTGCTACTATCATAAATCTTGAAACCTCTACAAATAGACCACAGATGGCACGGAGTGAAGTTCCATGTTGTTTGGTTTTATAGCAATATTGTGCGGAATCTTAACTCTTCTGATGGGGGAAAAAAACCTTTTGGGCTAGAATACTATGAACCAACTTGCTCTTTCATTTCCTCTTTACTTCACCTTACCCTGAAATAAGCAGATAAATATGTTTTAACATTTCACCCAGGAACCAAATATAGAATTATGCATGATAACTAAAGCCTTGTTTATTTTGTATGGAAGGTGTGAATTTAATGTATAAATACTTGCTCCAAGAATATGGAGAGCATAATAGTTGGAAATAAGGTTATTTCCAGGCTAACTGGACTGTGGAAGAATATGTTGCATGCTTTTTTTTTCTTTGAAAGGAAACTATCACATTTGCTAGAATGTGTGAATTCTCTTTTTCAAATGGCTCAATTGCAGTGGTTGATTTCAGAGGTATTCGAAAGAATGGTTCTCGGTTTTTAAATAATTTTTATTAACTACTTAATAATACAATACAAAAATACATCAACAACAACAAAAGAAGAAAGGAAGGTTGGTTTACAATACAATTGAATTGGGTGAGAATTCTAAGAATTCCCTGTGCATTACTGAGCATCTCAAGGCTTGATACTGCCCTGAGTACTTTATGCTTGGTAACGTTGGCTAGGCTATTGCACCACTGTGGTTTTTGTTGACTCTTTCTGAGAGCCAATCATATGAGCATAAGATAAGATTCAGTTTAAGAATCCTTGCATATTTCTCTGCTCACATATTACATCTCTTTGCACATCTCCCATGGATCTATTTTATCCATGATGGTTTATGTATCAGCTGGGAAGTTAAAGCAGATTATGACCTCTTGGCCTAATCTTAAAATGAAATTTGAGAGTGCCATAAAGTCTCCAGCAAAATATGGTTACAGAAACCAGGAGAAAAGCAGTCAGCTTGCTTTTGTGTCACTACTTTCATTGGGATGACTCATCTGCTGCACTAAAAATGTGTCAGTCACATCCACATCCAGAGAAGGCATGTTCTTCTTGCCTGCCTTCCCTTTTCACACTTCAGCCCTTTCGCCTCTTTCTGTCTTGAGCTCCACTGTGAAAACAACTTGCTGCTTCCTTCATTCTCCCTTCATGAGTCATACTTCAGGTCTGTTCAGTGGCTTCCCATCTCCTGTGATTAACACAGAGCTTTCCATAGCCTTGGTAGGGTGGCCATGGGTTCTTTACACAGGACACTCCTCCATTCGAAGGGCAGGGCAAATTTGGTTTAAATATAACTGTAAGAAGCGAGGGCAGGAGGCAGCCTAGAAGTAGCTTATGATCAGTTACACCTGAACAACAAGCGGAGCAAGCACACTGTTCACCTGGTCCATTTCCCTCCTCACTCAGTGAGATGTGATGTCTTTCTGTTTAAACTATTGTACTTATTTCTAAATTTATACCACTCACTACATAGTAGCATATGCACCTTTTTATATTCCTCTGCCAACCCCTTTGCTGGTTTACAAGTGCCCCCCATCCCCACACCAAGTTTTGTTCTGGCTAGTTTCTCAGTACCTGTTTTTCACCAAGAACTCTCATTTCAGCTTCTTCCCCCCAACTTGCCTCCCTTCTCACCTGAAACCTTCCTGCTTCCCAAAACAGTTCTGTGCATTGCCCCTTGCGTCTCCCACATTCTGGCATCCTATCCTTGAATATGTATGTGATGTTTCCTCCCTCCTAAAATCCACCTTTCCCAGGTCTCCAGTGGCCTCCCCGCTTCTCCTCCTTCCCAGCTGTATTGAAGTTTTCATAACTGCACATTGATCTCTTCCCCCTTCTCCCTTTGCTTCATCTGCCATTCCCCCATTTTCTCCCTGAGGGCAGGAATCTGCCTTTGCTCTGTAAGGCCCATGTGTCCTGATGGGGCAGTATAAAATGATGACATCAGGTAAGGAGAACTGGAGACAGTGGCCTGAATTCAGAGGTGTCTTGTGCAAATGAGAAGGCACCCCCTCCAAGTTCTCTCACTGTCTGCATCGTGCTTCATCACTCCATGCCTATCACATGCCACTCCACAGATTTCTATGCTCTTCAGTAGTGCAATTTCAGTTATTTAGTTATTTTGCAAGGATGGGGGTAGCTATATGAGCCAACAAAGCCTCACTATGGAAAATAAGTTCTGCTAGTCTACTCTGGATTCCACTCAAAAAATAAACCACAAATGGGAACTGAATGGGAAGTGGTAGCATGGAATCTACGTTTACTAGAGACAAAAATTACGAGTTGCATGTTGAGACAGTCCTTGAGGGAAAAGAGCTGCTTTGTGAGACAGTTGACCTGCTGCTTCAAGATGCTCCCAGTCTACTTAGTTCCCCAAAGAAGGCTACGTAATTGATAGTTTAGCTCTGGCACTTAATTCAAGATGACAAAGCAGGTATAAAAACAAGTTTCCTGTACTTATCCTGCCAGCGAACAACCACCAGAAGGCCTACTATTCTCTCAAAAAGTTATTGTATTCATAGTTCAAAAGCATAGCTTTCAAGCTGGCTTACGAGGGGCATTCATTGTATTCTCAGTATCGGCATGAAGAAAAAGGAATACTAAATTGAAATAGTTTTTATTTTTCAATGTAATCCCCCATAACTTCAATACACTTATCACAGCTAGAAATTAACTTTTCAGTTCTCTGTAAAAAAATACCCTTCCTCCTAGTCTAAAAAATGTGTGTTAATTGCCGCCTTGAGCTCTTCATCGTCGGAAAATCGCTTTCCACAAAGATCTCTTTTTAAATTTGGGAATAGGTAGTAGTGACTGGGGGCCAGGGCCGGGCTGCAGGGTGGGTGCTTTATTTCTTCGAAATCACAGGCTCACACAGCAGCCTTCGAAACACATGCCGTGTGAATGGGCACATTGTCATGAAGAAACAACACACCTGCGGTCAGTTTTCCCTGCCTTTTTTCTTTAATTGCTTCTCTTAACTTACGCAGAGTGGTTGCGTAAGGTGCTGCTTTTATGGTTTCACCTTGTTTTGTGTACTCAATCAATAAAATTCCCTTTGAGTCCCAAAACACAGTGGCCATGATTTTTCAGCCGATGGAGTGACTTTGAATTTCTTTGGAAATTTCTTTTTTATGCCACTGCGTGGACTCCTGCTTACTTTCAGGGTCATAGTGATGAACCCAAGTTTCATCTCCAGTAACAATCCGGTTGAAAATACTCGATGGATCGTCACCACAGAGCCCTAAAAACTCCCTACAGCACTCGACTCACACTTGTTTCTAAGGCACCATGAGCATTCGGGCCCGCCTGAGCAAAAGCATCTTCAATGCTTTCTCTGCCCCTTTTAAATTCACTTGACCACTTTTGAACAGTAGATAATGAAGGTGCAGAGTCCTGGAAACCGCCACCATCTCTTTGTGAATGATTTTTTTTACTTTTTCCTTGTTTTGTAAGGAAGCTAATCACAGCGCAGTGCTCGATTTTCTTCAACATTGTCGCGTCAGTCATTATGGTCGTCTTTCACTGAAGATTACTAGGAAACTAATGATCACACTTATTTGAATTTTTGCATGTATACCCTCAGACAGTGTCATTAGCTAATGAAATAATTAAATTACCCACATCAATAGCAAATCAACCCGATACCGAGAATACACTGAACGCCCCTCGTAGAACTGGGGTCTCCAACACGGCACCTGTGAGTGCCTTTCTGGGCACTTGCCTGACTACCTGCCCTTTCTGATTTTTATTTTATTTCTTGAGACTTTTAACATTGTTTATTCATTGGGATGCTGGCCTGTTCCAAGGGAAAATACTGCTTTCTAGCAGCATCTCTATTATTGTCCAACATAATGTTTTTTTGTTTAGAAGCTCAGCCCCCACCTCTGCGTTGTAGTTAGGTTCTTGAGCCAGATACCTTCCTTTTAGTCTCACTAGTTTTCCTTCAGGTTCGGAACCCCTGACTTAGAATAACCAACAGAAACTTTACAAATTAGGACTTGGTACTTCAACCACACCTGATAAAGAACTGATTCAGCTAATACAGTTATGACTATATTCTAGCCTTGGTTCAGTTAATTTTTTCCTTTAGTGTGACTGGCACAGAAAAAAACATCTTTATTGCTACCAACATGCAATATTTCCCGAGCTCTTAATGTGAATGCAGTAGGTAGAAATCCACAGTAAATCCTCTGTGTAGGCTTACAATCTAATAAAGATGGAGACAAGAGGAACAGGGGGAGGGGGAGGAATAGGAAAAGAGCCTTTCAGTGCTTGGTGAAAGGGAATAGAATCAGAAAGTAATTAGAAATGATCAAGAGCTATACAAAGAGAATACTGGCAAGGTGAGGGAGCAAAGGAAGACTTTTTTTTTACAGCCTATGCACGTTGAAACAGATGCCTCTTTGTGTCTGATGGGATTTATTCTCTAGTAGGATTGTTTAGGATTGCACCCTAAAAACTGTTCAAAAGAAAAGAAAGGGAATGAGTGAGTAGCTAAATAATCTACAGCAAGAGAAAGAGAGGTGCTGTAAGTGAGTAACAGCACAAGAGGTGAGAGATTCGCAGTGCAATCCAGGGCCAGTTCAGTCAGAAAAAGCCCTCCAGCTACCAGCATTCTCAAGCCAGCCACTGGAGTGCGGAGGACTGCACTTCAGGTACGGCCTTTGCTCACATGCAGAAGAAATCAGGACCGAGTTGAGAAACAGCGACTGGGTTCACGTGTCACAACAGACAACCTTGAATGGTTAGCACGATTCGCCATGACTGCCATCTCCTTCCCTCTCACTCCTGCGGGGCAGTTCTCAGGAAGCCCCATGGGGAGGAGTGAGGCTCCTCGCTTTGGCGGCGGTGTTCATGAGCCGCATCCAGCTCGTGGCAGCTGTCGGGCAGTCTCTGCTCTGCCAGCGCGGCTCATGCACCGAAGCGCAGCAGAGAAGGCGAGGCAGTCGAGCAGGGGCCCTCGCCTCCTGCTCCAGAGGGGACCTTTCAGGCAAAGCTGGGAGAACGGATCAGCGGGCCGTCTGTGGAAAGGAGCGGCCGTTCGCTTGATTCCCCCGTGGCTTGTGTGCCTGCGGGAAGTCCTGTGTGTGTGTGTGTGTGTGTGTGTGTGTGTGTGTGTGTGTGTGTGTGTGTGTGAGAGAGAGAGAGAGAGAGAGAGAGAGAGAGAGAGAGAGAGAGAGAGAGAGAGAGAGAGAGAGAGCGGGAGGGGTAGGAATCAACTGATTCCCCCCTGTCCCCTGTGCTTGCCTGAAGGAAGCCCCTACTGTGCATGAGCAGGAGGGTGGAGAAGCAGCTGGGGCGGGGGGGGGGGAACCTCCAGCTGATTCCTCCCTCTTGCAAGAGAGGCAACCCCAACCTGGTGCCCACCCCAGCACCTTTCCTGCAAAGGTCGGTGGCGAGGGGGAAGCAGCACTTGGCCCTGTCTCTTGACCCTGCTTGCCCGAGAAACGTCCGAACCAGCACCTGCGCAGTGGATTCCGCTTGAGGGTGCCTGCGTCTGGCTAGTAAGGTGAGAAGGCGGGGCGCAGGGGAAACAGCGGAGTGGTGCATCCCCCAACCAGATACCACGGCCCAAACTGATTCTCGCCCCTTCCGCTTGTGCTTGGGAGGGGCTTCGCTCAGACGCGTGTGAGGACGGGGGGTTATTTGCTGGAGGCAGGCAGGGCGGCAATAACTCTGAGAGTCGTGCAGAATGGCAGCTGTCAGCGGTGCTTAAGAGCGGCAGTGGACCACTCTTGCCAAGTGTCTTTCCACTTCTGGCCACCAGGGGGTTCTAGGTTCAGGCACACAGCAAGTCATTGTGGTACGAGAAGCCATGGAACAGATCATTGTTTCAGTTCACGGCTTCGAAAGATCAAAAGCAACTTGGGCTGAAATAGCATGATGGTGCTAGGATGACACGCCAGACCAACAAAGGCAGAACCCACTGGGGTTTGTGTTGTTCAAACCCCCGCAGAGATTAAGATTTGACAACAGTCAGGTGGAGTGATTGTCGAAGAAAGTTCTTTTTTTGTAAAGGACAGAAAGGAAAGGAACTTCAATGGAAGGAATGAACCACAGCAATGTTATACAAATAAAACGACATAATTAAAGAGTTAATGTTATTCAAAGTGGAGCTGCATGTTATGAGTGAAACCCTTGGGTTTTGTGGCAGTTGCGGAGAAGGAGTATTTCCTGAGCTATTTATTAACAGTCCGTAGGAACTTTCTTTTTAATCAATTTTACTGCAGAGGTATGTGATAGGCTCATCAATAGTTTTAGAGCACCATCTAGTGGTAAAATTGATTACCAATTCTGCACTGAACAAACACAAGTGGTTTGTGTGCGGACATGGATTGAGTTCAGATAATGCAATAAACTTTATTCAGCAGTTGTTGATGTTGTTGTTAATTTTATTTCTATACCACGCATATATGTGGTAGATTTCTATAACATATTTTACTATGTAAAATAGAAATAATGGCAAAAGCGTCACAGCATTTCATTAAAAATGTACAAGTGAATCTTAACACAGGTAAGACAGGTTCATACAACTCAGTTTCCGAAAACAGCTGACATTACAGCCTCCCCCAGTCCTGTTTGCCTAATGTACCTACGCTTATGAATAGTTTTAACAGCCCTTAGAGCTTTGGCTACTGGGTTGCATAGAAATGCAATTAATAATATTAAAATTCATACTAAGTGAAAGTTGGATGTGAAATATGTTATCACTTTAAGCTTAATACTTGGGATTTCTTGTGGACTTTCTTGTTTCAGCATTTCTGAGTCTTCCAGAGTAGAATAAAGAGTGTTCAGTTGTTTAGTATAACTTACCATGTGATTCCGGCCCATGTCATAGTGGGCATGTTCACACATAATGCTAAGCAATACCATGCAGTAACCGGGTGGCATGGTATCTCCTGTGTGTCCTGGGCTGAGAGGCACTTGGTTCCCAAGCCTGCATGGCTCCCACGCCAATCCATCTTCCCTCCAAACGGTGGCCGGCCTCCCATCCCATCCTTCTCCTGGCTCAGAATCAGCCCCAGACGACTGCACCGCTCCGGCCTCTCCCCCAGTGGCCTGCGTGCTCCCCGGGGCAGGGCCTCAGCCAGCTGCCTTTCGGGGTTTTCCTCCCTGCCGCTCAGCACAGCAACTGCCTGCGCACTGGAGGAGCTCCCCTGTGCTGCCTGCTCTGTGCTGAGGTGCAGGCACCCCACCCACATGCCTCTGCGCCCCTCATGGGCGGGACCTGCACCTAAGGCCATTGCTGTGGGCATCAGCCCAGGAAAGCTCTCCAGCTGGCTGTTAGGACAGTGTTTGTCCCACAGCTGTGGGGAGAGTTGGGGAGAGTGGAGCCTGTTGAGAGTCTCGAGGTAAAGATGGGGACAGAGGAGAGGCAGAGCAGGAAATGCGGGCTCCTGGGAATGCTCACCCAGTTGGTGGTGCCCAATGTGCTACCCATGCGCCCTTCATGTGCAGAGCTGCTTCCCTGGGAGGAGGCCAGTGCTTCTGTGGCACAGGAGGGCAGGCTGTTTGCCTGCTCTGATTCATCAGTGGCACAGAAAACAAATTCACAAGGCTCTTTGGAATATGAAATCCAGCTTCCTAAATACTGGACACCTTTTAATGCAGCTTTCTAGCCCCTGGCACTAGAAAGGTGTGCTTGAAAGTGTGCTGGAAATGTGTGCTGAAATCTGGAAAGGGTTTTCAGTGGCTTTAGTTGGGGCTGCCAAATGTCCTGCATAGCACCTTCCCAGTCCTGGTTATTATCAAAACTGGAAAAAGCGGGCTAAATAGGGCTAATCTGCATAATAAAACATGCAACACTGCATCATTACTAAAGGCAGCAGAATTCAGCACAATATCTGACTAGCTAGGCAGCAGAATGTTAGTTTATTTTTCATGAACTAGCTTGGTTAAAAACACGACCTTTCTCCTATGATATGATAATTGATGAGGGGGCTGACATGGCATGTACTTCCTGCGCTGGAGTGAGCGAAGAGGGTGGGGTTCATTTCTCCCAGCTGTGCCCACCTGAGTCCTTGACACGGCATCAGAGGCACCCAGGGAGGGGCAAGTGGCCGTGGTCTATAGGAACCCACTTGCCCTCTCCAGGCTTCCTGCCCATGTAGGAGCTGGTCTTGAGTGTTTATACCCTGTGTTGGGCTCAAGAGACAGATGAGGGATTCTGCTTGGGTACCACCCAGCCTGCTGCCCAGCAGTCTCCCTGCCTGAGCTGACGGAGGTGGTCTTGGGGTTGGTGTTGGACTCCCAGGATGTTGGTCCTGGGGATCCATGCTGAGACTGCCTTACCCCGGGCAGCTCAGAATTCTTGGCTCCATGACAACCATGGGGCTGTCTCAACATGTCATCAGCCTGAACATATAATGGGGCACACCCTTGACCTGGTCTTCTCAACAGGGCAGGAAGGTGGGAGTTCAGGTGTAGAGGGATTACCTTTAACTGCTTTGTTATTGGCCTGACCACCTTCTGGTGAGGTTTAGGCTGTTAGTCCCTTTTCCCCTATTAGGATGGTGTTTGGCGCTCCTGTTGAAGCCCAAGTAACCCTGTGGAATGCAGAGATGACTCGGGCAGTTGACACAATCACGCCAAAGTGTTCTCTCCATTCTGGCAGAGCCCATCTAGTCGCATGGCATCGTCCTGAGCTTAGGGCAATGAAGTAAGAGGGGAGACTCCTAGAACCCAGGTAGAAGAGATTTCATGACAAGTCTGACCAAACACAGCTTAAAGCTCACCAGCAAGCCTATTCCATGGCAATAAAGAAGGCAAAAAGCCTGTATTTTACCACCTGTATTGCATCTTTGCAGTATTGTCCAGGTGAGCTCGTCTGAGTGGTTTGCGGTCTTTTGCAATCTGGCCCATCCTTGTTCCAACATGAATTGGACTCCAAGGTTGATGCAGTTCCATTAAGAGAGGTGTCCAGGATTCTGTCTGTTTTGATCTTGATGGATGAGTTTCAATTGTTGCAGTCTGATGACATGGACAGGTGCTGGGTTCTGCCTGTCCCATCACCTGCTTGACCCTTTCTCATTGTGGTTAATGAAGAGATCTACAGAGGGGATTCACACCTGGGTCCAGGGGGCTGCCAACCGCTCATTAAGAAAGAGTGGTCCCAACCTCCTTGAAGGAAGCTGCCATAAAACCACTCCTAATACAGTCAAACCTGGACTCAGGGGATCTTACCAGCTATAAGCCTGTAGTTAACACCCCCTTTTTGGGCAAAAAGGCTTTTTGCTTGAGCAGGTGGTGCCTCAGCAGTTCTGGGCACTCCTGAGTGAAATGGATTATCTGGATCCATTTCAAATGGGTTTCAGGCTGGGGTTTTGGGCAGAGACTACCTTGATCCCCCTGTGGGATGACCTTTGCTGGGAAAAAGACAGCTGGAGTGCAACCCTGTTGATTCTCCTGGGCCTCTCAGTGGCTTTCGACATCATACAGCCATGGTGTCCTTCTGGACAGGCTGGCTGTATCGGGAGTTGGAGGCACTGCTTTGCAGTGGTTCCACTCCTTTGTAGCCAATCTTGTCCAGAAGGTGGTGCTGGGGGATAGTTGATTAACTGAATGGTATTAAATTAATGTTAATTTTAAGTTGATTGATTTTATGAAAATGTTTAGAGTTTTATTTATTTATTTATTTGGGATATTTCCAGCCCGTCCAATCACTTTCGTCTCTGGACGGCTCACAGATAGTTTTATTTCACTATCATGGCTTAGAGTAACTTTTAAGGTACAGTGCAGCAGTCACGGTTATATTATTTTAATAGATTTTAGAATTTTAAGTGTTATTCTTTGTGTGTGTGTGTGTGTGTGTGTGTGCTGTCTTGTCGCTCTCGTACGCTGCCTAGGGAATTCCACGTGGGACTATTGTGTGCAGTAAACAAACAAACAAACAAACCCTTGAGTAACATAGGATACAATCTAGCATTCTGCTGAATAATAAATTTGCAGCTGTCTTCTGAAAGTTCTCTTTCAATGGGAATTGCATGTTCCCCATGCCATTTAAAAATGGTCCAGGTAGTCAGAATATCTTTGCAAGACCGTTCATGGGCTCTGAATGATGTAAATATATTTTGCCACTGCTGCATCATCTTTCCTGTTTTCCAGTCCATTTTCTAGGCCCTGTCAAAAGTAGCGCTTTATGGCTTGGGACAAAGAGAGCTAACAGATACTTCCTTCCCATATGTCCTTATCTGGTTCCTGGCAACATTTTTAAAGGCCCCTCTCGGGTTGTAGCCCTCAAGTGAGATGCACTTGAACGGCCATTAAAGAAGGGTAGCCCCCTAGTTTTAAAGACCGTTCCTAGACAGTCTTGCCTGGCACTCACTTTGTGGTCCTCTTGTATTTCCCAGGCCTTAACAAACCAACAACAAACAGAAACTCAGCTCTTAAAATTCTGAGTCAGTCCAATCTGTGACTGCATGGAATCTGTTTTCCTGAATTTAACTCACTGTGGCTTG
Organism: Varanus komodoensis; assembly: GCF_004798865.1. Lineage (NCBI taxonomy): Eukaryota > Metazoa > Chordata > Lepidosauria > Squamata > Varanidae > Varanus > Varanus komodoensis. Next base: position 13,088,685 of record NW_025335349.1, on the reverse strand, counting down.
AGTTTCACGCTGCATTGTGTTACTGTTTAAGTGACAATTGTGCTCTGTCTCTCTGGCTCTCTCTCTGTACGCAAGCACACAGACGTACATAGGTATATATGTTGTAAGGCACCCAGAGAACTTTTGCTATTGTGCCGCACGTAAATGATGTAGACAGCCAAATTGCTTTCCTAAGGGCTTCTTTCCATACTCTTTCCTCAGTTCATGTCTATTGCTGTTCTGTCCTTTCAGAAATGTCATATTCAATAGGTAGATTGTCTGCTTTGTGTTTGTATTCATTTTTGCCTTTCTCTGTTCCTGTGGGGACCACATTCTGTGTCCTTCAGCCTTTGAGTACAATGATAGCCGGAATGTCAATAGGGAAAGGAATGTGTTGCTGAGCAGAAGCTACCAATGAGCAAAATACAAATACGCACCGTCTCTTCACATGTGGACATGCTTGTGAGCTACACAGAGCTTGGTTGTACATCTGGGCTAACATATGCTTGGTTCATGATCCAAGTTGTATCCAGAAAAGTTCCAAGTGTGGTTTGCCGAACTCTCATTGCCCTGTGAGCAAAACAAAGGTTCGATTCCGAATAAAGGCCTTTGCAGATGTTTGCCTGCTCATGTGAACACTAAACTGTAGACAGATGTGGGTTTGCATTTAAGCCCCATCCGCACCCCCACATGCTTGCCACCCAGTTCAGCCTTTGAAGACTGAATGCAGAGGTCTGAAGAGAGCCTTGTCAGTGTGTCCAGCTAGATGCGTTTACAGAACTCCTGCATCTGGGAATCCTGGCAGGGCACACCCTGCTCCCACCTGTTTGTGAACAGGGGAGTGTCTGCAAAGGGCTTATGACTTGTTCTGCATGGTTCTTACATGGGAACGGGACGGTGTGCTTCTCTCATGAAACTAAGTGATCCAAAGGGTCCAAGGTGTGTTCCTTGCATTGCTTTTCAACTGCCTACTGCTTCCTGCTTGCCTAAGGCCTAAGAGGAATGAATTGCAAAGAATAGACATGCTGTGCCATGTAGAAACAAGGCTGCAGGGAACACTTCCTGTACCAAAAAGAGGAGAGCTCTGTTGAAGAAGGAAGGTTGGTATGGAAAGCTTCTTGTGTGCAGGAATGAGGAGGGGGCACTTCTGCTGAAAGGCTTTCTTCTCTATCCCCATCAAAAGTGATACCACTTTAGCCCCTTTGCATTTGGTCACCCACTCAGGAGAGGGCTAAGTTTGGGGTGCCACAACAGGGCCGACTCAACACAGCTTGCTGGCTGAGGCAAAACGTGGGAACCCCTGCTCCCAAGTCAAGGTACATAGTGCTGAAAGCCAGTCCGGTTATTTAGGCACCTGAGCTGGACGATTGCACGATTGTCCTTTAATGATAACCCAGAGTTGCTGCCTGAGGCAGCTACTTCACCCTGTCTTATCAGCCCTGTATATAGTTGTGCTCATTTTGCAATAGTATGCCTTCGAGGTCTGGTTGAAAGCACTGACAACATAACATCAGCCTTACCCACTTTGAAATGGGAAGGCCATATGAGCTCACTGAGCTTCAGTCAAAATAAGAAAGAGGATTCTAGCAAGGCTTTCCAAAAGCTTGTGTTTTCCCCCAATCCTGGCCGTGAAACATCAAGGAAACACAGGCTTTTGATATTTCCCCGCCGTCTTCTGCTCATAGGAATGCCAGCCCAGTAGGACAAAGGATTTCACTGTAGTTTCAAGACCTGCAGGAATTTTGCGGACCTGTGGCAGCAAACAGACTAACACACACATTATGGCACCATCAAATGGGCAGTGAGCCTCCATTTTACTCAAAGGAGGACATCTTCTCTCCATCTCTCCCAGTGCATTGCTGTATGTCTAGCCGAAACCAGCTGCTCGATCTGGATATAATCCAGAGGACCTGCTGTCACTGGCAGATAAAATTCCCTTGGAAACAGTGGCTGGGCACTCAACGGGCACTCATTCATGAACATTCGTGCAAGTTCACCCAGCCAGCCCCACAGAAAAATTCCAGGTGTTCTGTGCTTCTCTGGTGTTGATGGTTGTGCACAGAATCATCTAATCACAGAATAATTGAGGTGGGAGGGGCCAGAAGGCCATCAGGTCCAAACCCCTGCTCAGTGCAGGACACCAAGTTACACTCCCCCCTCAGGTGGCATAGGCTGCATTGATTCTCACTTTTACTGTTGTCAACATAATGCTTTAATGACTGAATCCTGCACATTAACCAGTCTTACCATTGCTTGCTTTGATTAACTGAATAGGACCAGTGCTTGTTTGTGGTAGCTTAAGAACACATCAGGCTATCAATAAGCACTTCAGTCTGAACAAATGTAGGATGGTGTTTCTTATTAGGCAACCAAATAGCTATTTTCAAGGCAGACTCCATGGAAATGTTGGGGGGGGGGTTTCCATTCTGGGTTCAGCAAAATTCTGTAATTCTGCTATTTAAAAAAATTAAAGAAATGGGTGTTCCTCAGCACTTGATCTCCCTGCTCTGAAACTGGTATCTTGGACAAGAAGCTAGAGAAACAGAATGGTTTCCCATAGGCAAATGGGTCAGACAAGGATATATATTATCTACCTATCTTATATGTTTTATGCAGAACATATAAGGAAAGCTGGATTACAAACAGAAGGAGTGAAAATTGGTGGAAAATACACTAATTTAAGATGTACAGATGACATCATTTTACTGGCAGAAAGCAGCAATGACTTGAAATGTCCCCTGATGAAAGTGAAAGAAGAAAGTGCAAAAGCAGGACTGCAGCTGAACATTAAGAAAAAAAATCATGACAACAGAGGAATAATGAAACTTTACTGATAATGATGCAGAAATCAAAATTGCAAAAGATTTCGCATACCTCTGCTCAATTCAGAGGGACACTGCAGCCAAGAAATTGTAAGAAGACAGACACTTGGAAGGGCAGCAATGAAGGAACTAGAAGACCATCAGGTGTAAGAACATTTTACTGGAGACCAAGGTCAAGATCATCCAGACTATTGTATTCCCAATCACAGTCTATGGATGTAAAAGCTGGACATTGAATGCAGACAGGAAGAAAATGGATGCATTCAAAACATGATGCTGGAGGAGAGCTTCGTGAATATCCTGGACTGACAGAAAGATGGACAAGTGGGTCCTGGATCAAAACAAGCCAGAGTGTTCCCTAGAAGCAAAAATGACAAAACTGAGGCTGTCATACTTTGTACAAACTGTGAGGAGGCAAGACTCCTTGGAGAAGATAATCATGCCAGGGAAAGTCAAAGAAGAAGAGGAAAAGGGAAGACCAAATATGAGATAGATTGACTCTATAAAGGAAGCCACAGCCTTGAACCTAGAAGAACTGAAAGGGGCTGTCATGGACAAGACATTTTGGAGGGCTTTCATTCATGGGGTCACCATAGGTTGGAGACAACTTGATGGCACATAGCACCAACACTTTTAAAAAGCTATTGTTAGAAGCTCATCATTAGAACCTGAACAAACAAGGTAAATACTGATTAGGTCTTTCCAGCAAATGCTACACATCGTATCAACAACTACTACACAGTAACTATGTAGGAGTACATTGTTTTGGCTTAGTGGACAATTGAGAACTAGTTCTATGGGTACTCTCATAAAATGGCTGCACTGGGAGAGGGCTTGCCCATTCATAAAATGACTACCATGATGGGAAAGCAGTCAACAAGCAGAAAATCGTTAAGACTGAAGAAAAGTAACTTGACCAAGAACTTAAGTACCAGGTACAAGTGGGGGTCTGAGTTTCAAAACACGAAAATAGTTCTTTGAACTCAAAAAGAGATGGCATCTGAAGGGATTGCTTTGCTTTGAAGCATGCCAGGCTCCCAGTTAACTTTTTTCAATGTCTCCCCTCCCCAAAACACAAACAAACAAAAAACCCCCAAGGATCTTAAGAAATGAAATTAAAGTTCAGGAGGGGCAAGGAGCCTGGTGAACCCCAGTGGAGCTGTCCACAGGAACTTGCACACCCATGGGTGCCACATCGGAGTACCCCTTGTACATGATTTCAAATCTTTCCATCAAGGTAATCCAAGGTGTTCTTGGATGAGATCCTAAGATCCCGCAGTCCGTGCATGCAATGGGGTGTTTTTGCTCCCCTTAATGCACCTCCTTGAACCCCAAAATGAGAAGCTGTACCAGGGTTGCAGGAGGAACCGGGAATCGGCAACCGTGGATGGACAGTGTACTTGAGTGGAAGGCTGTACCATGCTGACAGTGGTTAACTTAGGAAGCGCAGATGCTCCTCATGAGAGCTGCAGGAGCCACAGAGAGCCCAAGACCTGCAGACAGCTGTGTTGATCCATGTCAACAAATTATTTTCAGCGCATTTCAACTCCATACTCCACGCACCAGCTACTGTTTTGCAAAGCTAATGGGGCATAATTGCTCAGTCAAGACCAGGCCACGCTCCAACTACTTTGCATAACAAAGGGAAGAATACATGATTTCTGGAAAGTGAACTATCCCGCCCCCTCCACACCCACCCACTCACGCCAGTTTCCGAGATGATTGCCGCTAGGCTGAACGGGAATGGGGAGTTCTGAGCAGGTGGGACAGCCTCGCCAGGTAGGTACCCGGGCAGGCCCTGGCTCTCGCACTGCATCATGTGTTGGGATCTTACTGTGCATGCAAGTGAGGGCTCACAAGAGATCATCTGGAGGAACCCCTTGTGAGGAGCATCTGCCGGGCAGCACATCTGCACCCTGCGCCTTGGGACTAGCTTTGATAACTGCTCAGGGGTTCTTTAGGCTTTGACGTCTTTAGACTTTGACCCAGTTTGAATGGGATCACAGCATGGTTAGCAAGCCATGGTTATTGTTAGCATGTTGAGAGTCGCTCCCTGCAGCCCCAGACCAGCCACACTGCCTGAATTTAGGCCACGCAGCAGACTGTGCCATTAGGACCGGTTAGGGCAATCTGATAGGCACCTGCCGCATGTAGAATGCATGGTGGCTTATTTCCCCCCACTAAAACCCTGTTCTCGGTCTTGAAATTGTTCCCTTTCCTCTCTTCTCTCAGGCTTCCTTTTCCATGGCTGAGCACGACCCGTTTCATGTGCCAAGGCAAACCCACCAGTTCTGTATGTTGTGTCCAGGCATCAGCAAGGGTACTCTCTGGTGCATGATGTTCAAACTAAATATTGGGTTGGATTAAGACCTCCCCAACCATCACATACGGGGAGCAGGTGGAGGGCATAAAGATTTCCCCTTCAGCTGTCACCAGTACCAGCCATTTCAGTGGGGTGCACAGAGGCAGATGGCAGGGAAGTGAGGCCATTCCCCCAGCCTAGCTGAAAGGCTGTTTTTCCTCTTCCCTCCCCATCCTTTTCCTTGTGTGTCCTGTATTTTTAGAGTATAAGCCTGCAGGCAGGGACTATCTTGCTTTACAGACTTCATGTACATTGCTCCAGAGGCCTTTTGGGCTGCAGAGCAAGATAACAACACTATAAATGAATAAAAATAATTCACACACCCACTGAAAACAGGATTTCCACCAGTCACAACAAGCTTAAGTCCAATCAATTTCAAGGGATCTGCTCTTGGTAGAACTAAATCTGGCCCTGCCTTGCTTTGCAGCTGCCTCTGAATTAGAAGGACATGCAAAATGTGGGAGAGGCACATGTTTAAATATATCATCCAGATAAGCCCTTCAAGGTCATGTCTGAATAGCTCTTTGAAGTATTATTTGTCATAACTGATTTGAATTGAAGCAGTCAGAAAGAAAAAGCAAATGTATCATTACATTGTTATCTGTACCTTTTAGAAAACATGGCTTTGTGCTTAGCTGATATTTTAATCAGTAATCTCAAGCCATCTGGCAAAGAATAAACATCTCCTTTGTTTTAATTATGTACAGCCTAAGGCCCAATGCTAATTAGCAGTTTGAAAGGAGTTGGGGATGCCAGAAAGGGGGAGATCAAAGATTATGTCTTACTGAATATTACAGTTTACACAGCAATTGCTGAAGCTTTCAGCACAGATGTGGAAGCAGCTGTAAAGAGTAATTAGCACCATTTCTGAACCCACAGTAACACATCACATAATGGATGACGATTATCCATGGCATCTGAACACTGGGATCACATCCTTAATTTTGCAGGAGAACTATGACTACTCTTTGCGGAGGGCAGCCAGAACTTCAAGCTTCCACATTATAATTGCCATGATTTGGGATGTGTGCATGTGTTTGTATGTGCATGCCATGTGTGATGAACCCAGAATGTATCCATATTGGTTCTTTAAAGCCAGCCCTATGTCGAGGTGATGTGCATAAATGGCAAGGAAATCTGTGGAATGCGCTCCCCAGAGAGGTTCGCCTGGCGCCGTCGTTATTTGTTTTTCAGTGCCAGGCTAAGACCTTTTTATTCAAGCAATATTTTAACAATGTGTATTATTTATGGTTTTAATTGTGCAGCTGGGGTGTTTCCGGGTTTTAATTTGTATTTGTATGATATTTATTTATTGGTGTGAGCCGTCCCAAGGGTGTGTAGCAAGGGGACAGCATACACAAACTTTAAATAAATAAATAAATAAATAAATAAATAAATAAATAAAATAAGGGTGCGCAGCCTCAGGCATGGTGGCAAAATCCAGCTGAGGAGATTCTGCAATGGGCACATCCCCACCACTTGCCACTTTCCCACCTTTAGTGCCCTTTCCCCCATGCCATGGTGCTCCTAAAGCTAAGTGACTGGCCATAAAGGTGCTAAGCTAAAATATCCTAGTACTTTTGGCTGGACCCTTTTTGTCTTTGGCCCTGCTGAGCACAGGCATGAGGCCTGCGGCCTGTGAGAGGGCCTCTGCCTCCAAAATGGCATCTGACCCTCAGACTGAAAAAAGTTCAGCGTCACTGATACATAGGGTTGGAGCTAGTGCATTAATTCTGCTGCCCTGAAGCAATGAGGAAGAAAGTGGGAGAAAGTCCTTTTAGGCTAGTAGACTTCTGCTAGCATGGCAATGAACTTAAACCAGAGCCTGCTGTCGATCATTTTATTAAAACTACAAGATAAGATTTCCCGTCAATACAGCTGAAACGAGGGCAGCCCTCTTCTCTCCTTCCCCCACAAAGTTCTCGGTATCTGCACACGAATGCACATTTTCCACTGTGCGCCGGTCAATATTTACAAGGCAAGGCACTGCAGGAGCAGCTTTCAGGCCAGAACCGTGAGGAGGAAAGAGGAGGCTTGGTTGATATACAGGATGAATGAACCAACAGCTCACTGTAAATAATAGCTAATGTGCTGAACTGGCAGGCATTCCTGAGATTTACAGTTTGCCAGAAGGGGCCTAAACTCATTTTCTGAACTGGGCCTTTTCTTCTGCATATGTGGTTTGAAAAGACAGACGGACAGGCAGACAGACAAAGAATGATGCAGTGTAGTAAAATGTATTTGAAAGTCATGTTATAGAAACTCATGTACTCATGGTACAAAGAGGTAGAAATCAGCACGATAGATTTACAGGCTAAAGAGAAATTAAGCTGAAAGACAAGCAAAACAAGTCCCCTTTTGTAAGCCACTTCTTCAAAACCTAAAAAACAATCCCCCAAAATAGATTGCTAGTTTCATTTGTTCCCCCCACCCCTTCCAACTTCTATTTAAGGCCAATAAGTCACACAGTAGCTGCCTGGAGTCTTTCTAAGATTGTTCCCAACACTTGATAAGCTTTTTAAAGGCAAGCTTAAAATCTTCATTAAAGCTCGTGTACAGCAGAGGATTGATAAGAGAATTCACGTAACCAAGCCAGGTCAAAAAGTGAGCTACTTCTGAAGATACGGTGCTTAGCCCAAGGCCCACAATGAGCTCTTTAATGAAAAATGGCAACCAAGACAGAATGAACGCGCCTAAAATGAGGCCAAGGATGCGCGCAGCCTTTCGCTCCCGCACACTGGAAATCTGCTGGCGGTCTCCACCCAAATCGAAGTCATTATCAAAGGCAGAGGTCCTCACCGAAGCATGCATTCTGTCAAACTCTGTGGTTGGGTCAGACGTGGAAAAGTCTGAAACACAAAATGTCTGTGTGAGCTTACAACTGGCAAAAGAATTTTGGCTGTCGGTGCTCCTGCTGCTGAGATGTCGGCTTGAGCCACGTTTCTGGTAAAGGCTCTTGGCAGCATGATAGATTCTGTAGTAGACAATCAGGATGAGGGTCAAAGGGATATAAAATGCCCCAAACGTGGAATAAATGGTGTAGATCACATGGTTATGTTGAATCTGACACTCATTGGAACTGGTGTTATTGCGATGGTTTCTCCAAAACAAAGGAGGCATAGAGATGAACGTGGAGATTGTCCAGACTGTTCCAATCATCACACCGGCTCTCTTGGCAGTCCTTTTCCTGGCGTATTCAATGGCGTCTGTAATCGCCCAGTATCTATCCAGCGCAATGACACAAAGATGGAGAATCGAGCACGTGCAACAGGTCATGTCCATGCTCAGCCATACTTCACAGAGGAAGTATCCTAAAGTCCACCTTTCCATCACTATGTACGCGATACTCAGAGGCATGACCAGAACAGCAACAAGCAAGTCTGTGACAGCCAGTGAGCAGATTAAGTAGTTGGCAGGCTGGTGGAGTTTCTTTGTTGTGCAGATTGCTGAAATGACGGAGGAGTTCAGCAGCATCGTCAAGGTCGTAATTACAGATAGACTCAGGGTAATAAGCATGTTTTCAGTTACTGTTTTGGATCTGATGGCTGCATTGGCTTCAGGGGTGAAGTTTGTATGATTCATCTTCTCTGGCTCATGCAAATTGTTCACTGTCTTCGAAGTGCTGATAGCATCAGGTTTAACATTCCTCTATTCCAGGGGATAACCAAAGAATATTTCAAACTTGACGTGTGAAATCTTTATATTCCATCTTTTCCAGATCTAGGCTCTTTTTCTGCTAGCTGCTTTCCTGGAAGAGGAAATACATATTTGTTAATAATAGATATTCTGATGGGTTTATGTATGAATAAAGAAATCAGTGAAAAATTACAAAATGCTTTCATATTGAACACCACTGATGCACTGCTCTACTGCCAGGAGCATTTACAGACTTAGCTATGGTGTCACTGCAGTCAAGAGTCAAGAAGGATGTCATGTCACGGTTATCCTGTGTAACACAGTGGCTTGGAGCCAGATTTTATCTTCTGCAACTAGAAGAGCGCTTGTTGTCTATGGAAGGTTTTTGATTCAGAGAAGCATTTCCACAGGTGGGATGGGGAGGAAGCAAAGCTGACCAGCAGCCACCCACCCTGGCAGTTTCTATGTTCCCCAAGGAACAGCTCCGGAGGGTTAAAGGGCATAACAAGAGCTTGGCTGGGGACAGCCGTGTGGAGAGCGGGCAAAAATCTTCTCCCCATTTCCAGGAACAACTATTGATACAACCCAATCACCTGTTTATAAGGTGTGCATCTTCCTGCTATTGACCAGGCTGAGTGGGAGTGATGGAAGGATTGCAATGCCCAATTGTTTAGCCAATGTTCAGTGTAGGGTGGAGTGAATGGTCCTGCACTGCAGCACGGCATGGGAGCATGTAGCAAGTTCCCCCAGTGCCCTGCAAATTTATCACAACAGCTGTAATGCCTGTTTTCTAGATTTATTCAGTTCTGTTCATGGACCATCTTTCCTGCATTCCTACCCAATTCAGCTCAAGGGAATCTTTATCTGAATAGGCCCCACAAACAATCCATCCAAATGTAACATTTTCCAACTTATCATAAATGTGCGCCATATAGTTGCAAGATATGCTGATCTTTAAGGCTTAGTGCATTTATACCAGAGTTAAACTGGAACATCATTCCTCAGCACAATGCAAAATAAAGAATATTACAGACAAATGTCTGCCCTTCCTTCTGTAGGTATCTCAAGTCATAAATTGTTTTCAGAAAAGCATACTTAATAGATGTTCACTTTTCACAGAATGACTCCACATTCAGCTGTCAGATTAAAAAGAAAAACACTGTAGAAACAGTACATTAAAATACCAATTTTATAATAGGGTGCTCTCAAGAAAAGATTTAAAGAAAATTTTTAAAAATATATTTTTATATACACATCCCATTACTGATTCAGGAGCTTATGCAATTCCCTCCAATTATACTGAATAATGCCTCATATCCTGCTAAGTACATATTGACAGGAGAGAATCATACACTTATTCTCCTGGAGTTTGCTGGGGGGTTTTTCTTGTTGGATATACACAACTGAAGTGAAAGTTTACCAAGAACCAATCAAATTTTACAAATATTACTTGCTTTGGAACTGTAAGGCTCAATCCTATACTATTTGCCAGAAAAAAAGGCATACAGCTCTTAGAATTCCCCTTTCAGTCATACTTTTTCCCTGTCTAAACATGTATAGGATTCTACCCTTAGTATTTGACTTCGTACATAACCAGGAACTATCCTTGCTATCAAAGGGGTTCAGCAGCCATATTCCAAGCCTTGTCTTGGGTTATTTTACACTAAAAATGTTGCTTCCCAGAGGTATATTTCTAGCATAAATAAAAAAGGGTTTGTCTATTTATTTGTGGTAGTTACATACTGGTAAGTATAATACAATCTAAGCAGAAAGCGGCCAACCAGTCGCTTCAGCTGCTTTACACTTAATGGAAGATCTTCCATCACTTCCAGCAGGTTCCTGCCAAAAGCTTCACATTCTGCTCAGGCAGGAGGCGGCTATCCATGGCTGCTCATCGTGACGTCTGCATATCACCTCTAGGACCCCAGGAACTTCGCCTCTCAGTGCCATTCACTGGGAACACGAAGAAGAGGCTGGCACGGCCACAGTGCCTCAACCAGCCTGATTTTCAGCGATTGTTGTTAAGAAGCAGCAACCCGAAAAAAGAACTTGGTGTATCCTCAACACTGGGGCGCAGTTCTGCGGAAGGACTCTATTGACGTGGGCAACTGCAGGAGATCCGGGGGTCATTTCTCCTCATGGGCTGCAGTTTGAAGGGCACAGGCACCATTGCAGGGTTCCATGAAGAGGAAAGAGACCCCCAGCCAGGCAATTTGGTTCCCAGATCCAGGAGCAAACCACTGCACAGTGCAACGGAGCACTAAAAGTGTCATGCTCAGTGTGCAAACAAGCTAAATTCAACTGGTTTAGGGATTGGTAGTGCTTCAATGCCATTCCTCCACCGCAATTATTCCCATCACCGAATTTGGCAGCTCTGCAAGGGCAGTGCAGGCTGCACAGAAGGTGCAGGGGCTGAATCTCACCCAGGGACAAGGCTTCAAATCATCTCCATGGAGGAGTCCATGAAAAAAGAGGGGGAGACCCATTTAAGAGCTATTTAAATCAAGCACAGTTGGAATGGTTCTGCTTTTCCTCTGGGAAGTATGATCTTTAAGAGATTGCACTTTTTATAGACAGACATTAAAAGGATAAGTTGTCCCTGAGGAAAGAAGAGAGGAAGCATGTGAAGAGTCAGTTCTTAAACTGGAAAGTCACTTCTGGTTTATTCACCTGTAAATCGGGACAGGACAGATTAATCTGAGTGGCAAGAAGCCCTGGAATGTACTGTCAGTATAAGGAGTCAAATACAAAATGGGAGATTCATGAAATTTCTGCTAAAGAAAGGCAATGTACTTTTCCTGTTTGCCCTTTTTTGAAAATTGTTTATATTGTACTTTATAGCAATACATTGGAATCTCAAATAAAATTTACACTTCCTAGGAGCGATGTCCCTCTCATGGGAATGCAGTCTGATTGCATAAATGTCATCCCATCTTTCACCTGGAAAGTGGCAGGTGAATCAGCTCAGCGGCTTCATGTTGATGGGATCTGACAGCAAGAATCTGTTTAAGAGTGAAAGCTTCTGTCTCCCAAATGATTCATTAACTGGCAGGGCCCTTTTCTCTGTATCTATAGACTGAATGAATGAAATTGTCCCTCAGAAATGGCCGGAAGTGCTTTTCCTTTACCTGGGTTTATGGGCAGGAGGTTTATGGCCAGAGGACTCATACATGGAGCCCCGTGGAGAACTGCGGGTGGAAAACTAAGGAAGGAGAGGGTGCAGACACCAGTTCTGCATCGGGTGCATCGTAGGTAGTGGATACTGGTTTGGGCTAGCTATTCCAGCTGGCTGGCTAACATGAACCATGGCTTGACCAAGAGGGATTTTTACTTACCTATCCAGTTTCCAAGAAATTTAATTTAAACCTATACTCCTGCATCTTAAGAGGCTCTTCTGCTGTGCAGGCTTATGGTTCAAGGCAGCCTTCCTTCATGGAGTGTCCTCCAGATGTTTTATCCCAGGCCAGCACAGCCAGTGCCCACTGACAGGGCCCTCCTGGAGCTTCTCCTGATCTTCATCAGGGAAACCCGTTGTTCACCCGTCCCTGCATTCAGAGAGGCACAGTGCTCCCCCATTACAGGAGCAAGAGGGCCATGAAGGGAAACATAGATGCCAGAGACACTTGAAAAGGGGCAGCACAGTCAGTTTATTTACCATTGTTAGAAGTTGGTGAGCAACAACTGGGGACTCGGGGTGCTTGGGTTTAGAGGCAGACACAGTGGGTATAATGGAAATATGGTGGAATGAGAAGAACCGCTGGGAAACAGTTTTCTCTGAATACAAACTCTGAGTTCCGTCTCTTTCAGCCCAAGGACAAATTCCATTTCAGAGAAGATTTTGGGACCCTGTTCCAGTGGGGTTCAAAGCATAAAGAGTGATGCTGAAAACACCCCAAATGCCAGCATATTTTACCTGAAGGCTCTTACTGCTAGTAACTAAGCTGTGGAGGGGCATTTAAGTCTTTAAAAAAACAGGGAGGGGACTGTGCCAGACTCAGGAAACCTCCAAGCTGTCAAGGAATGTGAGAGAGAGGATGGGACCTTGGGCAGAGAGTTGTTTGTTTCAGTTCCACCCCATCTTTTCTCCAAGGAAATGGTGCTCAGGGGCATTTCAAGCATGTCCGCTCCAAAAATGCTCTGGTCACAGAAGCCTGCCTGCAACCGCCTGAATAAGGTCAAGTTTTCCAAATGCTTTGCAGTAGCAACCCATGTGGGGCATAAGCAAGAAAGTGGCAACTTAAGAACTGAGCTTATTATGGCTTAAGCTTTCATGGACTGTAGTCTGCAAAAGTATATACCGTGTATGTACCATGTGGAGCCACAAGCCTCCAAGAAGAGCATCTTACACTAGGCTAACCTTGATGCAGTTAAGGTCACGTTGGTGATAGCTGCAGGTCCACCTTCTCTGGGAAGTATTTTTCCTCCGGAATAGGTTTTGGCATTCCTTACCATCTAAGGTCTATGACCACGAGTGATTTACATTTCGCTAGTGCACTAAGAATCCAGGCTGAGCGTAAAGGCAAGCTGACTATTTCTGCCACCCCTCCCTCCCAGCACTTCTGCAAAACTGCTCCTTTCATATGGCTTTGCTACTCATGAAGCTTAACTTAAGTGGGAGCCATGCCATTTACCTGACTAAAGATTTAGTACTTAAAGGCCCTGCTCATAAAATTACAGATGCAATCCACATTATCTCTTTCTTTGTTAAAGGAGAGCTTTTAAAAAGCCAGCATATGGTTTTTCAGGGTGGCTGAAAACTAGAATGTTTTTGTATTTGTTGAAAGAAAGCTGAAGAACACAAGAAAAACCATGCTGGATCAGATGAACGGTCCATCCATTCCAGCACTCCATTCACATGGTGGTAAGCCAGCTGTCCACAAGATGCCTCAAGCAGGATGGGTGCAAAACCTCCGCCTGCCTCCTGCAATCCAGCCAAGCAGGAAAGGTTGTTTTTAACTCCACTGCCCCTGCCATGGTACTGAATTCTAACTTGCAAACTGCTTTGAGTTTTAGGGCACAATTCTATGCATATTTAGACAGAAAAAGTCCTCCCTGCCAGCTGGAAATGTAGGTGAGTTGTAGGACCGTTTAAAAATATCTAAACATACAATGGGTTGGGCCCTAAGCTTTCATTCTGCATGCTTTCACTGTTAGCAAATAGACGTGACCTCTGACTTCTTTGGACTTTTTAGTCTGATGAGCTGAGCAATAAAGTGTGAAAACAAAGGGAAACAAAATAAAACAACAATAAAATGCAAGAAACATGGAAATAACTATGGGTTTTGGTTATAACCAGTGCTGGGTTTTGAAGGACTTGCCTTGCATTAAGTTAATGCAATAACTTTCTGCTGGTCTTATACTGTGAGCCTTGGTTCTTCACAGATTCGAAACTGCTGCTCCAGAGAGTCACATGCCCAAGCTCCCTAAAACAAAGCCTGAAGCATCTGCAATGCGTTACTTAAATGCAAAGCAGCTTAGTCCAGGGGCCTCCATCACCAACCTTCCATACCCATGCAAGGGCATTTCACCTGAGTATGGGGCGAAAGGGGAGGGATTGATAACTGCACTTTTGAGAGCAGGTCTACATTTTGTTTGCATCTGAGCTAACCCCCAAATGCTTTCATGCATGAGACTCTGAGACGTGAATTTTATTTGTTCCTTTTTGATAGTTATGCAAGCCACCTAATAACAGTGTTCTCTGGCAGGCTCACAAAATGTATGGTATTTAAATACAATAACCAAAAGCAACACATTGCAGCTCAAATTGTGGGCAGAAGAGAAAATGAAGCTAAATTATATATGTCAATTTTTAAAAAGTCATGATGGATAGAAACAGGTTAAAAGGTACAGATGTTGGAGTGCTTGGTACAGTAAAGCAGGTTCTTAATCTGACACCAGAATGACTGTAAAGAAGGCACCTGCTCTGTGTTCTTGGAGAGTGCCCTCCGCACCCAGAGTGCCACTGAGAAAAAGACCTTCTCTTTAGTGTGCACACACCCTATTCCACTTGGCAGGAAAAAGTGGAGTGGAGCATCTGAGAAGGCTCTCAAGGTGCAAGCAGTTATATGTGGAAAGCAATGATCTTCCAGAGCACCTGGCCCCAAGCCTTTGCCATCTTTCAAAAGCAAGACTTTAGACATGCATGGAGGCCTAGAAATGGACCAAGAGCCAAAGCTGCTGATTGAGGACTGGCCAAATATAATTGCATATCCCAATCCATGTTAAGAGTTTTGCAATCCTATTTTGGTCTAGATGAAGTTTCCAGACCTTTTTGAAAGCACTGCCATGTGAAGTGCATTGCTGCAGTAATCCAAATAGGCAAGGAGGCGCATTAAGATTAATGCAAGACAGCAGTTCCTTTTCTCTTGAAAACCCTCTTCTGTATGCAGGATGTATGCAAAACAGCTTTAATCGGATCTAAGCTTGCTGTAGTTTCGCAAATCCCCTTTGCTTCTGGTTCTTTTCCAATTGTATTATACTTGAAATACAAATGAGAAATCCCCACCACATGTGAGGCAGTTTCTACATCGTTCTGAGGCAGAGGAGTCAATTCAATGGCTGAATATTTCATGCAGTGTTGGAGAGCAGTAGCACAGAACAGGAGGTCGAGGGACCACGTCCGGCCCACCAGGGACCAAATCCAACCCTCTGGGACTCTGCAGCGGACAAACCACTTGCCTTACCACATTTTGGTGTTTTTCCAGCTTTTGGGTGGTTTTTTCTTTTCCAAAATATTGAAATACCCCTCCTAAGCCTTAGGAAGTGACAAGTAAGAGCTCTAGGCTAAAATATTCTGTTATTCTTGGCATGTTGGCCCAACCCAGTTGGCCTTCAGCCCCACCCAAGTGCAGCCCTCCGAAGTTTCCAAAACAGAATTCGGCTCTGGTTGAAGAGGTTGTATACCCTGGCTGCAGAGGAACAAAAAGCACAATGTTTGTGCGTTGCAGAGGACATGCTGGCTGGGAATTATGGGGGCTGCAATCCAGCAACTAGAGGGCACCAGCTTTGGGAAGGCTGAAGTAAGACATTTATGGACTACAATAGAAAGATTATTGTAGGAGCTAGTTTTTGCCTGGATGAATCATGAGAAGCCATTGAAGAATTGGAAAGAAATTTGCTTCTGCATTTAGTTGTCCTAATGCATAACATGTATTGTGGACAAAAAGCTACTGGTAGGTCAGAATATGGGGGAACTGATGGTGTCCTATAAGCAAAGGCATCGAACAAGGGTGTATTTTATCTTCTTATTTGTTCAACCTGTATTTGGAACATGTCATAAGGAAAACCAGATTAGAACTAGAGGAAGGAATGGAAATTGGTGGAAGACACATCCTTAACGTAAGATACGCAGATGATGACATATTACTGGCAGAAAGGGGCAATAATTTGAAATTACTTCTGATGAAAGGGAAAGAAGAAAATGCAAAAGTAAGACTGAAGCTGAACATTAAAATGAAAGTTACTACCACAAAATAATTACAAAATGCTGTGTCAATAATGAAGAAATTGAAATTGCGAAAGATTTGCATACCTTGGCTCAGCCATCAATTCAAATGGAGACTGCAGCCAAGACATACGAACAAGGTTGAGAATTGGAAGGGCAGCAGTGAAGGAACTAGGAAAGATCATCAAGGGTACGGGCGTTTCTCTGGAGGCCAAGCTCATCCACACTATTGTATTCCCTATCACTGTGTATGAAAGCTTGACAGTGAAGAAAGCTGACAGGAAGAACGTTGATGAATTTGAAACCTGATGCTGGAAGAGAACTTTGCAAGTACCCCAGACCAACAGAAAGACAAACAAGTAGGTCCTGGATCAAATCAGACCAGAACTTCTCTTGAGGCATAAGTGACGCAACTGAAGCTGTCATACTTTGGGCCGAACATGAGAAGGCAAGACTCATTGGAGAAGTCAATAATGCTAGGGAAAGTAAGAGACAAGAAAGACTAACTACGAGATTGATTCCATAAAGGACGCCATAGCCTTGAGCCTACAAAAGCTGAGTAGGACTGTGAAGGATGGGACATTTGGGAAAGCACTCATTCATAGGATTGCCATGTCAGATAACTTGATGACACATAACAACATAAAAATATCAGGAACTAGTCATGTGGGCCAAAAACTTAAGATTAAATCTGAGTGTGTTCTTTCATTAACATTTTCCTCTGTGACTCTTGTGTCTGTCACTAAGACAGCAATTCCTGTACCTTCACACTGTATATCTTCTTAGCTAAATCCTCTGGGAATTGCTCTGAAGATATGTCCTTATTTTCTGTTGATGCAGCCCACAGAGGTGATAATTGGTACCACTTCTGAAGTCATTACAATAATTTGCATGAGGAACAAACACTTTGAACAAGCACAGGTTCTTCCATCAATTTTTCGCCCAGCCTTCCTGTTAGAGCTTTTCTGAGGACTGATCAGCAGTCCACTGATTCATGTTCTCAGGGGAGTGGGCAGGCGCTGTTTGCCTGTCGTGATCTTTTTCCGCATAGAAGAGTGAGACTTTCAAGAAATTCTCTCTCTTTGTCTGGAGCTGATACTGGGAACGTGATAGACACCATGTTGGTGCCATTAAAATGAAAAACAAAGCCAAACAGAATTCTATAACGTGCAAATGAGTTATTTCTTCTCCTTCACAGTTGTGGAGAATTTTGGTTTTCAACCAGATTGTGAGATGCTGAATTTCCTGTTATGCTTTCAATGCTTGGGCAATTGTGATTTCCTTAAAATAAATCCCATGACTGGAATTGGACAACACTCAAGGGTTCCACATGGGTTGAGTCTTGGCTGTCACTCACCTGTGGTTTGTTACTGAAATGTGGGGAATTGTGTGCCACCCACACAGCAACTGGAATGGCAGCAAATGGATCATATTCTTGGGGTGTATGCTCCACGACATGAAAAATACACCTGGGACTGTCTATTCGCGCTCAGATGGAAGGTGCTTCCAGATGAGGTTTCAATGGTGCCATTGCTCTGTCTCACGCATGGAATGTTATGGGCAGTCTACATGACAGTGTATTCCATTCGTAAACCCCCTGCATGTTGCAACCACTTCTTCCATCTGGAGAAAGAGACAGAACAGATGCAGAATGCCTCCTCATCGGTTGCACTAGGAGTCCCCTGTGCAGAACCGGCCTCCACCACTAACTAGGGCTTCACTTGCAGGCTTTGTTCCAGGAGAATGATGCTGATTAGTGGTGGCAACTTCCCTGCAGCGTTCCTCACACTGACTTGATAGCCCTTGTAAAGGACTGTTTTCTTGCAAGCATGCCTCTCGAAATACCTTGCTGTTCGAGATAAGTGCTCCAACTTGAGACTGAAATGGAGGACTTGTTCAGAATAAATATGCCCAAGAGTACGCAGCATTTAAGCCTGCTTTTAGTCCAATGTTTCCTCTAATTATTTCTCTGCTAGTCTTGTCATGAGTGGTGGATGGCATAAAGAGTAAAACAGCAGGTCAATGTGCGAAGGAGAGGCAATGAAAGACAACGGAATACAATGAAAAGAAGGTGAAAACGATCTTCAGTGCACACGTACCCTGAGAAATACCAAAGGAAAATTCACCTAGCCACCGTACATCTAGTCAACACTGCAACATTATTCCCAAAGTAAGCATGTTTCAAGCTAATGTTAGAAATATTTACTATTGTTATAAATCAGCATTTATTTCCTAATTCTTTTCTGTTCTTTTCCTATTGGTCTTATTGATCTTTCCCTGTGCTGGGTCCTCTAGAAGTTTTGGACTACAGTGCTCATCAGCTTCAGCCATCAGGGTAAATGACATGAGATGTTGGGAGTTGTCGTCCCAAACATCTGGAGGGACCCAGGCTGGAGAAAGTTTTCTCTTTTCCTTGGGTAGATATTTATATTTCCCTGTTACATTTCATGTTTGAAATAACTTTTTTTTAAAAAAGCAAAATAATGTGAGTTGCCAAGAAGGTGCAACATCCAAAATACATTCACACCCTTGACAAAATAGACATGGCACAGGAATAAAAACAGATTGCCACTAAAGTTATAGGAAAAGCACCTGTTGAACAGATGGAAATGGTAACTGAACACATAGTTGCTAATGTTTCACCAAGGGCTGGACCTGTGTGTAGTTGTTTGTCTTGCACGTGGAACTGCAAACTCAATTGTATTGTTTATGCCTGATAAAATGATTTTGTCTCAGTTCTTCTAATGTGTATTAATATCCTAACACTAATAAATCTCTTGGAAAAATGTTGCTCACCAGTTGACCTAGTAAGTTTATCTGTCGGCAACATCCTGGGGCTGTGTTATTTTGATCAAATGAGTCATTTTTCCATCAGGAAAACAAATTTCAATTCAGTTATTATCAAACCTCAACAAGCATGCTATTACGATATAATTGTAGTCACACCTATTTGTAATATCTCAAAATTCCAGTCATTCAGGTTGTCAAGGCAACAATGGCTCCTATCTGCTTTGAAGTTCATCATTTCTTTGATGCTCCCAGGAAAGTTTTTGCCCTTTGTGTAATGAGATCTTGGAAGACCTAATGATTTCAGGTGAATGGCCTGCCAGCCCTTGTGTTGCCTTTGTTTCAGTCAGTTAAACAATCTGACAATTAAAAAAGCAACAATCTCCTTAAAATTATAGAATATAAGAATGATTATTTATATCATTTCTACACCACCCAATAGCCAAAGCTCTCTAGTTAGTTCACAACAGTTTATAAAACAATAAATACAATGAAATGTCATAACAGTTTATGAACAATGCAAACATTTTAAACAAATAATTAAGAACAGCCAAGAAACATGCAATAAAGAATAGCCCTGTAAATACGGCATATGTTCCTGTCAAAAGATCTCCTCAATCTTCTTTGCCATTTCAATCTTAGGTAGAGAATGTCATAGTTTAATTATTCACACTTTGAAAAAGTAGCTCCTTTCATTTGTCCTGAAGTTTGCATGAATCGGCTTCATGGGAAGACTCCCCTGCTATTATAAGAGAGGGCAAAAAAGTCTCCTTATCCACTTTTTCCATGCCATGCATAATTTGGTACAACTCTATCCTCTGTTATGTTGCCCCATTCTCAACTTCCTCCTTAGCTAAGCAGACCCAGATATTCCAGCTGTTCCTCGGAGGGAAGCTGCTCCAAATGCTCCGTAAGAATAAAAAGTTAATTTCCATTTGCTGCATTTTATACAACTCTACAATATCCTTGCTTAGTATGGCAAGTGTGGTCACACCATAGATGTATACAAAGGGAATATGGCATTGGCAGCTTCATCGTGAATTGCTTTCCTGATTGTACCTGGAATGTGCCTTTTCCATAGCAGCTTCACACATTTTCATGGTACTGTCCACCACAGCCCCTAGATCTCTTGGTCAGTCACTATTAGCTCCGTTCCCATCAGCATATATGTCAAGCTGGAATGTTATCCCACATAGTGCATCACTTTACATTTTCTTACAGTGAACCAAATTTGCCTTTTTGATGCCCATTCTCCCAATTAGAAGAGTCCTTTTGGAATTCTTCACAGTCTCCCTTTTTAAACCCATCCCAAATAGCTTGGTGTCATCAGCAAACTGGGCACCCCACTGCTTACTCCCAAGACCCAACCATTTATGAAGAAGATGAAAAACATTGGTTCCAATACCTGTGGAACCAAGCGGAACATGCATCCTACTAAAGATGAATGGCATCAGGTTCCATAGCAACTCACCTGTGGACAGAACAGAGTCTTGGAACCTGTTCAGATCGATACAATTCTTTACCCTCCATTTTTTAAAAAAAAATAGCTCATCTCTAGAAAGACAGAGGGTAGATCCTCGGTTGATTTCCAATAGATCAGCTACAGTTTCTGACTTCCAGAGGTTTATAACTAGCTACAACAAAAAGCGAATTCCCTTCCTAAATTAGAATGTAGAAATCAAAAGGCTTGGGTGGGGGGGTGGGAAGCAGAGGTGGACGTGCTTGTGAAAGAAGCTGGTGTGCATCAGGGTTTCAGTGAAAAACAGCATCAATCCCATTTTCCAAAAGCAGAGGTGAGGAACCTCTTGTGACCCGATTTGGCCTGCAGAAGTTCCTCCACCTGGAATTCCTCAAGCTGAAGTTCCTGATCCTGGAGAGGCTTGGGCTAAACTCTACCACATATACCCCTCCCCTGACCTGGAGGCTCTTGGGACCCCCGGGAGAGAATGGGAGAAGAAACTGTGATTAGGGATAATCAGGAGTTTCTCCTGCATGTCACCACTCCCATTCCCAATAATCCTGTACCACAACATTTATGTTGTTTGGAACACATCAGATACTCAGGCGCAAAGCAAGCATTTCTGATTTTCCTGGGTACTTGGCATCCTGTGCAGGAATGGTCTATCAGACAGTGCAATGTGGATTTTAGAAGCTATTTTGTGTAGCTTGATATCATTTTCCAAGGACAAAAAAGAGTGCCATTCAGCTCGGCACTCAGAACAAGAATTAGAAGACTTCTGGCAACAGCGAGAATGACAACAATAGTAATGTGGGGAACAAAACAACTACTTTTATGAAAGGTGAGATGGTAGAATAAATACATGGACAAATTTGTTGCTGGGGTTTTTTGAAGAGTCAGAATAATTCTATTTATACCCTATTTCTATTTATATCCTGCCTTTTTCCGACAAAGGGCTCAAGGCGGCTTACATCTCCTCCTCCATCTTATCCCCACAACAACCACCCTGTTTGGTAGGTTGGGCTGAGAGTCTGTGACTGGCCCAAAGTCACCCAGTTGGCTCCACGGCCGAGCGGGGACTCGAACCTGGGTCGTCTGAGTCCCAGTCCCATGCTCTTATAGATGAAAACTATACATTAGGATTGTGAGGAAATCATGCTAAAGCAAATAATGAAACCAATTCAGTTGATGCATTTTCATTCACTTGACAAGTGGAAAAAAACCATAAATAAGCAAATAATGTATTGATATTAAAGCTGTACATTTTATATTTGTACAGTATAATAACTGTGAATGCTCTGCATCTTTATTATACTTATTTACATAATTTATTACACATTAAAGTTCATATATAATTTATTTAAAATGATTTTTAGGCTACCTAGTTAGTATTCTAGTAACCAGTGAAGACTGGTGGTTCTAACGTTAGTGCATCCACTATGAGTTTTAGTCTGAACTTTTAAGGAGCCGTCCATGGTGCTGAACCCTACCAGCTCCCCCAAATAGGTCCAGCACTTTGGATGGCTCCTTATAAGTAAAACTCCAATCCAGAGCCAATTCACTTCTCTACTGGCACTGGAGCCAGTGGTCTGCGCTGCTGGTGCACACTCATGCTACATCCAGAAAACCCTAACAAATCTCACATTTGGCGTAAACTTGGACCCCAAGCTGTCTCCAAATATCATAATTAGTTGTTGTCATGGTGAATTGTGTTTAAAACATCCAAACACCCAGATCCAGAAAGCACTCAATTCAGAAGCTTGAATGCTTGTTTCCATACACATTTTTGAAAGCTTACTACCAACAGAATATTTGGACTGATTCAGAGTGGGACTGTGACACCTGGGGAGAGGTTTTTAACCTTCCCCTAGTAAAATAATCTTTCTCCAAGTTGCTGTTAATTCCACAAGGCAAAACACATTAAGTGTCCTGTGATGCCCAGTGTGTTTTGCCTTGTAGGACAAATAGCAATGCAGCAGAGGAGTTTAATTAGAGAAATTGCGCAGGAACAAGCATAAATTCCTTTCCCCAGCCCCATGGTTCCTATTCGACTTCCATCCCCACCCTTGGCTGATCTTAACACTGCTACAAAAACTCCATGGGAGAACCTATTCATCACCCTGCCCATGTCACATCTAGTTCCACCGTGGAAACAGCATGTTAGCATATTATAACAATCCTGTGCATGCTTATTTGGTAGCAAGTCCCTTTGAATTCACTTTTGAGAAAGTGTACCTAGGATTTGTATTGTGTACCAGCCTTACGCAGATGAAAGAGACTTCTAGCCTGTGACTTTCTGAAGCATGAACCATTACCTTGTGCCTGTGGAAAGAGCATACAATGCTTTTTGACTGGTTCAATATTCTTTTGATCCTTGATATTAAGCCTATTTCTACCAAGCACTCAATTAACAGTGGTTCTCTCTCCCTCTCTCTCTCTCTCTCTATCTGTGTGTGTGTGTGTGTGAATAAGAGGGGGGGGGAGAGACTGGATTTGCTGCTCATCACTTGTGCAAGAATTAAGAAAAAATCCATCAAGAAAACACATATTCCAGGGTAGTATAATTATGAGGATTGCTTGCAAGTGTTAGCTTAGAAAGGGAGCATAATGGTAACATGGGCCTGAGCATATTGTGCAATACACTAGCACTTTGTGAAAGAAATCTGTGCTTCACGTCCTCTACATCCAGTTACACGTCATCAGGAACAAAAATGCTGCCTCCAGTGATAGCGCAAGGGTACCTGCTCCAGGACACACTGTAGTCCACCTAGTCTGGCACTCTGTTTGCACAGAGGCCAACCGGCTCCCAAACAGGACGCGAGTGTAACAGCACCCTCTCACTCACGTTCCCCCACAACCACTACGCAGAGGTAGCCTCTGGTCATGAAGACTAAGGCCTTCAGTAAACTTATTCTCCACAAATCTACCTTTTGAGCCATCCAAATTGGTGGCCATCTTGCAGCAGGCAATTTTGTTGCTTTTAACAATGGCCAGAGTGAAAGTGCTTCTTTCTGTCTGCCTTAAAACAATCACATTTCAGCTTCACTGCGTGACCCCAGCTTCTAGTTTAAGGAACAGAGGGAAAATGTTTACTTCCCCCACTATGTGCATCATTTCATATACCTCTGTCATATCTGAAATATGCTTGGTCAGGATTGTGCTGCCATCAAATCTTCCAGGAAAACTTAGTGGTGCAAAAGTTTCACTGGAGTCTTTTCTTCATTGGAGTCTCTTGGGCAACTGGCCAGCATATCTTTTCATTATCATGGCCCTAGATCGAGAGACTCAGCAGCAGCCCCAGCTGAACACAACTCCACTTAGGGCCCCGAGGAATCCTTGATGCATCCTCTGGATGCCCTACTGTGAATGTCAGCCTCAAGGAATGGCTCTCCCAAAGCTTGCCAGGTCCCTGGCCATACAGACCCTGAAGTGGGAGGCAGAGCCTCTCAGAGCCGAGTTCACTGGCTTACTTAAGCGGCTCCTTGCATGAGGAACTACAGCAGCGTATCAGCCCCCACAGGCCGCTGTCCAAGGTGCTGGTTAGCGCTGCCTTGCTGTATGCTTGTGAAGGCAGCCACCGCCTGAACATGATCCTTTGCAGAGACTTCTTAAGCACGCAATTGACTGGATGCTTCTCCAGGGCTCAATCCTAGCTAGGAGACTGATTAGATGTGGTAGTTACCAGAGAAATTACTGCCAAAAGAAATTAAATAATATTTTAATATTATGAGCATTTTTTAAAAAAACAACAGTCATCAAGAAATGCAAAAGAATCAAATGGTTGATGCTTTGACAATGTTACCCTTATCTCAATTGAGGTAGCTACTTCTGATCATTTGTTCCACTATTTTATGACTAGACTTAAAGAGATGTTTTAAAAATGTTAAATGCTGTGCCGGCTGACTATGCTTCACAGTAAAAGGCTTCCTCTGAAGGTCAGCACCGAGGGAGGCTCAGACGGTGGTGAAAAGGAAGAGGGCCTTCTCTGTGGCAGCCCCCCCCAGTTTTACCCCTGAACTGTCTCTCCACTGAGCTCTGCCTGGTGCTACCCTCTTGATGTCAGTTTAAGATTGCCCTCTGTGCTGAGGCATTTCACAGCTCTAAATACCACATGGGGCAGGGGTATTGTGTCAACCATTTTATAAGGCTTACATAACTGCAAGATCTTGTCTTAATTTAAGTTGCTTTAATTGGTTTTTTAAACATCTGTGGAGAAATTGTATGATGTATGTATTGTTATTTGCATTTTATACTGTCTTTTACTATATTTTATGAACTGATATAAATTGCCCAGAGGCCCTCAGCTATTAGGAGGTATGGAAATGAAATGAACAGCCACTTTCATACCCTTTAGCTGCCACTGTTGACATCATTTCCTATGCAGTGTCTCTGTCTCTTTGTCTGGAAATGGAACTATTAAAATAATTGAACAATTCGATCACTCTGGTAGCATACTGGAGAGAACAGCTTTCTCATAGCACAGGCTTTCATGGGCTAGTTCATTCCTTAAGATACCTACGGTGTTATCCTCAGTTGCAAGGTGCATATCGTCCACCAGTTGCCAGAATAAGGATGCTAGAGGGCATCCCTGAGGCCGTAAGAAATGGAAGACCTCTCCTTCACAGGCAGAGAGAGGTCCACCCATAAAGGGTGCCTCACCTGTAGGAAAAAAAAAAAAAAAGGACGGTGCAGGTGTGTTGGGGTAGACTGGAAGAAGCTGTGGATCCAAAGCTGCCTCTTTTCCCAAACACACCCTGGGATGGAGGAGAAAAACCACACCATCTCAGCAGCTGGCATATTTGCCAAAATAAATTTAAAAGCAAAAAGATAAAAACCAGTGAAAGCTTCCCCCACCCCTACAACATGCCTACAGCCCTAGCCAGCAGAAGCCTGGCAGCAGGTAGCAAGTGGTGGTTTCTCTGCCCCACTCCCAAATACCACAGGATTGCTGTCTCTGTTATTGGGAACATCTGGCCCAAAACCAGCATCTTCTCCTCCCAGCCCATGAAGAAAATGAGCCTCTGCAGTGTGATGAATGGAGCTAGAATCCATAAAACACTAGAATGAGCTTCTCAGCATCTACAAGCAGAATTATGCATGTCTGCAGCACAGCTTAGCTAATACTGGAATGCTGCCAATGTCCACCCTGAAGAAATGCTCTGGAATTCTTGGGGAAGGTGAGCCACGTTTGAGTTCTTGCTGAAGTCTTAATACCTGATGATAGCCCTGCTTTTCATGAGAAACTACCCAATCAGCTTCTCCAGGCCAAAAATGGTTGGTTAGCATGCCCTTTAAGCACAAACCTTTCCACTGCTGTAGTGGAGTCAGAGTTGGCTGTGTTGAAGTGTCAGAACTTTTTGATCAGCAGGATGATGACATCATCTGCACCCCCCCACCCCCCAAATCAGGTTTTTCTGTTCTCCCCAAACAAAGCTGCAGTCCTCAAAATAGCTGGGGAAAACAGATTCACTTGGCAACAGTATACTGAATGGATTCAGCCAACATGAAAAGCCACACTCAAGGGTTGTATGTAGATTGAATGTGGGCTATCACTGAACCATGGACTGGTGTTGAAATATGGGTTATCATGTTGCTGGCCCCAACCCAGAAAACAAACCATGGTGAGCAAGCAAGAGTTCACAGCTCCACTACAAGTCATGAGTTCTCTTCATGGGTTGTTCATGGTTAACAAACTGCTAGGTTTGGACAACATAATACCCCATTTCAAGAATAATCCAGGGTTCCATGACAATCCACTCTAACCTTGAGTGTAACTTGTAATGTAGGTTAAACCCATTCACTTTTAGTGAACTATTCTTATCTAGATGTAAAGCATTTTGTGGTGGCCCAGCCTAGAAAAGGCCATGAAGGCCTGTTAGTGTTACAGAAAGCTCACTTCTGGTGTAGATGAAAATGGTTCCAATGAACTGGTATTTTAACAGGGAGCAACATGGCTGACTGCATGTTCGAACCTTCCTTGGTGGGGTGGCTGTGGGATCTGCACCTGACCATTTCTAGAAAGGGAACTTGTTGATAGTGATGTGCAGGGCCAATTTAGTACCCAGAAAGCATTTATGGCACGATTCAGCAGCAAGAGCTTCAAGTCCACCGGTCTAGAAGTCAACAATCTGCTTTGCCTTAAAGGCCTGGAAGACCCCCAAAATGGTGCTCTCCTGCCCCATTCTTGCACTGAGCAGGGCTATGCCAGCCCTGGTATTGCCATTCTTGTTTGAAACAGCTAACAAACAGGGAAATGCACTGTAACAAGAGGGAGACGTGCTGTAATTGCATCAAGCTTCAATAGGGCCTCGCAAGATGGGTGTGCTTCTATAGCCACCCACATCCACAGCAGATGCACATGAAGCCGGAATTGGGTGACTTCACCAGGTGAGTGCGAATCCCTCACAGTCAGCACCACAGCCAAGCTCAGGAGCTCACTGGGTATCCAGAACGGGTCATTGCATGAAGCATCGGCACTCAGGGCAGGCCACGGATGAAGGAGGGCTTCAGCTATAGGCAAAGGCGAGCTCTGGAGTCTAGCATTCTTGGGCATCTCTCAAAACAGCATGAGAGAACGGTGAGTGTGGTAATTTCCGGCAAGAATATATTAACGTTATCACGATAAAAAAGTAAAACAGAATTTTTGGGAAAGCACACTCCAAACTAGTTCTTTGTTACAGCATAAACTATTTTGCCTTACACCTTACTCTTGCTTACCCTTAGTATCCTTTTTTCTTATAAAACCATAACGTGTCCGTCATTTTACTCCTGGTGTTCATACCAGATATGCAGGTAACCTGACCGTTGCACAACCCATTATGTAAGTAAACACTTCTCTGCAAGGCGGAGGAGGGAGGTCGCTGCCTTCCCCATCTCCTGGCTTGGTCCTCGCATCCTTCCACCAGCACGCCTGCCTGCAAAAACACCCCCCCCCCAGATGTGCCTGCCCCACCCAGCAAGGTGGGCTTGCCACGGTCACCCAGCTGGGAGGACACAGGTGTGCACGCTGCAATTTTATGTTATTTGAGGACTCCCCCCACACCCACACCATCAATTTTAGCTTTCCCCATTCATTTAATTCTCAACAAACCAGAACCCTGGCACATAAGTTTAAAGCACCGTCTGACCCAGATCGCTTTCCTGGGTTTTCTCCACTCCCGGGCTCGCTCCTGCTACGAAGCACTTTTCAGAGCTCATCCCTTTCTGCTGTACCCGCCAGTGCCATTGGGCTTTAAGGTTAACAGGGGCATCGGAGAAGCCAAGGCTCGCTTCGCTTCCCAGTCTGCCATGTTTCAGAAGCTGGGGAAAGAGAGGGGCCATGCGGGGAAGCCCCGTCTCCTTTCTTCACCCCTCCCCAGTCTAGTGCCTGCTAAACGCGCTGAACTGCAGCGCCCATCATCCCCACTTGCACTCTAAGGCTGCGTTGCATAGGCAAAGCTTTCGATTAGGTCAGCAACTTGGAGGACAGGAGAATGAGCCACGCTCAAAACAGCATCTACCTGCGCTTCTTCAGACCGAAGCGTTTCCTGCCTACTCTGTTGTCCTTATTCTTATTTCTATTAACCCGACCGTGAAGGAACACGGCCGTGACGGGACTCGAACCGCCCAGTCGCCGAGTTCGCAGCCCGATCCGATGGCACGTTTGCTTCGACGCCAGCGCCCCCCGTTGCGACGGGACGTGTCACAGCGATACGGGAGGCCGGGAGGCTACAACCTCTCTCCGGTGCGGCGGACCTCGTCTCCGAATCGCTACCGCTGCTGCTCTGTCTCCAAAGGGCACCTCGCTCGGTCTCTCGCCGGGACGCCACTCACCTCGAGCAAGTGCCTTCCCTGCCCTCCGAAAGCGTCCAGAAGCCGCAGCGCATTTCCAAACTCCAGGCTTTCCCAAGATCGCGCCTCTTCTCCGTCCTGTTTTCCTTCCCTGCCTCCTCCTCCTCGTCCTCCCGCAGAGCTCGCTTCCGAACCAGCAGCCAACCCGGGACGACGCTCCGGGACGCGCGGGATCGCCCGCTCGCGGGAGAGGCGCGCCGCCACTGTGCAAGCGCCGCGGCTGCTCCGACGCCCGCTTCGGAAAGGCGGCAGGGAGCGCCCGCCGGCGGTCGCCTCCCCTGGCCTGGCGGGCGGGCGGGCGGCGAGGCGAGGCGGTGCGCGCGCGCGCGTGGAAGAGGCTGTGCAGCCCGCCCTTGCCGGGGACCAGCGACTCCCGAGGAGGCGCCCCGAGGAGGTCCGGCCGGCCTGGGGCAAGGGAGGAAAGCCCCCGCGCCGGGCAGGCGCTGCAGGAGGGCAGCCGAGGCGGCCAGTTCCAGAGAGGAAGAGGCGCCGTGCGACTGCGGGGCAGGTCCGGGAGGCAGAAATCGAGAGCGAGCGACTCGCCGTCTGATTCCTGCTTCGGGCTGTTTTATATGGCGAGAAGCCCCGCGGCCCGCCTGCTGCCGCCAGCGGACGCCAGGGGGCAGCACGCTCCGCTCAATGCCCGAGCAGATGCGGCGGGACAGCGCCGGGTCCTGCGCCCGGAGGGAGGTTGAGCACCGCCCAGAGCGCCCTGTGCCAAGAGTGGCGCTCCTCTTTCCGCGAGTGGCCGAGCGCTCTTCCCGTGCCGAGAGGCCGTCCGGGGCGGCTGCGCGCCGCGGGCTTTTCTCCGTCTAGTGGCGGCCTTAAGCTTGGCGGTCACGGGCCGCTCCCAGCCACGAGTCAAGGAGACGTCCTCCCCGCCCCTCCTCCTGCGCTTTTGCCCGTGGCTCACCATCAGACTCAATGGCCGCCTTCCCGCACCTGGTGCCCTCTGCAGATGTGCTGGACGATGACTCCCATAAGCTCCAGCCCACAGTGTGGGAGTAGTAGTCCAAAACGCCAGTCTGCCCACCCCCTAGTGAAGAGCATGTGAGCGTGTGGCGTGAAGAGTTGTGGCTCCATAAGGAAGACAGCTACTCAGCCGACTGAAGCCAGAGAAGTATTGGCTTTTGTGAGTAGCTGTCTCTGTGGCCATAGGCAAGGGGTTTGCATATGACCCAGCCCAAATGCTTCTCTTGTGCGGATTTTCTTCTCGGGATTCCTTAGAGGGTGTTAGGAAATTGTAGTCACACACCTGTAGAACACCAGGTTGGAGAAGGCTGCTGTGTTGAACGGACTTGCTTCTTTTGCTGCAAAGCAAAACAAAACATGTTGCTACTGCCTGGATGACACTTCAGAGTGTTGCTGCTTGTGTTTACACTGCAAATACCAAGGATTTTAATATCATGTCACACTGGATGCTTCTGGAAGAGACTCTTACAGTGCAATTGCACAGCCATCACCATCCATTTCTAGGCGATGTTTTCCCATGGCAAAACAAACTGTCAGAATTGAGGCGCCCACAGGACCATTTTGAATGCAAATATGGTGTGGAGCCTTTTGTTTTCAATTATTGCATCATATAAATGCCAAGCTCCAGTTTCAAAATTTCATATAGGTCTGAAATAAATTGGAATAAGAATAAAACCCAATAGTGAATAGGAGTGGGGCTGTAGATTCTGCACTGTCATAACACACCTCAGAAACAGGTAGGTAGTGAGAAAGCGAAGAAAGAAATCTAGAAAAGACTTTGGACAGGTTCATGGAAGTAAAGCCTATTTGGGGCTACTAACGTTACTGGCTGTGTGCTCCCTCCTTCCCCAGAAGTGGCAAGCCTGAGTACACCAGTTGCTGAGGAGATTGGGTAGGCAGAGGTCTTGTATCCATCCTGCTTGAGAACTTGTGTGAGCAGCTGGATCAGTTGCCACCATGTGTATGGAGTGCTAGACTAGCTGGACCTTCGGCCTGATCCAGCTTTTTTCTTATGTTTCTAAAATCAATTGATAAGGTGGCCGGTTAAATAAAGTTCTTACTGGAATAGAGCAGTTATTGACAAGGAAAGTAAAATATGTTTATCTACTTCCTTTCTTCTAAGGAGCACATGTGCTTCCCCTCTCTCATTCTATCCTCACATCAACCTATGATGGAGGCTCTGCTAAGAGATGGCGATTGGTTCAAGGATATTCAGGGAGCTTCTGGGCTGAGGGTTTCTTCAGAAGGTCTTCCTAGTTCACTGTCCTTCCACCTGCTGCCCTTCAGATGTGTTGAAGTGTAATTCCTGTTCATAGGACTAGGGATGATTGCATTTGTAGTCCTATGCATCTGGAGGGTACCGGACTGGTTGGGCTGTTCAGTTTGAACATTCCAACTGCTCCGCCAAAATGGCTCTCACAACTGGTGAGGGATAACTTGAAGTTCACTCTCTATGTTTCGACTTCGTTGGCTTTGATCTTGAAATCCCAGAAAAGAGCATGGGGAACACATCATTTCCTTTTTGGAGATGATTTATCTCAGTTGTTTCACATGCAACTAACTTCTCGTTTTCAGCCCCCATTCCAAAGCCTTCAGCTATACTCTGATGGTTGCTTTGGAGATGGACAACTTCTTTCTCTCCCAGGTCACAGGTTTTGTTCCAAATTTGCCTAAAATAGAAATTATATTTAAAATATGAGCTTTTAACAAGGCACTTCACAGGTCAGGTCCATGCTTGATCAGTAAGTGATGCCAAAGGATAAAATTCTTCTAAAACCCCAAAAGAAAACCCAGTTCCATTCCAAATCTTCAGTTCTGTCTTTGGTAGCCGTCTATTTACTTGGCTTAAGCATCAGCAACATTATCAACACAGGTTAAGAGTTCCCTGTTTTAAGCATGGGGATTTGTCACACTGGTACAAATTTTAGACTCGTTTGATTGTGTATAATAATAATTAGTTTGTAAAATCAGTGAGTTGGCCTTGCAAGAGGGAAAAAGGTAGGATATAAATGCAACACATTGTAATAGTAATAAGACTGTATCCAATGTCTATTTAGAATAGGGTCATTGAAATGAATGGAATTTAAGGTAGATTAATATTGGATATAACCCATAAGGTACTTACAGACAAGGGTTACTAGATCTTTCAGGAGCACTGTGATGCTGTCTTTTTTCCTAAACAGATTTTTTGTAGTAAGAAGGAACAGTGAGAAAATAAATTATGTCTTGAAGATATTGGACCCCTCTGTAAAATTCTGTAAATGTGGTAAGGTGATGGAAGGTTAAAAATCTCAGCCGTAGGACTGCCAAGGAACTCATGATCTGAAACAGTATGAGGGAAATTGCTGCCCATGTTCCTAAATGGGACCCCTTGGTGTGCGAAGACATTTATCTAGATGAGTAACTTATGTGCTTCCTTATACAATTGCTGTTTTTCATTGGAACATATCGCCATGGCTTTGATGAAGTTATATGACACAAGGGTTACATTTGAGCTAGAACTGGGGAGAAACAGCAATTTGATCAAAATTTGATGAACTTGCTTGAGTTGTTATTAATTTCATTTTTATACCACCCATAGTCAAAGCTCCCCAAAGAACACTGCTTACAGGTTTACTTGCAGGCAAATACCTCTGTGGACTACTTCTGATCGACACGAAGAGGCAGCCATAACTGTGCTATTAATCTCAAAGTCCACCCCGGTCCCCATTTAGCATGAGACACCTTTTAAACCAGGCATTGGTGACAGGTGACCAAAGGGCTGTGTGCAACCCAGCCTGGCAATCTGTGTAGCCCCTACCATATCTGTGCCGCTGCCTCCAAACATCTCCATAATTCCAGCAATTTTGCTGGGAAATGACGCATGGCAAACACATGCCCAGTTTCCCAGTAGAGCAGGGCTTCTGACAACCCACCAAGCAACTATCAAGAGAACAATTAGGCGGAAATGAGGCACATGCCCTCCATGTGCTTTACTGCTCAGCCGAATCGCTATTCCTGCAGAGAAACAATATGCACTTGGTGGGTATTGGGAGCATTCTGCCAGGATTGCAGTGGCACAGCGGCTCAGCTACTTCCGGCACTGGTAGGGAAGGATGCAGCCCCACAGGGCCACATCTCAAGTGTGGGGACTGCCTGGTGGGGACTAAGCTATCAGCTCTTCAGGAGGGCACCAGCGGATGGAGAGAGGAAGCCAGGGAAAGTGCTTCTGCAATTCCAGCCTTTTGCAACCCAATTAACGAATGCTGGGAAAGGGAGCTGTGTACATTTTGCATGCATTTATGTGGATATGAAAATGTATCTACTTTCCTTCTGGAGCTTATGCAGCACACAAGGCAGCTAGGAAGCTTATACAGCACTCGAGGCAATCGTAAAACCAAACCCTAAAGCACATACACCTCTCCATGATAAAAACAGAGGGCTTTGATTGGATCTAGTTTTAATCATAATTACAGCAAACCCATTGAAATGAGTGGGGCTTAATTAATGAGTAAATGAAATCACGCTGATTTCAATGGATCTTCTGAAAGTATGACGATGTCTGGATCCAACCCAGTTGCAGCAGATCGAGCAAAGGCATCACACGAACACTTAGCTATGGGATAATGCAAAATCCTGCTAAACAGGAAGGCTTTGACCGTGTGATGGAGCACCAGAGAAGAGGCGTCGGCATCTGGACCATCTTGGTGTGGCTAAGATTTACAGGGACCTGGGAAGGAGGGCTGTGATGTTGAGAGCCTTGGAATGCTCGCACACGAAAGGACCACACTTTTATTTTCATGAAATGCCTTTTGACAAAGTAAGGGTACATGGACTAGCCTTGAATCAGAGTCCCACAGGAAACAGTGCCATTTGCATTGCCTGTTTCAAATGTTGGTCATGCATGTGCAAGTATCAGACATTACACGTACTGCAAATATATCGCAAACCTGCAAATATTAAGGCTTGCATAGATGTGATGCCTTTGCTTTACAATATCAGTTGCTGAGCTCCTGCGTTGCCTCTCTCCCGCCCTCCTCCCCACAGCCTGTTTAAAAATGTTGGTGTAGCCTGTTGCTGTAGGGAAGCAATTCATGTCAATCAGACAAAATATCCTTAGCAGGGAGGTAGCTTCTGTATCGTCTGAAGTGCCTGATTCTGCTTCATCTTGGAAGCTGAGCAGCATCAGGCCTGGTTGAAATTTGGATGGGAGACTGAAATTATCATGGACCGACCAGAGAGTTTTGGGTACAGGTGGTATAGAAATGTCATGGAAAGGTAATGATTTCAGAAGGTGCAGCGAGCCCTGTTCACCCTGCCCCTCATGTTAGAGTTTTGTAGGAGTTCCTGTGTTCCTAACACACACATTGTTTTTCCAGGCTGCTGGATAGTCAGAGAGCGCCACATACCTTTAAATCTTCCTGTGTGGCAGCATAAGAGGCCGTGTGCCTTCTCCTGCCAATCCCATCCCCAGTCCTGCAACTCTCTCCCCAGGCCTGCTCTAGTGGGTCGCTTCCCTATCTCTTGTGCCCCACAGCAGGCGGGGCAGGTTTCTCAATGACCAGCTGGGGAGGGAATGAGCTGGAGAAGGTGTGATCGGGGCCCCTGCTCTATCTCCACACTGCATGCCTGTTTTCCCTTATTGACTGGAGCAACTCTCTTGATTTTATACCGAGTGGCAAGTCTGTGCCTTTACCATGCATGAAAACTGAATGAATGTATCCTAGTGCCTTTATTTTTTCAGGGTGGCTATTTGACTTGTATTGATAACATTGCTAGAATTACTATGAAGGGGATGATGATGATGATGATGATGATGATGATGATGATGCTAGCAGCAGCAGCAGCAGCAAATGCTCCTGAAATGACTGATTTTTTGGTGGCTGTTTAATCCTGAACGCATCCAAGAAAGGCGTTGAGCCCCTCATTGAGGGACAAGCCATGCTTCTAAGTTCATTAACGGTGTTCTTGCCTTTGCATTCTGCTCTTCTTCTGAACACACACACCTGTGCTGCGCTCTAATGGTCTCTTGGGAAGATTAGCCCATGCCGAGAAGTATGTACATAGCTAAAAACAAGCAAGAGGAGAAAGTACATTTATAACCTCTAGCCAGATGGTTTGATTGTGACATCAAATGCTGCTGAATAGATTCCATTTGTAGAAACTGTAGACTGCACAGACGCCTCTCTGCCCACTTCTTGACACAGGAAATAAAAGCATTCTGATCAGCTAGTTTTCCATCTGCTAATATTTTTCAAAACAATCGTAAAAAATCCACTCTCGGTCAAGTCAGGTGAACATCTGTGGACCAATCTGGAGAGTTGTAAATAGGGACAGAGGGAGCGTTTAAAGGCTTTGTGTCCCATGGTTGACACTGCTGGAGCTGCCTTGCCCAGAAACTACTAAACGTGGATTCATTCCAAGTAGGGGCTCGCATGTCTCAGTGATCCACCTCACCTAAACAGTGCATAGCTTTACTATTTATGGTTGTGGCAAATGCCCACAGAATTATGTCTCGTCCTGTGGTCGTGTCGCAGCATAATTAACCCGTGAACTTCCGTGCATAGCACACAACGGCAGTGCACGTGGCAGGCTTTTTGTGCTTTTCTGTGGACGTTCAACGTCTTCTCTTACTGATGCCCTGAGGTGAATACCATGTGGTAAATTCTGCAAGAGGATGTGCTCTGTCAGCAGATAAATTGACATAAAATGCATGGGACTTTGATACCTTTCAGGCAATATTTTGTTAAAGTTTAATTGTAATGAATGGTCACAACTGTGGCTCAGCTGGAACGTTAGTGATCTCCCATGGTTTTATGGTGGCATTTTAACTAGGCGTTAATTGTGTATTAGCTTTTAAATGGATTCTTTAATGCAGAAGCAAGATCGTGAATGCCTCTAAGCTCCTTGACACTTGTGTGCAATAACTATAATGATCCACATCTTTCTAAAGCTTAAGAGTCTGCTCTTCTCCCTCACCAAATCTCTACTCAGACTAATAGAAAGCACTTCATCAAGGCTGTTGGTGGAGGAGGTATATATTTGTTTATTCTATTTAGAAACCACCCATCAGCTGAAGCTCTCTTACATATATTGTTCAGTAGGCATTTTTGGATTGCATGTCTACCCATGTTCTCCAGGCTCAGTCCCACCTCTGGCTCAGGGGAGCACTCAAAGGGGGAGGGAAGTTCATCAAATAGCCTACCATTTGCAGCTCTGAGACTTTCCAGGCTGGAGGAAATGCCTTTTCCAGACTGTTTGGACTCAGAGAGCATCACTGAGGGCACACCCTAGGAGAGTGACTGCAGAATCATAGAGCAGGCCTTTAAGAAGTAGAGGGCTTCCCAGTGAGGGTGCTGTTAACAGCAAGTCCAGACCTGCCAGCCTTCAGAAGGCCTCTGTAGGTTGCTGAGACTATAGCTCTTTTTCAGCGAGTTGCAGCCAGCATAGACACATGTATGGTCCTGAAAAGTTTTTCCTCATGTGACCCAGCAAGTTCAAATCCTCCAAGTTGGCTTCCCTAGGTGCCTGGAGGTAGGTAACACAACAGAAAAGAGGCACATTTTAAAGAGGTACCTGAGGTAACACAGTGATCAATTGCGAAGTATCAGACACTCCAAGAAATGCAGGAAGCTGCCTTATAGCAGCTCAGAGTGTTTGTTCATCTAGTCTTGTGTTATCTATGGCAGATAGCAACTCAGAGGGGATATTGGATGAATTATTGTGAACAATTCACATATGCTGACAGCATAGTCTGTCCAGATGCTGGACATTATTTTCACCCCCTCCATTTGTTAGCATGCATGTAACCAGCACGATGACAAGTAAAGGAAGGATTTTGGAGGTGTCTAATTGTGAGACAGATCTCAATTTTAATAATAATGATAATGATAGAGTATGAATGCGCACATCCAAGCAATCAGGCAGTTCTCAAATTTTAACCAGGACTCAAAAATGGATATGATTTTTATTTTGTGAATAAGAAGTACCATTTCATTGATCATTCCTAAAATATAATTGGTGTGGTAAACTTTAAGGCTCATATCGTAAGACATTCCTCTATTCTGCCTACAGCCATCTCTCCAACTTAGGTGATCTTATTCCAGAGAGGACCCCAACTCTCAAGAGTCAATGCAAGAGACCAAGGAGGGAAATGAGGTGGAAAAGCCCCTTCCATGAACAGAACAGACATTAATATATCCAAGCTTTGGTAATAAATTATGAATTTTCAGAATCACTGAAATCGTAGCCAGCTGTTATCAGGTATCATGGATTGCACATTAACATATTCTCCAAATGTCACTCTAGTCAAGACATTTGCTTTTAGCAAATACAGGAGATCAGTCTTCCCCAAACTGACACCCTCCAGTATGACCATGTGGACCGGGAATTCTGGAGTGCACCAGGTTGGCAAGGCTGTGATAGACCAAACATAACACACAGGAAGCTTTCTTATATTGAGTTACACCAGGAGTGGGTAACTTGTGGCCCTCCACCTGTTTTGGCCTGCAACTCCCATGATCCCTTTATGGGCTGGGGTTGATGGGAGCTGTAAGCCCAAACACTCAAAGAGCCAAAGGTTGCCCATCACTGAATTAGACCATTGGCCTTTCTTGGCCTTAGCAGTCTAGTTTAACGGAGGGGTACTTCCCAATTGAATGAGGCCAAGACTGAGTCTGGAATGTCCTGATGCAAAGCATTTGCTCTGCCACTGAGCTTTGGATCACACCGCCAGTCAACCAACCTAATAGTCTGGCAAATTTTCTCCAGGATCTATGCAGAAATCGCGCCCAGCCTTTCTACCCAAAACCCTATTTAAGGATGTTGAAAAACCCTGCTGGGTCAGACCAAAGTCCCACCTAGTCTGGCATTCTGTTCTCACTCTGACCAAACAGAAGCCCTTGAGAAGCTCACCTCAGGAAAAGAGCACAGGGGCAGCTTTCCAGTCATGCTCCCTGGCAACTGGTCTTCAGAGCCATGCTGCATCTGATGGTGCAACGTATAACATTCACATCTGGCAGCTACTGATTGCCTTCTTTCCCATGACTTTGGCCAATCCAAGTTGGTGGTGATCACTGCGCCCGGTGGTAGCAAACTCCAAGTATGTCCTGTGTGCTGAAGTATTTCCCTGGGTCTCTCCAGATCATGTGCCATTCAGCTTCATGGGACAACCCAGGTCAGCTGCAGTGCTAGGTACAGAAAAGATCCAGGGCTCAGGCCCTTGGACTGATAACAATATGCTAATTCACATATGCACTAAACTCTTTCTCTGTATCTGCGTGTGCATCTTCAAATCGCCCTGTCTCCCAAGGACAGCACTGTTTGTACAAAGAGAAAGGGGGCATTGGATTTCAGGAAAAAATCATATAGAGAGATTGAGTGGGAGTCAGCAAAAGGCAATCTTCATGCAGTAAAAAAGGGGGATCAGAGGAGACAGAGCTCATCTGGCCTCCAGTACCTTCATTTTTGCAAGTGCCCATGGACAGCAGGGTAGCCTTGCAGAAATTCAGGCCTCCAGCTGAACGATTTGGGGCTCCAGCTCCAGTGAGACACCTTCAAAAACCAGCTCTGCCCCAAATTCTAGAATTATGAGAGAAGGAGAGAAAAGATTTTTGACTGGAAGTACCAATGCCAGTTCTGCTCTCAGGGACACATAGCTCAGCTGCTGAAGTGATATGTAATATATAAGAGTATCTTCCTGCAATACTTAAGACCATCCTTCTCTCTCTCTCTCTCTCTCTCTCTCTCTCTCTCTGTGTGTGAGTGTGAGTGTGAGCAAGCAGTATTAAGGAAGTCTGGCTCTATCAGTATGGCAGGACAGGTCACTGGCTGTTTGGACTCAAAAGATAGATGGCACTTTGTTTGCACATTTGCCTTTATTTAGATCCTCAAGTAGATTGTAACATATAAGAAAAAGAACCCAAGAGTTAAAGTTTTATCCTTAGCAAATGTTCAAACAGAATCTTGCATTCCACACAGATGGGGAACCGCTCAGGTAGGCATCTCATTAAATCCTATTTTTACCTCTCGGGTCCAGAAAAGCCTAACAATACTGCAAACATAGCTGTTTAAAGCAAGGCAACCAATTATTTCTTTTCAGTTGCAGCAGTGTTTTTACTGATGACTTTTTGCAATAGTTTTGACCGTGGCTTTGCAAGTGCAACATGTGATTCTTCACTTTTGGGAGAGGGATGTATGGGCATACTTTTTGTGGTAATTAAACATGGAAAAGTATCTCTTTGTTAACTTTTTAGATATCATGTGAGAACTTAACTGTGCTGAGACAGAAGCTGGTCTCCATTACAGCCAGCCTGCTGGTGAAAGAGCTCTATGTATAACATTCTCGTCATATATGCCCAACATGGAGAGGAGATTGTTGTATGCACCTGCCCTTGTATATTTGTTTAGGTAGAACTTTACATCTTGTATTTTATCCCCTTTTATCGAGGAACTTTTATCACGGTGATTTCCATAGTCCTCTTCCTCTCCATTTTGTATTGGCAACCATCTTCTAGGCAGAAAGTCAGCGACTGACCCAAGGTTACTCAGTGAGCTTCATGGACACTAAAAATTGGTTCTTCTCTGTCCCAGTCCAACAACCATCAGAAAAAGGGCTAGCCCAAATTTAGCACCACAAACATAGTTAATCATCTTCCATATACAGTTGCCTGAACTTTAAGATCTTCCACTGGGGTCCTTCTTTGGGAGACTTCCTTGAAGGAGGTTAGAAGAGTGGTACCTGGAGAAGGGGCTTTTCTTTGGTAGTGCCCCAGCTTTGGAATCTGCTTCCCAGAGAGATGTGCCTGGTGCCGATGCTTTTTTTTGTTTTGTTTTGTTTTTTGATGCCAGGCTAAAACCTTTTTATTTTCCCAGTACTTTAAGGGTTAAAGGTAAGGTAAAGGTAAAGGTTTCCCCTTGGCGTTACGTCCAGCCATGCCTGACTCTAGGGGGCGGTGCTCATCTCTGTTTCCTGGCCGAGGGGGCCAGCGTTTGTCCGCAGACAGTCTCCGTGGTCATGTGGCCGGCATGACTAAGCACCGAAGTGCACAGAATGCTGTTACCTGCCCACCAAAGTGGTACCCTTTTATCTACTTGCATTTGCATGCTTTCAAACTGCAAGGTTGGCAGGAGCTGGGACGGAACAATGGGAACTCACCCCGTTGTGCAGATTCGAACCGACGACCTTTCGATCAACCAGCCCAGCAGCACAGCGGTTTAACCACTGCACCACCTGCAGTCCCACTTTAAGGGTTGATGGGTTTTAAATTGGAATTTTATTTTCATACTGTATTTTAATGTGCTATTAATGATTTGTGAGCCATCTTGAGACCCATTTCAGGGAAAAACATGGTTAAATGTTTTAAATAAATAAAGAATACACAGAGGCTGGATTCAAACATGTCAAACCATGGTGATTTGTTTTTACCATTGTTGGCAGTTTGTGCTGTTTGAATCGCATGTGTGTTATTTCAGCATGATAGATCTGGTCTTTAGAAACCATGGTAAGAAACAATGATTTGTATTATGGTTTCTCTGTACAATCATGGCTTGTTGTGTTGGTCTACTAACCTCACTGCGGTATTTCAGCATGGTATGCTTGGTTTTTAGAAACAACAGATGGCTTCTCTCTGGCAGGGGAGTCTGCTGAGGCAAGGAGCCCCAGACTGGGAACCGCTGCCCAGGTGGTTCTTACCTCTCCTGCTTGTCCACAAGAGGAGTTTCCCTCTGGCATGGCCAGGGAGCAGGGGCAGAGGAGAAGCCAGATCGTTAAAATCTGGTTTAAATTTTAAATTAAAATCTGGTTTAAGATGATGATGAGGAGGAGGATAATGTGGTTTAAGTTTTAACATTTAAAAAAGCTTCCCATTCTTTCCAGCCTGTTGATGAAGGTATTCGTGAAATTGTGTAAGTTCATACTTGTGCTATATATATAAGCATGCTGAATGAAATTTTCACCCACTCCTAACTCTGAGCTATAGCACATTCCCACTGAGAAGAAGCTTTGTGTCGTGGTGCGCAGCGATGTTTGCCCAGCATTTAGGCTGGTGCTTCACTAGCAGAATATATCTGTAATTTTCCCAGGTTTTTTAAACCCACAAGACTACCACACCAAGAAAGCGACTGCTCTGGGCCTCACTGTCGTGCTCCTATTTACTTTGCTGTTTTATTCTGCCTCTTTACTGATGTTATGTGCTTTCTGCCTTTTTTTATTACTGCATTGTGGATGGCTCTTGGCACTCAGGTTAGGAATGTGTGAGAATCCTTTTTGTGGGATATCCTGGGCTTAATTCCTCGCCTCTGGTCTGCTTGGAAGCGGCTGTGAGTCTGAATTCCCGGAAAGGGGGCCCAGCAGTCATGCGGGGCTTGCTAGGAATGGAGCCCTGCACGCTGCCCGGGCAGCTTCTCTCTTCTGTGCCATGTCCAGCAGCCTTTGTTGGTGCGGCTGCATGTGGCATGGAAGAAGGTCGCTGGTCATGCAGCCTTCATTCCACAAGCTTTCCCAGACTTCCTCTCAGTTCAGCTCTCTTTCAAAGCCCGGGCTGCACCTAAGAGGAAGCCTGCAAATGCTGGAGGGATGCATTCCAAGGAACTCAAACAGATCCCTAGCTCTGGTGCACCAAAGGTGCAAGTCAGGCCCCTGATAAGTCAAGCAAATTATCTGGATCAGGGCA
Organism: Varanus komodoensis; assembly: GCF_004798865.1. NCBI lineage: Eukaryota > Metazoa > Chordata > Lepidosauria > Squamata > Varanidae > Varanus > Varanus komodoensis. Next base: position 13,047,743 of record NW_025335349.1, on the reverse strand, counting down.
AAGAATGCCCCCCCCCCCCCGCTTTTGCAACTCCCATCTCAGATCACAAAAGTGTGTAAAGTCACAGTGACTTTGTTTGGTGCCTAGAGTACTTCAAACACTTTTGGAGATGTAGTGGGGGTGACTATTCATAAAGGCAAGGACAGCAGCATATATTTTTAGAAACTTTTTTTTGCTTCTGCAACTATTTTCTAGGGCACTTCAAACCATGCAGTATCCTGCTGTTGGCAGTTCGCCATGTTTCCATACAATGCCTTGATTGGAGTGAGGATACAGCACGTAACAATGCTGTTCTACATGCAGTGAGGTAGGTGTCGCGTACCCCTCCTGGTGAGCCCCCAGCTCTGAAAAGTTTGCAGCTTTCTCCTGCACTCCCAAAACTGATCGATACGCCAGAACTCCTGAATTTGGCAGAGTTCCCAGCCCCTACAATAAAGGTTCCAAAAGTCCTGGAGTCACAGCTGAACACTGAAGAAGGAGATGTTGGACTCTACATTGTGTGGGCACACAAATAACACCACACACGCAGTCAGCCACAAGCCAAATGACATTATTTTATCCGTATCCTGTTTTTCTTTTTTTAAAAATGGCATTCAAGCCCCTGCCCCCTTACATCCTTTGGTCCCCGGCCAAGGGGCCAGGGGGATGGATCTTGTCCTTGTGGCCACCTCCTCCATGTCGTTGGATCCCCAGCCACCAAGTTGAGAAAAGTGTCCACCCCATTAGGGAAGCCCCCAACACAGCAAAGCAACCCTGCTGAAACCGTGGGCACATGGTTAACCCAATGTGCTGGCCAGGACTCTGCTTCACCTGCTCAGTGCCTTCTCCCATTGGGGAGGAGATGTGGGGCAGACGAAGCCGAGCGAACTGGGCGCCTCCTTTCTTTGCTGCTCCAAGGACTGGGTTGGTGCAGGTGTGCAAGCAGAAGGCTCTCAGCCTGCATTTGCAGGCGCTCCTACAGGTGCCAGCAGAATGTGGGGATGTCACCCAGGGAAACCCTTTTGTTAGCTCTGATCTGTGGCTGATGATAGCAGAGGAATTCTCCTTCTTGCTTCTCCAGAAGGCCAAACAACCTGGGTTATTGTGTGGATTAAAAAATATAATACATACATAGATAAGCCAGCTCCTGGGGCTGGCACTAAGGAGAGGGCCCAGGCCTCCATGAATCAACCTAGACCTGCAGCCCGGAGATTCCTCACCTGTGCTGTACAGGGTAGCCACCTCTGCAAGGTTCTCCTCAGCATTTCGTTCTAAGACTGAGTTTGAATTCAGGTATGTATTGAGAATGTTTTGGGGTTAATCTTCTTGCTGGAGCAAGACTAATTCTTCTCCCTGCCTTGCCTAGAGAACTGTCTAATTTAGTTATTAGTTCCCAAGAGGTTATTGGAGAGAAAGCCCCATTGGCACCCTTTTTATTCATTTCTGCTACTCTGTAGCCCACCTTTCCACATGAGCTAAAATTGCTGAAGTAGCTTATAATAAAACAAACTAATTTAAACAACAGACTTCAAATAAGAACATAAAAGCAGCAGATTACACAACTTAAACGGTAGCAGATAAAAGCAGCATGAGTCAACTAACACACCAGCCAGAACAGCCATCAAAACCATTAAACACAAATAACACACACCCCTTTCCCTCACACACTCCCACTTGAATACTCTATTGAAATTCTTCAGCAGTGGGTTAAAACAATGAACCAAGCCAGCTTTTCTCAAACTGTTATTTTGTGAAGTATGTGAAAATTGCTTGCGGTTTTGACAGATCGTGGCTCCCCTGGCCCCATAAATTAAAGCATTCCTGCCTTAATGGTCCTTCCCACTTCCGTCCTGTTTATGAGGCAGTGGCACAGCTGCAGGGACTTTGCCAGGCTCACTAGGCCGTTCAGAGACAGGGAACTTTGGAGGGGAGCTCGGGGATCCAGAAGCAAGCAAGAGTTCTCCCAGCTTTCTGTGCCAAGGACTGGAGGCTTTTCAGCTCTGAGCCCTACTCAGCACACAAGTGCAGGCCAGTGGTGCCTCCTTAGGGAGGAGTGTAAGCCCAGCCTTGCTTGCAGTACCTTTACTCAAAAGAGGTCCCTGTCCCTCAGGCAGGCACTGGTGCACCTGGGAGCTGGTCAAGTCTGAGCCTTCAGGTGCCTGTGCTCTCTGGGATCAGGGCCACTTGGCATTTGCATCTCTGGGTGAGGGGGCAACATGAGAAGTTACGTCTGGAGGGAAGGAGTCACTGACCGCTCCTAGCCCCACCTCTGCGGCTTGAGCCCTGGATCCTTCGGGCACCTGGCGCTTCTCCCGCCCTCCACTAATGTGGCACAGCTGGGGTGCTCATTGGATTTCCTGGCTGGCTGGGGGCTTCCCGGCAGATGCCAGCCCACACTCTCCCAGGAGCGGCTGCCACTCTGTGAGCAGCCTTCTGGAGCTCCAAAATGCAGAAAGCATCAGGGGAGGAGACAGGTGCCGGAACAGGAAATCTCAGTTGCAGTGCGGTCTTCAGTATCATGAATGGAAGGAAAACTTTTTCTCTATACTCTGAGGCCTCTGAAACCATCTGCATTGTACAAAGGCTACAAGAATTATGCCTGCATCAGATTTCCCTGGGAAGTCACTGGGAAGTCCTTTTTAGATACCAAAATAAAGCTGGGTAGTCATGATGTAATCTACAGAACCTGTAAACAGTGGCGAGAAAAGGATCATGACTGGATGATAAATGCCCCAAGCTCCTATTTCTCTGCAGGGAAGGATTCTTCAAGCTATATATTGTTTTTGTTAATTCAATGATGATTCTCAGAGGCGGAATATCCCACTGGTCTCCTGGCTCTCAGGCATCTTGCATCAGTTCATTGCTGTTGAATCTCATTAATCTGCATAGCAGCCTTCCTCATCCTGGTGTTGTCCAGATGTGGTGGACTGAAGCTCTCATAATTTCCAGCTGTCATGGCCACTATTGTCCAGCACACCTGAAGGGTACCAGGTTGGGGAACACGGCTGTACAGATTCAATGAGATCCTTGGGTCTGATTGTCCCTTCATCTTTCTAAGTGTCTGCTTGGAATGCCACCGCTACACATTCTGCTGTGAGATTTTCTACAGTTTTCCATGATGTTATATGACTTGGTATTGGGAATCAGAGCAACCCCAGATCCGCATTACTGTTAAAGAGCAAAGCAATGGACATGTTTAGTTTGCATTTCTTTTCTATATTGACTAAAGCAATGTCCTATCTAATCATCCAGTATTAATCAATGCTCTGATGGTACTTGCAATAAACACAAATTAGATTTCTCAGAGTTAAATTAGAATGTTGATATAATGGTTCTCTAAGTGATAAAGCCAGCTAATAAATCTAATTCATTTCAGGTTTTGACAGATCACCCTCATCTATTTACACAATGAATTATACATTATTTCCACAGTAAATAACAAGATCATGAGATCAAACATTTTTGTCTTGTTTGCTGTGAACAACAGCAACAACTGTCACAGGGCTCTGTTAAAGCATCCATATTGTTTTGGCTTAATGAACCAACTTCCCTTGTCCACTATTACATTTACTCTGTGTTTCTCATGGATCATAACTCATGAGAAACATCACTAGTAATAAATGTTAGATAAGCAACATGGTCAAAGCCCCCAAAAACTAGTTTGGGGGAGCAAAGTAGGAACAAAGTCATTTATTAGAAGAAAGGGTTTTGCCATGGAAATGAAAGACAGAATGGATAGAATGGAGGGAGATATTTTGTAGGGTACCTCCTACTCCTTGGAATCCCCTCTGAAAGGAAATAAAGGCATTTGCCTTTATTGGGATAAGAACCCAGACTACAAATTTAGCATAGAAACCCTATTTAGGAAACCCTGAGAACCAGGACCTGCTGGGGCTGCATCCATCTGCTAGGAAAGCATGCAAGATCTTGCTTCTATCAGACAAGCGTTGGTAATGTCTAGATTAGGCACCTGTTATGCATCTGCATGTATGACTTTGAAGTCTGTCCAGAATACAGCAGTCAGGATATTAGTAAGAACAGATCAGAAGGACTCCGTTGCAAATTCCAAATGCATATTCCAGGCTCTCCATTTCTGGGCACAATTCAAAGTGCTGTGTTTTGTTTCTGTTTTCATCTTCAAAGGTGTGAATGACTCTGGTGCTAGTCATAGCTCAGCAACAGTGTAGAGCTCATAGTTTACATGCAGAAGGTACAAGGTTTGATCCCCAACTTGTCCTGGTAGGACAGGGAAAGATGCTATCGAAATCCTCAGGAGCCATTGCCAACCAGACAAATTCTTAGACAATGATGAGATGGGCCAGCAGTTTGACTGCATGACTGGCTTCAGTGTACTGGGATCAATAACCAGAAGACCCAGGAAGAGTTGAGTGTGAACTGTTCCCAGTGTCCAGCACAAGCACTAAGTGTAGCCACAAATTGCTTAGGTTTAATTGCTGTGGGAAATCTGTAAGGCCTCAGTGAAGGTATGGGAACACCAGCTCCTAGTTGCTGTGAATTGCTGGCCTCAGCCTTGAGATAAGGATGTTTACATTCCCTTTAGCTGGAGTAGATCATGATAGCCTTGATTAGCTTTCTTTTTTTATCTCCCAGGAAGTGGAGTTGCCCTGTATATACTGACAGCCTCTGAAACAAAGGTAGGGAGGGATTTTGTGGCAAAATCTGTGGCAAGGAGTGTTTTCCTTTGGCTTTCTGCTTAGAACCAGAAGTGTGCAAAGTGTCCAAATAAGTAATCTCTGGGAATAAGTGGGAGAGGGGCAGGGGCAGCGGGAGGAACAGACTTGCCCTGAGAGCAACATCTGTTACATTGGGAAGTCCTGTGACTTAAAGGACTTTGTGGACTTTTCTTTCACCTATTTATTGACTGCAAGCTGCATCCTTACTTCATCACTACATGTATTTTAATAAACTGTATAGCATCTCTAGCACAGGTAGTTTTGATTCCTCTTGAGTATCCTTGAACCTGAAATGAGGTATTTTGGCTGGACCCTGTCCTTTGGATTGAAATATTTACACAATGCAATAACCCACACTCAAGGATTCACTCAACTGAGCGGTATTCGCAAGATGTAGGTTACTGGGTTAGGGGTTATCTCGTGTGGGTTCACACAATTTGCAACAACCCACAGTTCAACAGCAGCCCACATGAATCCATACTCAGTCCTGAGTGTGGGTTATCATGTACTCTGAGCCCAGTCAGTAGAGGGCAGCATTGTGGGGCCAGGACAGCCTCTTTCATGGACTCTGTAAACCCATCCAGAGCAGAGTGTGATCCTTCTGTTGCAAAATTGACTGACTGACTTGGCATTAGCCTCTTTTTTCATTTGAATTGACCTTCAGATTGTTCAGCCCATGGCTGAATCCAAGCGAGGGCCAAGGGCCGCACTAGCATTCAAAGAAAGGAAGATAGTTTGGTATCACCTGCCTATTAATTGCTTCTGATGCCAAAATGTTATGCAGCCGCTCCCCACGGGTTTCTGTTGATGTTAAATTACATCCTATTGCAAGCTCTGGTGAATTAAAGATGAAATATTTTCACTAGATATGTAAAAAGCTATTTATAACAAAAGCCAGAGACTTTTATAGTAATTCATGCCAATTCTCTTGCACTTGTGACTTCAGTTTATCTGCCTCCAGAGAGTGGGAAAAAGAAACACTTCAGTACAATGGAGTCTTCTTCATGCTACCTGTTTAACAATGCAAGCGTATTTGCAGATTTTTGCTCCAAATGCCAGAGACACCTTGGGGACCAAAGAGCAGTGAATGAAATGAGGTGCACTCAAAATATATGAATGATGAGCGAGTGGTTTGGGTTCCCATGTGTGGTATTCATTGTCGTTAATTTTTATAGGGCGGTTCCTGTTATTGCCTCTTCTCAATGGGAAATTCTGTTTTTTATTGGTGGCAGATATAAATGAAAAGCAGCTGGCAGATTTTCAGGTGAGGCATGAGGAGAGCTAGGCTCTTTGGCAATGGTGGGATGAAAATGACGAAGCAGACTTAACCAGTCTTGTTAAATGGAGAATTACAGCAGAAGGGCAAATGGAGGGAAGAAAGAATCCCCTCAAGTTCCTGCCCCCCTTTTCTGCTACATAGCCTCCAGGTGACACTAAACTATATTAGAACAGTGCAATTAGACAAACTGAAAAAGCATTTTATTTTGCACTAACAAACAGCACCACATTTTCCATGTTGTTAAAACACACTCAAGCACCCCCACCTCAATGAAAGTTCTGCACAAAAACAAATGTGAAACCAGAGGGACATGATATCATCTAGAGAACGTGTAAGCAATTGTGAGCAGGGAATGACAAGCATACAAGAAATATCTCATGTAGAAAACTCAAATGCTATAATGGACATAGATATCCATTACAGACAGCTATAAAACCTTAACCATAAATGCATCCTTAAAGCTCAGCCAGTCAGAATGAAGGACAGCAGAGGGTCGGGTAGCATCATAAAGAATAGCAGGTTTATTACGGCGTAAGCTCATGCCTTAATATGTCTCTTAGCCTTAAATGTCAATTAGATGACAGCAAGACATTGCTCGTATTCCCCTTTTGTTTGAAGTACTCTCGTTTGTCTCTCTGAAGCAGGACTTGTGTCACAAAGACAGGTGATGACATTAGCGTAACCCCATTAGGGTAACCCCATTAGGGTGATCCCATTCTATCCATCCTAACTGGTATGACTTGGAGGTGGGCTGCCATCACATTTCTCGCTATCTTGAGCTGGAAATGCTCGTTCTTCCATTCTTCTGTTCTTCAGAATTCTTGGCCTCTCCATAAGTCTCACACAACTATTAATGCAGAAGTGCATGCAAAGGTAGACACCCCTGCCCCCTGTCCCTGGCTGGCATTGCTTTTTATAACCCACTAAGGTATGCCAATCTAGCCACTTTGGGAATGTAGTCTCATTTTCCCCTGTTGTTTTTCTTCTACTAACACAGAGCGACATGTTCAGAAAACTATGACAAATTAAAGGAGATTGGATTTGCATCCACAAAGTGAAAACAGGCAGACAGCTGTCTTTGCCCATTCTTAACTATTTGGAATCCTGTTTAAGAGACGTGAATGGGGGCCTGCTGAGATGGGCAAGCAGTACACTGGGCAGGTTATGTCCACCAGAAGGTGGAAAGCATATGAGGTAGTACAACTGGCTGTGTGTGTGAGATTCTCTGGGGAAGTGTGGATGGGATGCACTACTCAGCAACAGAGGACGTGCTCTAAATACACGAGCCCTTGCTCCTTCCAGGTAAGACTGGGAGAGGCTCCTGTCAGAAATGTGAGGGAAACAGTACTACTTGGTTTAGGCCTCAGGTGCAGAAGCTCTTGTCCCGCAACAGCCAAATTCAATTTTGGAGAAACTTGGGGGCCTCATGCCAGCAGTGGGCAGGCAGAAGGCAAAAAGGGCGAGGCTGAAAACTGGAATGCTGGATGTTGGGAGTGAGAAAGACCGTTGTCCTTGGTGCACATTCTCAAGTCCTGCTGATGGGATTCAGAGGAGGAAGAGGAAAAGCAAGGGGATGACTCAGATTGTAGGCCAATTCCAGATGTGGAGATGGGAGAAACAGAGGCACTTATCTCAGGACCAGACTTCCCAGGTGCTCCTGCAGCTTCTGAGAATAGCTGAGTTGTACAGCTGTTAGGAAGGGGCTTGGATCAGGGGAGTTTCTCAGAGACAGGCAAAGTGGGTATGGCTCTTGACACCATGAAGTGACTCTGGGAATGGAGAGCTACCCAAAGAGAGGATCGGTGTGCAGAGAGGAGCTGTGCTTGTTTCCAGAAGGATCCTCCTGAAAACAATGGGGCCCAAACATGCTGATAAGGAGAGTTTCTAGAAGTAAATACTAGATTGGGTTTAACAGACTCCTCTGTGCATACTCAGAGGTTTAGTCTGGGGGCTTGTGCTTCTGGAAAACACTTTGATCAATAAAGAACATTTTGCAAGAAAGGTCTGTGGATTTGAATGTGCAAAGAGAGGAAACTTAGCTTACAATATTGTAGCTTCACACTCGTACTACCAGTTGCGAAGCCTTAGGAAAAGCACTTTAGGGTGAGGGGCATAGAATGGGGTGGGGCAGGGTGGGGGGTCACAAAGCCTCCAAATGAAGAGGGAAGTGGGACCAGGGGATGAGGGCATGATTTTGGGATAATCATGGAGGGCCAGATTTGGCTTCTTGGCCTGAGATTCTAGTCCTGTGAGCACAGAAAAGATTGAAACTGAAAGCTTGCTTGGTACATACAGTGCTACCCATGGCATGTGGGATTGTGGAAGAAGGTTGGAGCAGCTACCAGGGTACAGAGGAAAACTAAACAGGTCCAGAAATCTGAGCTAGGTGTAAGGTGAGAAGAATGAAAAACAAAAAATCAAAATCAAAACGCACCCTTTGAGAGTCCGTTGGTGGTGTTCTGTCAAAAGAACATTTACGGTTTATTCAGACATACAAGAAATACATGTGGTGTGCAGGCAGCCCTGAAAAGACCATGAAGGTGGAGTCTGTACAAGGTGCTGTTATAACCTATCAGTAACATACACAGTTTAGTGGAGGGGCAGGGATCATGTACACAGTATGCCAGAGGCACTTTTGAATGAATCGAAAGGATTGGATTGGATTAGGACCTTGTCTAAGGGGCAGGCCACTAGCATGTTCCCAAAGGACAGGCCTCTCAGGACTGGGACACGAGCCTCTCTAAGGTGTCCCTGGGAAGCAAGACTTGCAGCATGGATTCCTGCTCAGATGAAGAATCCCTTTTTAAGTCTAAGACTGTTCTTACAGGGTCACTTTTAGCAGCCATACTACGGCAAAACTTTTGCTCATGTTGTCCTGACAAAGGAAAAACAAGAGAATGATTGCTTGGAGGAGTGGGTTAAAGGCCAAATTAATGAAGAAGTAACCACCACTCTCTATTATTGCATTTTAACACAAATGTATTTACAGACTGCAGGCCCACATTTTCAGAGCCAAGATTGAAAGATCTCTAATCAGGTTTTGTTTGCAATTGTCACGTATTTCATTTTAGCTGGGTCAAAACACCATAAAGTAAATTGATATTCATAGCTTTAAAAAGATCTTGCTTGCATATGTGTTTGCGATAAGTTTTTATTTCGTGAGAGATGCTTAATGGGTAGTTAATTTTCACTTAGGCTTCTTACTCTTGCTTGCAGACTTCTAAAATGATGTATCCATTTCTGTTGAGGACTTTGTAAACAGTTGCACTGGCTGTGCTTCAGCACAGGATTAAGAACACTTAAGCCTCTGAGTTTGACTACTCAGTTTTCCTTCTGTCATTTTGTAGCATAACATTTCACATTGTCTTGTATGCTTGGGAAGCTGGAAAGGGCGGTGTTAGTGTATACCCCATTTGATTGTTTAAACATTATGTTTTTCTGCAGTTCGGGACAGTATTTAAATTTCTGCTAACTTTGTTATATCAGTTCATTGCAAAAGCAAATGTTGACTGTTTATATATGTAGAGCCCAGGTCTGAAAACATCACATGTGTTTCAAAGAGTTTGGATGCTCAGTTGTTGTGCAGTTGGTGCTCACATCATTTTATTCCTCCTCCTCAGATTGGTGGGTAATGGCGGTCAGGAAAGGAGGTGGGATGAAACCTGCAGCTAGGGTGGTGCTGGGACTGTTTTTCGGACCAGCACCTTCCTGCCCTAACTCCTCAACCACCTTGGAATGGTTGGGGAACCTGTGGCCCTCCAGATGTTTTTAGACTGCCCCTCCATCAGCTAGCATGATCAGTGGAGATGGGCGGTGGGATTTGTAGTCCAGCAACACCTGGAGGGTCACTGGCTTTACATCCCTGGCAGCCAAGGATGGTAAATAAAGTCTATGCAAGTAATGCCACCTAGAATTTATGCAGGGAGGGGTTCTTCTTGCAATGGAAGGCAGTGACTCCAGTCACTGGGTGGTGTATCTGCTCTTGGCTTTAGTATGAATGTTAAAGGAACTCTCAGTGGTGCTGAATTCTATGCCTAAAATAGGCTCTGAACCATAGATAATTCCGGAAAGGTCTGGCTACAACCCAGGGTGAATACTCTGCCCCAATGACATTGGACCTACCAGCCACCACTGTCTCCAGAGCATACATTCCACTGATCAGACATGCTCAACAGAGGACTGTTAAAAGAGGTTGTGAGAACTCCTTACATAAAACAATGGTATCTGTGCATATGGACCTATAAAAAGCTTCTATGGTTCTTGGTTCAGCTGAAACCTGATAGGAAAGATGGCATTCCTTAGTTGTGAATTGGTTGGCTACTATCCTAAGCCAGTCTTTCTTGTAGAGACACATGATGTTGTCACTACTGATATACTTAGAAAGCTACCAGATGCAAAAGTGTGGTGGATTAAATGGGCAAGTCATGTTTCAGGCAAACTCCTAAGTCACATCTATCACATTTTGCTCAAATGCACTTAGTTTTTGTTTCTATCATTCTGCATAGATCTCATAAAATACCAGAAGCACCCCTTGTTAAAATCTATTTATAGTTTTATTGCAGTAAGACAATTATCCCCTTTGGAGAGCAATCAGGCATATGTTTAGCATCCATCCTTCAGGCAGGTATAATAAGCAACCTGAATGTCTCCAACTCCAAATAAAAAAACAAAAACAGAGAGAGGAAGATGTAGCTTGCACATTTCCAGGGGGATAAGAGAACCTTCTACTAAATTAGCTTGAATGTTAATAATCTCATTCAGTTGACCATTTCTCAATCATATAAACCATATTTGTGTGACAGGAAGTGCAGGTGTGCTGCGTATAAAGAGATTTCATGCAGGATGTAACATCACTGGGTACAAAATGCTTACCAGAAGCAGGATTAGATCAGGTCAAAACTGCCCACATGAAGTCCTTTTCCCTCAAGGCTACTAATCTTAAGTGCAGCATAAGTGTTTTGCAGCTCGCTGTTTGTGCTTTTACTTATGGACCACAGGTATAAAATTACTGGTGCAGGTAATTCATGACATGAACTCACCGCTTAGTTTTGGCTGTTCCTTTGTATAACAATGAGGGCCTCATGTCCACTCCAGCTCCACACCGATATCTTAGGCCAGCGGTGGGCAAAAGCTAGACCTCCAGTTGCTTGGGACTTCAACTCTCAGAAGACCCTAAAGTCCTTACAGTCAGGTCAGTGCATTTCCAATTTGCGTAGTAAAGAAATTCAGAAATCATGAGACATGGCTGTACATCTCCAGTGTTTTATTTGTTCATATATGCAGGCAGTCCCCAGGTTATGGATATCTTTAATTCGAATTTGTATTTAAGTCCAATCATGTATATAAAATGCATGTAGAACATTTAAGAAACACTTCCATATACAGTTGACTCTCCACATCTGTGGGGTTTAGGGGTGCAGGACCCCTATGAAAGTGGAAAAACCACAAATATCTCTCCCTCCCCCCCCAAAAAACCCCTTAACTCTTAATACTGTTGACCATACATGTACTGGATTACTCCTCTCTCTCTCTCTCCCCCCCCCCCTCTCTCTCTCTCTCTCTCACGCATACCTCGGTCTGCTCCAGCAGGCCTCCTCTTCTTCATTTATTACATTCTTAGGTTCTTATTCCCTATCCTCCCTTTCACTCACTAATGCCTCCTCATTGCACCAAGGAAATGCAGGAGAATTTCTGGGGTGGGGTGGGGGCAGAAGACGTGCTTCAGAGGTCCTCCCTCTCTCTCCTTTTCTCCTTTCATGTTGTCTCTCTCTCTCTGGTGATGATGAGTTTCCCCAGTAGGCCTCGAAATTCCAAAAGTTCCCTCATTCTTTACCATGAACCGTTTGTCTTTAACTATTAATTTTTAAATTAATAGGCATTATGGCATTTTGTTTGCAGGTATGAATATTTGTTACTCAGACATTCATAACCTGGGGACTGCCTGTACATTGGCTGTTCCATGGGAACAACATGATTGACGGTAAATTATGCCAAATTGAAGCTTCTCTTGGTCCAGAGATGATGCTCTGGTGCCACACAGGTGACAGTCCCCTGTTATGGTGTATCTTTCATTTGGAGGACGGAAGCTTATTTTGCAGGGGGAAATATTCTGTCCCTTATTTGAGTCCTGAGGCACTGGTGCATCAATGAACATGCTGCATGGACAGCGGAGATCAGAGAGGATGGTCTGGGGTCCGGCTAGAGGACAGTGTCCCCCAGTCATGGAGCTTTCCAGATTCTTTGGACGACAACTCCCATATTCCTGAATTCTGGGCAAGTTGGATGAAAATGATAGGAACTGAGGTCCAAAACACTTGAAGGGCACCTCATTGGACAGGGCCGATATATAACAAAGACTGGCTACAGGGGATTGTTCAAAAGGTGACATCTTTGAATTGAAGCACGCAGTGTCATTTAATTTTACCCAACTATCCATGTTTCTGGCAAAACCAAATGGGCACAATACACAATTTCAAGCTTTCACTTCTCACAGCTAGTTCCCTTTGAGTCCAATAAGAGGGGCTTCTGGAGGCCTCCTTTCGGTGGATGTGGGCTATGCTGCTCCTTGGGTACAAGAAAATGTGTGTCATAATTTTGTCTGGGTTGTATTGGATCTCCCCTGGACTAACTGGCTGGAGGGATCGGCAGGGGAAACGTTTCTCTGTATGGAGTGAAACGCTATCATCTGATAACTGTCGCAGACTATCTCCAGCAATCACAGGGGATGGTTCAACCAATGGCTATTTTTAGTTGAAACTGAAGGAAGCCATCGGCATTAACAGTTTGTCACAGACGGGCAAGCCAAAGGATGAATTATGCTTAACCACTAGTGGCCAAGCAGGCATTTTTCTGGGGGCTCATCCCACGTATAGTCTGGGGACCAAATGGACTGGCAGATCATACGGGCGTTTAGTCGCACCCGTGTGGCTAGAGGAGCCTTGCTTAGAGTAACACCTCGGAAGTAAGCAGCAGAGAAGCAGCACACTTCTGGCATCTTCAAGATGAATGGAACGAGTACAGCATAAACTTTCACAGAGCGGCGTCTGCTGCATCTGATGAAGTGGACTTTGTTCCAGGAGAGCTTACGCCAGAATAAATGGGTTAGTTTTTAAGGCGCTACGAGCCTCATGGTTGTTTTTGCTGCTACAGTCTTAACACATAGCTACATCTCTGAAAGTTACCATGGAAAAGTGCCTCCCAGCACACCAGGGTAATGTTTAAAGGACAGCTAAGGAAAAAAATGTATCAGCTAGATGAGAAAAGCTGAAGGGTTCAACAGGAAAGAAAATCAATACTTTGCTCATTGTAGTGCGTTCTGAGGAAGGTAAAACAAAAGAGAATGTTATCCTGTGAATTTGTATTTGTATTTGAGTAAATATTTGAGCAGGAAGATGAGGTTAATAATTGCCAGTAACAATAAATCTTGCTAGCTTCATTCAGCAATTACATTTCCCCATTTACACTGATTATCTCCATTTACCTTACACTGAATTTTCCAATAATCATTGTATAAAAGACTTCTTTTATATTCTTTTGTTTGGGAGACTGACCTTTCCCTCAGAAGGGGATTCAGACAGCATAACTAGTTCATCTGTCATCTTATTCCAATTGGTAAATGGTTTCTCATTGATGCATTCCATTACAAATGTTGTAATCTTGCACTGTTTTCGGTAGATTTGTGCCATGCTCCCAGGTAAACATGGTCATGTGGAAAGTGTTGCATTTCCATGTTGCATCTGCAAATAGTGCCCAGAAACAGGGCCATCTGTTCAGGCAGCTTCCTTTTCCACAGTATTTGAGAAGCAACTGTCCATTACAAGGCCACTTAATGGAAAAAAAAAAAGATATTTCGTGTATTGCACTGATCTACTTCAGTATCTTCAGACATGTTTTCCTGGTAGATGCTTTCACTTTCATTTAATAAGTATTCTTAATTCTAGCTAATCTTTAAACGGGACAGAGATATGTGGGGGAGGGAATGTCTCCTGCCTCTAATAGCAAAAGAAGATTCTCTTAGAATCCCTTTACAAAATCTTGAGGTGTACAAGAAAAATAAAGGTTGATGCATTTGGGTTGACCTGCTGTTCATGGCAGGCAAATGAGTTTTGAAGGGTTACTTTTTGTTTTCTCATAGTGCAAATCCAGGCATGTTTACTCAGAAGTCCCACTGTGTTTTGCTGGGCTTATTCTCTAATAAAGTGTGTTTAGGACTTCAACCAGATAGCGCAATCTTATGCTGCATTTTAGAGAGCTCTGACATCATAGCCTGTGAGATAGCCAAAGCCCTGCTGGATCTCATTCAAGCAAGGCGAAAGAGAGCGATTGCAAGAGAGAGAGATAAAGGAGTAGCATTTCCCCTTCCTCCTCCCTTCTGAGGGTCATTTTTAATTTTATTTGTGTGAATTGAAGCCAATTGTGAGTGGAGAGGGCAATAAACAGTCCACAAAGATCAGTAACCAGGTCTGGGGCACGTCTGGAGCCCAGAGATGCCTCCTCTCCTGGGATGCTACGTGGGGCACACCCTGACACTCCACTTTTGCCCCCATTGGATTCAGGGTTCCCCTTCCTTTCTGAGGAGGAGACCCAACAAAGCCTCTGCTACCTGGCATACCTCCCTCGGGGCCGTTAGGTTGCAGCCTAAGGGCTGGAATTTGTTTGATGGTGGCATTCATGCTGATGTGGTCAATATACTAATTTTCCTTGCTCAAATACGTTTTGTAGGCTTTTGAAAAATCCTTCTGAACCCCTGGAGCAAAAATATTCATAGAATCATAGAATAGTCGAGTTGGAAGGGGCCACCAAATCCAACCCCTGCTGTTGCGGGACACCAATTTACACCGTCCCACTCAGATGGCTGTCCAGTTTCTTTTTGGATGTCTCTAGTGTGGGAGAGCCCACCAGCTCTCCAGGCAGCTGGTTCCACTGTCCTACTGCTCTGACAGTGAGGAAGCTTTTCTTGACGTCCAGCCTGAATTTGGGTTGTCGCAACTTGACTTGATTATTCCAAGTCCTACACTCTGGCTTCAGCAAGAAGAGATCTCTACCTTCCTCTTTGTGACAGCCTTTGAGGTACTTATAGAGGGATATCATGTCCCCCCTCAGTCTTCTCTTCTCAAGCCTGATCATGCCCAGTCCCCTCAGTCTCTTTCTCATAGGGCAGTATTTCCAAACCCTGAATCATTTTTGTTGTCTTCCTCTGGACCCTAATTTTTCTGCATCTTTCTTAAATCTTGGTGCCCAGAACTGGACACACTATACCAGGTGGGGACTGGCTAATAAGGAGTATAGGGGAACTACTACTTCTCATGATTTGGAAGCAATACTTTTGTTAATCATGGCAGGAAAGTGACCAACACAAGCAGTGGTGCCTCTCTCATGCTGTTTTAGACACTGGAAACAGAGCATTTGGCCTTCTACCTCTGCCAACAACCATGGCAGCTGTTCCCCATCTCCCCTGCTTCTGCAGGAGCTTTGCCTCTCCATCTGCCCCCACCCAAAAGGCCCCTCCTTTCCATTCCCCATATGTTTCTGCGGCAGTGTAAATACCAAGCTACAGCATCTTGCTCTGTGAATAAAGGAGCAGAGGTAGGAGAAATGACGTCCCCACAGCTTTTGCCCTCTGGATGAAAAGGCAGTAGCTTCAACAGAAAAATGGTGGAGGTGTCATAGTTAAGCAGCCTCTCCTTGCTTGCCCTTCTACAACTCGGTGCAGCCTGAGTAACCATTCGAAAAGCTTCTAAAGGGTGACTGGCACCCAGCCTTTGGCTGCCATCCTAAGGACACGCGCTTGGCAAGAATGGATACTGTGGGGACCTGAGGGAAAAATGCACTCAGGCACCCAGGATGAAAACACATCATCAAGATGATTTATTGGGATTAAGGGTTAGAAACCAGAGTATACTCAGATAAGCAGAGTGCTGGATGCAATTCAGACAAAGCCTTATGTAGCTTAACACACTTTTTCCCCTGTAACTTTCCACTAGTCACATCATGCTTCCCTCCAAGCTTCCCCCTCCCACCATGGCCTGCTGGAGGCCTTTGTCCAGACAAGCCCAGAGAAGTCCTGGGCAGCTCCATTCATCCTTTTTCTACCCTATCTTTGTGCACATCCTGCTACAGCTGTACTGAAGCATGGCTCCACCATACTTTTCTCATGAACCTAGTTTTTGTCAGAGCCCAGCAAGACAATTCTTAATTTTCCCCCATACCAATATGCATTGGGTTTACAGTCTGACTTTCAGCCAAAAAATGGCACTCAAGGTGCCTTACAAAACAATGTAAAATAAATTTAAAAATGAAACACATTCGAATTCTGCAAGATGGCAGATCCTCAGAGGCCCCTCCCACTGGCTGCACATCTTGGTCATTTCCGGAAACTGCCTGGCTCAGCGCAGCACCTGGCATTGAAAGAATCACTCAAACTTCCCTCATCTCAGAATCCGGACCTGGCCCATCCCCCACAATCTCACTGTAAGTTGTTCCATAGTCTGTTTCCGAATCATCTCAGATGCAACCATCAGTCCATGAGAATGACTGTCCAGGACCACTGTCCTTCTCACTTCCAACATATACCCTAATAATATCTAATTACCTTCTCTGTATTTGTACCCTGGGATGTTCCATTCATTTATCAGAATCAGTTTTATTTAGCCTCTGTTTTGTAAGTGACTGTGCAGATTTCACATTTTTGTGTGATTATGATTATCCATTCTCTGCCTGGAACCTACGTTGAAATACAGAGCCAGATAATGTTAAATATGCAGAGATGAATGAGAGGTGGAAGGAGTGGTGGAGAAAGGTAAGGAAGCTTTTATATTATTTCTGTGTTCTTGACAGGCAGGATCAACATTTTCCTTTTAAGACACAAGAAACCAAGAGTGCTGTTGGATGATGGCCTTGTTGACAGGGCAGAGGGCAAGGGAAAATATATCAGAGACATCCTCACAAGGGCAAGGTATGCCTTGAGAAAGAATGGATTGCCACTTGTAATTCTTTCAGGGAAGCATAAAAGGCAACTTGGAAGAAAGAATGCCAGCATTCTTTTTAGCCTGATATGCTAAAGGTCAGGAAAAGCTGCCTAGCTTTGGGTGTGGAGAGAACAGGAAGAGAAGCAATAAAAGATGAAAAAGGAGGATGAATAGGATGGGTCAAAAGGTGTGAAAGCAAATATAAGGTGCTGAAGCTTGGTGGAAAACAGCAAAAAGTGGGTTGAGTTGAGGGAGAGGAATGCAAGGAAAAGATTGTGACTCTTTGCAAACTTTTTTGATTGCCATTCCTGGTTTTCTTTTTTCATTGTTCTCAGTATACTTATGTTTGTTTCCGTACTGACATTTTTGTTCATACCTTGAGCATATATAACAGGCTTCATCCAATCAGGTTTTTGTTTTTGTTTGTTTGCTTTGTTTTGTTTTTTGGCAGATATGTTAGATGACAACCCCCATGCTGGCTCTGATGATGGGGGTTGTAGTCCAACACATTTTAGACCACGTTGGGGAAAGCTCACCAATACAGAAAAGTAGAAAAGACTTAAACTGCAATCTAGAGAAGCTTTAGCCACACTTTACATTGAATACTGTCAAGAAACCCTGGTAAGGGACAGCAAAGCATCCCCCGACCTCCCTTACAGAACTGTTAATAGAAACCAAACATTAAGTTGAAATGTCTTTATTGCTTCCAGATTACAGCATTAGGAAAAATATGGCACCACCTCAGTTGGATCCAGCTGGGAGTAGAATCTTGGACTGATGAAGGTGTTAGTATAGCTCCTTGTAAGCCAGAATCTTACAAGATTGGCACATTTGGGGATTTGAGAAACCGCAGTAGACACCATCACAAAATGTCTAATCAGTGGCTCTCCACTTGGACTGCTGCCCACCACGTCCATGGATCTTGTTCTGCAATAGCTTTTGCTGCATGTCTGTCGGAAAGCACAACCTGCAGAGAAGGGGCTCATTCTGATCTAGAAGAATCTCTCTCTCCCCTGCTCTTTCATCTCTCTCTTTCTCCTTCTCTACCCATTATTCTCTTTTCTTTCTCCCTTTTCTCCATTGAGGCTTGCCTTCTGGGCTTTTCTTTGTCACCTTTGATTCTCTGTTCATCTGCTGCCTCCCCTGTTCTTGGAAATCTCTACAGGCCAGGAATATTTCTAACATACCTTTGGCACCAGTGAAAATTTGCTCATGTTTGGATGTTGATTAAGTTAGAGCAATCATGATGTCCTACTCCCAAACTTTGGGTCTTTGGGCCAGTGCACATGAAACCCTAATCCTAACTCTTGGAAATGTTTAGACATGCATGGTGGCTAAAATTCCCCAGGAGTTTCCCCATGCTTGGCAGAGAATCAGGGCATCTTCCTCCCACCTCCTCCTTCCTCGGCCCTCCTGCTGCTGTCCCAGCAGGAGCAGAGCAGGGATGACAACTGCAGCAAGTGCCCAAAGTGCTAATGGCTGGAGAGCAGGATTGCTCCTGAGCAGCACTGCAGGAGTGTGGGGCAGGGAAGGGGAGGAGCTCCAAGGCCTTCAGCTCCCTCTTGAGGACACCATGGGACTCGTCCTCCACTCCCCTGGCTCAGCACTGCCACCGCTCGCCCGGCATGGGCTTAGAAGGCCGGCCCCAGGTGGCTCGTGTCCTCCCCTCACCCAGCAGAGCACCTGCTCAGCTGAGCTCTGTTCCACTGGGTGGCAGAGTGGGAGGAAATGCCCCCTGCCCCAGTCCCAGGGAGTGATGGGTTGGGGGATATAGTGCGGGAACTGCTGGAGAGGAAGTTGCACAGAGCCGTTGGTTTTTCTGGGCAGGTGGACACGTCTTGCTTCATCTGGCTGCCCCTTCTTAAGGAGGCAGATGATCAGAGTGTACCCCACCTCCCACGCTGCAGCCCGTGCAGCTGGAGGCCAGGGCAGCATGTGAAGCCCCTGAAAGGGGCAACCAGGTCCCCCTTGGGTGCTTCAGTGCAGCTGTTACTGGCCAGAGGCCTTCACCCGGAGCAGCAACCCCTTTGCCTTTTGGCTTGATCAGGGCTGGGGCATCGTCCGGGTTCAGATGGCGTGCGAAGCCATGGTGGAAATGGGTGGATTAGACAACATTCTGAGCTATCTGCCAGTGGCTTCCCATGCTGTTCGGGCCCAATCACTATGAGCACAACGAGTTTTCGGCAGTGGCACCTAACATCCTAAAGAGGCATGAGGAACATAATGCCCGCAGAGTGCAATATACACTAACCTATGGATAAATAGCAACAGGAGGACTTTGGCGGTTGGCGTTATTTCTGCAGTTTGTCCCAAGTCCCTTCGTTAGTCAGACGTGCTGTTTTTAGGAGTGTCGAATTAGAAATGTTTTGAAACACACTGCAAGAAACATGGCCACCCACTATGGTGCCAGCTAGCCAACTGCTCTCCCTGCCAACAGAATTTATTAAAACAAAAAACAAAAAAACACCTGGTGGGCAGGCTTCAAATAATCCAACCAAAGCCAGCTTTTGATATAAACTGCAGTGTTTGAGAAGGGCAATGCTAATGTTTTTGAAGGGAGTCATTGGCTTAAAAAGCATCCCACTCCCTTAAAGTGGGGGCCAGCTAGAGATGATGGTGGCTAAGCCACGCATCAGGCCCATGCCTGTCCCCGAGAAGCGGGGCTGTGTCTCTGCCCAGCAAGAAGAGCCCTCCACTCACCTGCACTATGCATCCCCACCGTCTATCCAGGGGCTCCTCTAGCTGGGCACCCTCTTGATGTGTGGGACTACACTCCCCATTGTCCCCAACCAACATTACCTCTGGTTGTGGTTGATGGGAGTGGTAGTCCAACACAGCCAGAGGCTCCCATGTTGGGGAAAGCTGGAGGTCTTCCAGTTAGGCCTTCTTGTTTCTCCTGGCCGCCTTAGTTCCGCTCTCTTGTTCTGCACAGTTTGTTGTGTGCCACCCACAAGAGAACTATTGGATTCTTCATAAAATCCTGTCTGTAAAAATTCTGCTTCCCCTCCTAATCTGCACAACGTTGGCCACTTGGAGTTCCACTGGGAAAGGGCCCTCTGATCTTTGGGGGCGGGGGGGGGGAGGCTATTGCATCGTCCACCATCCCTGCTGTCTTAGGCATTGGCAGAAGAGTTGCCACTTTTATTAGCAGGGCCAAACACATGCTCCTTCCCATCACAAGAACTGGGTTTTGGCCAGCAGCAAGAGCACCGTATATTTCCATCTGTATAATTCACAAATCCCCTTCCTGCTTCAGAATAGTGGCAGAATACCTAAAGGGTGCACTTTTTGTTGCACTTATTCAAAGAGTACAAAACATTCTGTTTCTGCAGTGCTGCAAGAAAATTCCTTGAAAACCCATCAATGGTATCTCATGCCAAATAAAATAAAATGCCAAATCCCCAAAGAGTAAACCTCTTGAAGACATGTTTGTAAAGAAATATGTATTCTTCTGCCTGAGGGCATAATATATTCAGTGTGCATTTATCTCTTGCAAGAATGCTGTCTTTCACATCTATTTTAAACAGTCACTATCTTCTGAGATGTGTTATAAATCTACTTCCTATAAATGTAGCCTTTTATTTTATTCAGCAATGTGAATTATGTAGGTCTATAAACCCACATAGCTAAACAGATCTCTAGTGACTAAGGAGTTCTGTATGAACCTAACTGACTAGCAGAGAGAAAGATTAATCAATTTAGGAAGAATTTCCTCAAAGTGAGCAGGTCCTGTTTCAGAAACTAATCACATGAACACTTGACAAATGAGTGGCCGAAAGTGTGTATCCGATAACGGCCAGTCAGTAACATAAGTGAGAGGCAGTGTAGTGTGGTGGTTGGAGTGTTAGCCTGGGAACCTGAGAGTGGGGCGTTGTAGCCCCCACTGGCCATGAAACTCACTGGGGACTTTGGGCTGGTCAAAGACTCTCACCCAACCTACCTCACAGGGTTGTTGTTGTGAGGATAAAGAATGGAGCTATGTAAGTTGCCTTGGGTTGTTCACAGGAGGAAGAAAGGCAAGATATAAATGCACTGTATTTCATTATTTTAATAGCTTTAGTTATCATTATCATGACAAAGCTGCCATGCATATATTTCAACACATGCTGGCAAGCACTAGGATCCACTAGGATCCATTTAGCAAATGCATGAGGAAAGCCACCCCTTGTGGCCCTTTGCCACATGCTGGGACTCAGCATCTGCAAACCACCCAGAGGCACTACATACCTGAGAGCTTGTCTAAAGCAAGTGTAAACCTGGCAACCTGGATGAAAGATAGGAATGAATGCAATGGACTCAGACATGTTTGCCTTTACAGAGTGCGCTGCTTTACAGCTGCTTCCGCTGCTTACTAGCTGCTACTAGCCACTTACTAGGTCCTGCTTAGCTGGGCCATACAGAATTTCCTCTGGCTGTCAGGGTTTAATGTAGGTACATGGCCCAGCAAACCCACAGTCTCTATTAGTGAATCCTTGGCCTGCCTTAACCTACTCTCCTCTGTAATTTACAGAGTAAAGCAACTAAACAGCCCAGCCAGTGTGAGGAGGGGGTGGCAGGAAGAGAGAGAAACCCTTCTCTTGGGTTTGACAGAAATCAAATATCCTGTTCTAGAGTTTGGCAGCATAGAGCCCATGGGCTCCAATATGCTCCCTGGATAACCCACTTGGCAGTCTTCAAAATGTCATATCCCCCTTAAAAACAACAGCAACAGCAACAACAACAGCAACGTGTTTTCTTACCCGCAGCCTTGACTGCCTCAGCATGTTGAGCGGGACATGAGTTGGGGCCATTCTCACTTCATGATGGGGCTCAGAGACATGCTTGGAAAACGAAGATGGCCGACGGCTGTGGTCTGATGCTGTTCTCTGCAGCGCACCTGGTCACCAAGAAAAGACGCAGGCTGTGGGCTCCATGTTTGAGGCAGTTCTTTGGCGTGCTGCGTTCAGAGCCCACCTCTGCCTGGCGCAGAGCCATCTGGGTAGATTCCATGCTCTTTGTGGGTCACCATGCTATTTGCGATGATACCCTGACAGTGCCTCACAGTGCCAAATGTACGTGCCCACAGACCCAAAGAGGTGGCCTCTCCTTGCTGTATTCCAGTGTAGGGACCCATGTTTGTTAGTATAATAAAGAGCAAGAAAGGGAAGTGACATATGTGGGCAGTACCAAAAGCAACAAAAGCAAAGGCTGGCTGACTGATGCTCAGCTCTTTGCAAGAACGGATTCCCATTCGGCGCAGCATGCAGCAGCTGGAGCTCGGCACCAGAGTCAGGGGGCCTCTCACTCTGTTGCCTGGGTAGCTTGGTCCAGCCCATTTTGCTTCTTCTCCTAGTTCGCTTTCGGGTTGCCTTTTGCACCACAGTGAGTGACTGGGCACGGTGGTGTGTGGGTGTGATTCCTTGAGGCAGGCTGTCTGTGTGAAATGGCTCCCCACACAATGGCGAGAATGTCAACTAGGCTAGTGTCATAAATGTGACACCCAGAACAGAGACGAACAGAAACAGGAGAAAAGTGTAGCCGTCTCATATTTTATTTCAGAAATCATCCTGTTTTTCTATTTAAAATGGTTCTACACAGTGGTTTGCAAGTTAAAAATTGAATACTGTCAGTGAAGTCAATCGAAACATTTTAACTGAAAAGGGAGGGGAGTCACGCACTGGCCTTTTTCCTCTTTCCCTCCCTTTCAGCAGACTCAAAACAAAACCTTAGAAGTGCAGTCCTTTTGTTGGAAAGTTAACAGGTTACAGCACAGAAGCAATTGGAGCTGTGTTCTGTTTGAGAAGCATCTCACATAAAGAGTTAAATCCAAGCTGAAACCTCCCCCCCTTCCCTTCCTTTCAGCAAAACCTCTGGCTGCACGCTCAGGGGGCTCTACCTGCTGGTGGGCTAGAAGTTGGGAAAGCTGAACACCTCATAACTGCTCTGCTCATGTTGCCCGTCGTCTCCTGCCTGGGTCGAGCAACTGCTTTCCCATCACCTCTCCCTGCAGCTTTGCAGTGCCCCCTTGCCTTAACCAGGTAGGCTGGTTCTCATGCTCTGACTGAGAAGCTTCACCTTGAAGCTTCCAAGGCCTCAGCATCTCCCACGCCCTGCTGCCCCATCACCTCCTCAGAATCAGACAACTCCGCCTGAGCATCTGTAATGATTAAGAGAAGGGCCCCTGCATCTCTACACTGCAGGAGAAACTCCAGCACTAAAATAGAAAAGAGAGGAGGCTCTTGAAGTTGCACTATCTTTCACCTGACTCCTGGGGAGTGAATTTCACACCTTCAGTGCTACCACAGAGAAGGTCCACCCTTGCATAATGAACCTCTGCCCTTCGGAGGGAGAGGGCCCACCAAGCTGATGACCTGAGGTGGTTCTTCAAAGAAAGATTGCAGGCTGTGGGTGATGGGCCTGTTCCAGAAACACCTGCTGGAATCTGTGGGGCTCCCAGTTCTGGTTGGAATAGAATTCTGCCCAGTTGTGTGGTATGGTTGAAATGATGAGAATGGTCTGTCTATTACAAATGGCCCAGATTCTCAGAGACTTGGCACAGTATTATTCAGTGACTTTCTAAAAGGTGGATGTTACTTGTTTATTTCATAAGCCGGCTTATTACATTAATATGTGAGAAATTGCTTTGAAGGTTGAAGCTGAATAAAGATTGTCATGACCCTGCCATTCTAGTTATTTCATAAAGTTAAGTGTTACTTTAATACCAATTCCTGGAGTTTTATATTTAAATGCCAATACCTTTCTACAATATGTCTCCATTTGTTCAAGAAAGGATTTATCACTGACATGGCATATTGAAATGTGAGTTTTATTATTCGTACTTACTATTCACTGCACTATTCACTGATTAGTCCATATAATCTGATTTATGTCCATCAGTTTCAATGGGAGAAAATCAGCTCAAATCCTTAAATCCTTATCCTTCTGCTTAAATGATCAAATTGCTTGTTTCACAACAAAATGGAAATCAAAGTTCTACCTAACACAGGCAAGTATTTCACGTGTTGCAGAAAATAATCTGGACAAAATTCTATTAATCTTGACAAAAAGTGCAATCAGTCATCTTCATGCTGTACTACGGTATGAATCTGAGTTCGAAGGACCCACAAGACCATTTGTTATGAGGTAGTATAAAAATTACCCCTTAGTCTTTCCCACCCACTAATCAGCCTAGGAATCCAGACATCAGACGGCAATACTCAATTCTCCATGAAGTTGGAGTTGCAGTCCAGACCCTGGCGGCACTAGACTGGGGAGCAGTGATTTGCAGAACACAACGGGAGATGGATCACAGCCAAACCAGACCCAAACACCTAAGGAGGACACTTGTGGCAAAGTCTTGCTTAACCCTGGCCATGTAGGAACTTAACAATGTGGAATGATGGTTCTTGTTGAATGGTGCTGGTAATTAAATTCTCACATTCATTCTGAATAAAAAAGGTGGAGTGATACCTTCTTCACATTGTGTTTTCCCACTGTGCATGAAATAAACGCAGTTCCTTTTGCAAATAAGTATTATTTTCTAATGGTGTTTTGGAGCTTCTTTGCCCTATCTGCCCAAGAGAGCAGTCTCATTCACCCTATAGATTTGTCCCCACTGCAGCCCACAGATCTCAGCATTTCACAAGCAGAGAGAGCAGAAGCAGACAGGGCGTGCCATCCTTAGGAACCACTGCAGGACAATACAGAAGATACCCCAAGATGCAATCGTTCAATGTAAAGAACACCAATAATGTATACTGGACACTGCAGAACAGAAACAATTATCGGTGTTCAGCTATGAGGAGAGTCTTTGCCTGACATCTGCAACCAGCTGGAGCATGGCTGAGACGGCTTTAATGTTTTAGAAAATCCACGGCAGATAAAAATGTCAGCGATGACTATGCTGGCAAGTTATAAAGTACCAAAATCAAGGGAAATGAGGATACCTATTTGCATAATATTTGCATGTGCTGATTTATATGCATGGATGCAGTTTTAGAATCACTATTATATTACACTATAAAACAGAAGTCAGAAAGCCAGTTATATTGTTTATAGTATATATTATATTTCCTTATATATAATAAGCATTTTTAATGAAATAAACTACATCTCGCCATAATGAGGAAGCCTGTAACCAGGTGACCCATGTGCCTGACTCAGTCTGCTGTCGAAGGGTTGAGGATGCACAACCAAAGCCTAACTGTGGTTCTGTATTTTGAAACCAGGCTTGGGCAGTGGTGGATGCCTTCACAATAAAGAAGGAGGACACATGGCCACCTTCTGACATCACCCTGGAGGTCAGATGCAGGTGAGCCTACCATAGGCATCTGGCCAGCCACCATAGGATACGGGATGCTGAATAAGAGGGGCTTGTGGTCTGATCATTCAACAAGATCTCAGTGTCTATGTGTTGATCACTCAGAAGACCTTGTTTTATTTATTTATTAGATTTACATCCTCTTTAATATCCTGCTTACAAAATACTCCCCCCCCACTTTCAATCTTATCTCCACAATGACAACCCTGTGAGGTAGGTTGGGCTGAGTGTCTGCGACTGGCCCAGAGTCACCCTGTGAGCTCCATGGCTGAGCGGGGACTAAACCCAGATTGGCTGAGTCTCAGTCCCACGCTCTTAACCAGTACACCACACTGGTTCAGTTATCTAGCCCAAATAACCAAGCTTGCACAGATGGGGTGTGAAGCAGCACCCCCCCCCACACATTTCTCAGACAGGGAGGAGGTCCTTAAAGGAGGATATTGTGCAATGGGATTGTCCTTCAGGGCTGCAGTATAGCCTCCCTCCTCAGTCTTTCTAGAATCTCTCCTCTGAGAATATCGATCATAAATGTTACCTGCCACGCTGAATATCTGACAGTGGACATCAGCCAGTATTTGACGGTTTCTGTCAGACAGTAAATTTCACATTAATTTAATGGATGGATTCCTTTATTCATTGTGCTTAGGAAGAACCTGCTGAGTTTAACTTTAAGCATCTGCATCTCAAAAACTTGCTGAATGTTGAAATCGTGCTTCACTTCTGATGAACACCATGAACTGCGTCTGGTTTCAAGAAGGCAACCAGTGCCAAGCATCAAGTCCTAGCTGAATCGGTACCATCTTGCTTGGTGCAAAAGGAAGGACGGCACCTGCAGGCTGAAGCCTCCAAAGGGTCTTCAGGGACAGGCCCCGATAAGGCACGTGGCTCCGATCAAGCCAAAGGGTGACCAAAGCATGGCTGATCGGGCCCATCCAGGTGTCTTTCGCCTTGTGCAGCCGCCAGACAAGGTACTGTTGCCAAAATTCCATCTGGGCTTTGCAGCCACAAATGCAATCTGTTCCTCCTAATAGCCTATATCTAGGATATAGATGGTACTCCCTGGCTGACCACCAACTATAATTTTCTCTTTTCTATCACGAATCAGCCTCAGATTGTTTATTCTTGTCCAGTTCATAACCATCTGTGGCAGCTATTTGGGATGATGATAATCTGGGCTGCACATCAGGAAAAGGCTGCCTTGTTTTGCCTCAATGCAGATTTCAGTTCTGGGAAGGTTCTGGCAAGCCTGTTCTGACTTAATGAGCCCCACCCCTCGTATTTTTACAAACAAGGGAATCTTTGCCGAAGGCTGCAGAGCTAACAAATGAAACAGCAATATAAGAGGATCCAAAGAATGAGAACAAGCATTTGAAAGAACAGCTCACAACAGATGGTGAACCAGTTTTGTAAATCCACGTTCATCAGATGATTTATCCATTGGCAAAAAAATAAAAATTCAACAGGCTGTGTTTGAGCTTGAGTGACATGGTTGTCACTGACTTTGAGTAACTGTGAAGAAAGTCAGAGAGTAGTAGCTATGCTGGGGGCATGTAAAGGTCAACACCTTCAAGTGGAATGCATTTTATACCACAGAAAATCTCCAGAAACACACTGCGTGGCAGCTCCTAGGAAGAAGGCCTATGCAGATCTGTGGCTTGGGTTGTCTGGTGCATGCAACATGCTTGGACATATACACAAGCTACTGCAACACTGCTCACACCATGTTTTGTTTTGTTTTTCTTTGGTCATCCTCCCACCTTTCATCTGCAGCTCAGTTCAGGTTACTTCATTCCATGCAGCCGTGGAGATGTGCATAGCCACAAATTCATACACAGGGAAATTGCTGTGGGGCAGTGACTTCATTCCAGCAACTTAGTGTCACCATCAGTCTCAGACCATCTTTCAGTAGAGCAAGGAAGGGGAGGTGGGTATTCAGACCCAATCAAAGTGTCCCTTTCCCCCCCGTTTCTGTCCTATTTGACAGCTACTGAGAACTGTGGAACTCTAAGAGCATGTGCCACCCCTGCCTCCAGATGCTGGGGGTGCAAGCCAGCGGCTACTTGTGGAACCTCTTTTCCTGAAGGCTGCAGGATGTTACATAGCATTACACTGCATTTATATCTTGCTTTTTTCCCCCTCTAGCAAGGAATCCAAGGCAGCTTACATAGCTCCATTTTTACTCTCACAGCAACCCTGTGAGGTAGGCTGGTCTGAGAGCTACTGACTGGCCTCAAATCACACAGTGCACTTCATAGCTATGTGGGGACTAGAGCCTGGATCTCCTGGGCCCCTGATCTAAAACCTCAGCTAGCCCACCATACTGGCTCTCACCCATCAGCAAAGAATTCTGTTTCTCCATGAATCTGATTCATCTGGAATCAATGCATGAGTTTACTCTGCTCTAAAACTGCTCATTGTCTGGTCTGTATGATAAACACACTGGCATAATTGACTGTCTTGTGGAACTGATGGATTTCTGCTGCAGTGAGGAATCCAGAGGGACTTCAAAGGTATCAAATGGCCCACAAGCTGGAGCTACTTGAATGGCTTTCTTAATCTTGCCACAGGAACACAGTCAGAAGACTAAAGCTTGCTTTTCCCTGTTTTCCACCCTGCCTGGAAATGATCTAGGGGGCCAGGGTTTTGTTTCCTGGATTTTTTTTTTGGGGGGGGGGGATAGATAAGCCTGCTTTGCATACTCAGATTTAATTTGGTACTTCAGAAGTAACTTCAAGAAATAGAGTAAGTTGTTTGAAAAGGCACTTTGTGCAAACCGCACACCACAGGGCACAAGCAAAGAAACAGCTGCCTGAGAACTTAGCTACCTTTTTGGTAGCAGCCCTGTGCCCTTAACAGGAATGGAAAGAAGCTATTCTGTAGATTTTTGGACTTCAGCTCCCAGAGGCCTCCACCCATGTGACAGGAATGCTGGGAAGCGAAGACCCAGACCTGTGAGTTTTACTTTCCGCTTCCCCCGACTTGGACCACAAGTTGCTATAGAGGGAGGACTAGTGGCTCGGAGGATGCTGGGCTGCAGAACCTTGCCCCTTCCATGCTTTTTCCCTGCAATCCTTTCCCAGAACACTTCCCCACTTTTGGCTGGGATTCAAGATCATATCTAACCTTACAAGGAAGAGTTGTGTAGGGAGAAGCAGGAGATGGAGGAAGGGGTCAGTTGCACCCCTCTGGCTCACTCTTCTCCTTCTTAAAACAGTTTCTCCCTTTTAGGGCTTTAGCCAGTACGAGAACTTCTTGGGTTCCAAGACTTCTGTTTGTACTCCTAATACCTACTCGGGCTAGAAATTTTCCTCCTCTGATTCCTGATTCCTTCCGAAGAGAACTCATACGTTTCTTAATTATTGCATTGATACTCAGCTTCCTTCCAAAGAAGCTCAAGGTGGCACCCTCGATTATCCTCTTCCCATTGTATCCTTACACCAATCTTGATGAGGCAGGTTAAGCTGCTGGTGAGTGATGGGCCGTAAGCCACCCAATGAGCTTCATGGTTGAGCAGGGACCAGAAAGCAGGTCCTTGAAACCCAGTGCAACGCTCCAGTCTAGAGCCCTACCCTTTTTGGACCTGCGGGCATAGCTGGAAATTCGAGAAAATGCTCTGGGCACCACCCCAGGAGAACTATGATGGACGATAATGGCTGCCAGGGGAGCCTGGCTCATCAGTGAAAATGGGTGAGGGAGGAGGGTTGGTGTCAAAGTTAGAGGCTGGGAGGGGGAGAAGGGGATTAGGAATGCAGAGTGATGAAAATGAGAGAAAGAGTACCGCTAGGGGAGGGGGAAAGAGAAGGGCAACGAGGCGAGAGGCTAAGAGCAGAGAGAAAAGCAAGCTGCAGCAGTGAGTGCGAGAAAAAGAGCACTTAGTTGGAATATAATAGATATGATAAAAGGGACAAGGCTCTGCAGAGATGTACAGATAAGGAAAAGGAGTTAATGCTCATGTGTTGAATGCAGAAAAGGAGCAAATTTCAGGAGGGGCATCACATGCTCTGATTTTTTCTAACCATAGATGTCAAATTATCCAGCTAGAGCTTGCAGAAGCACAGGTGCAACATCAAAATAAATTGTTTTGTGGTTGCTGTTAGTGCCAACTTATGGTGACTCCATGAATAAATGTGCTCCAAATTGTCCTGTCCTTGACAACCTTGCTCAGCCCTTGTAAACTCCAGTCTGTGGCTTCGTTTATGGAAACGGTCTACCTCATAGTTCGACTTCAACTTGATCATCTTCTCCAGTGAACCTTGCTTTCTCAAGATGTACCCAAACTACGACAGCCTCTGTTTTGTCATTTTTGCTTCTGGGGAGCGTCCTGGCTTGATCTAAAGAAATACACTATGAATATATAACATGAGGATATCTTATACAATGTCACATCCATAGCTTTAAAAAAAGTCAGTTTTTTAAAAAAGAGATCATTTGTATTTACTTTTCCATGCTTAGATGTGAATTCTTGGATCATTCTAGATGTATCTGCCTTTTATTTTTATAAGGCAATGCCTTATATACCTTTCATAAGGTAATACCTTATAAAAATAAAATATATTAGGTAATCCTGAAACTATTTTTTGCACTGAATGTATCAGAGTCAAAAGGACATTATGATCCGGGGTTTCAGCAAGGGGCGGCATAGAAATGTTATAATAATAATAATAATAATAATAATAATCTGATTGACAGACCTTTTTCAGTGTTGCTTTCACAGCATCACAACTGTAGACAGTGCACATTTATGTAACCTGTTTGTAACTATCATTGCATGTAATAA
Source organism: Varanus komodoensis (assembly GCF_004798865.1). Lineage (NCBI taxonomy): Eukaryota > Metazoa > Chordata > Lepidosauria > Squamata > Varanidae > Varanus > Varanus komodoensis. The sequence continues at coordinate 13,017,748 of NW_025335349.1, read as the reverse complement.
GCACTACATATCATACACATTTGATTTGCCTTTTCATACATCAGCATAGCCAAATGCAGACATTACAGATTTTCCCTGCTCTTTGTGTTTGTACAGAACTGTAAAAGCAGGATGACGAACACTTCCAAGTCTTCATATAGAAATAGTTCCATTCTCATGTTTAGAGATGAACCATTTCCCAGGTGTAAACTGTCTGTGGCGTCATTCTAAGTTTCACTGTCCATTGAATGGTTTTCTTACTGATATCTATTAAAATGAAGTACTTTTCAATGGTATATATAAAAGCTGGAATCCACTGTGCCAAATAAACTTTTCATTTAATTCGTGAGATTTTAATACTTTTGAACCTTCTCCTAACAAAAAACACCAGTCATTTGTGGAGACTGCTGTGAAACACTTTCATTCTGTTCTTCTTAATGGAAGGTTTAATTCTACATACAGATCAATAATTTTCCCACATGGGAAAAAATGTACTGTTTTGTTTTGTTTAATGGAGCAGAAACTTTCTAAAAGCAATAGCCAAGGCTCGGGTCTAAAGTCATCCAAAAATAGTAACTAGATGATTGCAAAGACAGCGGCTCTGAAGGCGCTTCCTTTGGTCCGCTGAGCCAGGTGTTGTGCATGTGGCAGGGCGGGAACAGGGTTGTATTGAGGAAGAATCTACTTATGTCAGGAATGCTTATGCCTCTCAACCTGCACTGCCCACCTGGTGAACCTTCCCTTATTCATAAGCAGCCCGAAGGATGACCAGCAGACCAATTACTACATCATATTTTGAACAGAAACTCAATTTGTCTGTCTATCCAATGTCAGTTAAATGAAGGTATCAATCTGCTCATTGGGGTGGGAATGGACATGTTAGTTCATACTAACTTGGACAAATTTTTGATGCCCTTTGAGTTTCAGCACAAAGAGGCAGGGATTTTTTCCCCTTTTTTTAATATGAGAGATTTTTAAAACCGTGTTGCTCATTATTTAGGTCAGGTAGATGACTATGAAATAAAACAAGAGCATATGATTTTGAATGAATAACAACATGATTAATAAAACACATTGAGATTCATTGTTGTCACATGACAAGATGCTTAATACAATGTCATCCATTGTTTGAGAACAATCTGCCTGTTTCAAGAAGGAAAAGAAAGTACATTTACATAACAGAAGTGGGAAAAGAATGGAAGGGATAAATGTTCCCTTGGCAAAATTCCATTTTAAGTTGCTGGATCTAAACCAGGAATAAATTTGGTCAAGTGTAATTCAACCCAGCAAAAGAAAAGCTGTTTGGTGAATTCCTTTTCTGAATACTAAAAATAGTTATTTCTGAAACCCAGTTAAGGGAATGTATTTTATTTGTTACCATTTGTAGCATAAAATAACAGGTGAACAACTTTCACTGTTTAAAGCCATAGGTCATTGCAATATAAACACAAACAAACAATTTGATATATTCAACAAAAAGATATATAGTTCCTCTAAAATGAACTCTACATTTTTATTTATTTATTTTATTTAAAACATTTCTATGCCACCCCCATCGCAACAAAGCCTCTGGGCGGCTTACAACAACATGGAGGTGTGAAAGTTCCAGTATTAGGAGAACTCATCCTATCTGTCCTTCCTCCGTTCTTGGAAATATGGCTTATATTTTCTTAGCTACCAAAGAAAATGTTGCAGCATGGATAGCAATGAATCTGTCTTTATCTAGAAGCAGCATCCGTATCTGATAAATTTATGAGCATGTCTATTTTACAGGGACTGAAGAATGCAAATAAAAAACTTCTGCCTAGGGTGGTTTTATAAGGGACCCCTTGGTAAGGCATTTTAAACATTCTCAACCACCCCATATTCACAACTACCAATACTTTGTTTGGGCTGGAGTATTATTAAATCTTCCCTCCAAACAAGCAGAGTACATGCACTGGAAACATTCATGACCATAAACAATTTTCCTAAAGGAACCTCAGTGAAAATAGTAAAATAATTCACAAGCAAATGCCATTTTATATAGTGGGTGCCTGTAAGAAGAAGAAATTGCTGAGATTGAATGCATATCCTATAGCTTAGAATAGAGACAAATTGTCTCTTTAAGCATCTGTTCAACTTTTAATAAATGAAGGGGTAGGTAAAGTGCCAGTATTGATCTTATAGGCATGCAAACGGGCTGTAACTGAATTTACCCAAGCTTTGAAACATGGAATTTGCAGTTGTACTTAAAAACATTTCTTGGGCAGGTGGAAATCCGTTGTTTCAGCCAGCTTCAGCCACTTACTTGAGCACAAGTTTCAATAGAAATTAGCCCTATGTCTGCCCACAGGGGTTAGTTAGCAGATTTTATAGAAGTTTGAAACCACCTCAAGAGTGGAGATACCCTTATATTCCCAATATTTCTGTGCCATAATTCATTTTCAGCACTCCCTTCTTCAGAAACATCACAAGTACAGGTACACCCAAACCCCTCCCTTGAAAGTTAGAAAATTGCATCCAAGATTGAATGGACTAAAAAGACTTTAGCTTGCTGTGTATCAGTGGTGCTTCCAAGAAAGCTGGGCATTGAAACAAAACCACCAGCATCTAAAATTGCACAGCTGTTTAGTGGGATTATTGTCTAATTTCCATGAATGAGTTTTTCCTCTATTTCCCCCCAAAAACCACTATTTTGGTCTTGGGGTAATTAATTGTCAGATGCTCTTCTGTACAAAATTTACTCAATTTGCATCCCAATGAATACAGTGGCAGTCATTGCAAGAGCATCTGCATGTAGCAGGACTGAAAGCTTAACCATGATTAAAGCTGGAGCATATTCCAAACCTCAACAGCCTTGTGCAATGCTATTCCTAGATCATTAAAAAGAAAGGGATTGCACAGATATGCCTGCATGCCTTCTCTGTCAGTTGAAATATTTTCTGATAATGGCCCATTCACCTATTAAGTGAAAGGTCTGAAGAGCTTCCCTCTTGGCTGGAAAGGGGTAGGCTCCAGAAAGCCTATGAATTTGCGGAATATGTTCTGTTCCGTTCCATTCTTTTATATACTGCCTGACAGCTGAAGCTGTCTGGGCAGCTCCAAGCAACCAAAGAAAACATATTCATCCAACAGTTGCAATAAGAAGCCACCCAAACTGTTCATTTCATGAATACTAACTTTATAGCATTGTAGATGAGTTATATTAGTTACAGAATATACAAAACCAGTAATGATATCATAATATCAATTATTACTAACAATTGTGCATACATTTGACCTTCAGACCTTCTATTCAGTCAAGATCCAGGTTGGAGCTGGTGAGCTTAACATTGCACAAAGCTCCTGTTTCCCCTTCATGTGTTAAAAAATCTATGGGTGAAAAGAACTGGCAAGGGCCAGTTTTCATAGCTGCACCCAAAACGAGAGCTAGTGTGAGAATTCATGCTTTATTGCAGATAGATTTGGATTAGCCTAGTTTCTGGAATGCCACAATCGTCTTCTGAAGAATGACCCTGTTCCTGCCCTCTCCCATGTATGTAGCATCCAGAACCACGTGGTGCAGTGGACTGGAATCTGGGTTCCAGTTCTCTACTCAGCTCACAGGGTGACTTTGGGCCAGGCACTCACTCTCAGCCTAACTCAATTCACAGGATTGTTGCTGTAAGGATAACATGGGGAGGAGGAAGTAAGCCTGCTGGGGTGCCTTGCAAGGGGAAGGGCAGGTGGTGGTGGTGGTGAAGATGATGAGGAGTGTAGCATACAAAGTAGCAATCCTTTATTTGCCATTTTCTGGCCACCATTATCCCCAAGACTCTGGCTTCTATTACAGCCAGGGTTCCGGAGGATTCATTACATGTGATACCCTTCCTTGTGTGTCTGTGAGTGAGTGAGTGAGTGAGTGAGTGAGTGAGTGAGTGAGTGAGTGAGTGTTTTTACACCAAACCTTATCATACTCTGTCATTGGATATAAATGTCAAAGCCCAATTAAAGTGCAATTCAACTCTAGCCTGTCTTAATGTGCAATCCACTTGCTATTGTGATACATGTCTGCACATTTTCTTCCTAATTTGTGATCCCCATCATATGAGACATACTGAATGCTCTGCACATGCCATCTTTAAGGAAGAATCTCTAAACCCAATACTATTATTGCTTAGTTATCAACCATATATAGGACTTTCTGTTTTCATCCAAAATTCTCTGAAGAAACTTCTTTGTCATTTGTGAGATGGCAGAAAGTAAATTTGTGGACTGAATGTGGAATGATGTACAGGGTGCCCATGTACAAAATACCCATAATTAATGCAACTGGGGTTTCTGGAACAGTTCAAAGGTCCCTAAAGGAGTGTGCTGGGGCACAAAGGATATGGTGGACCCCTCCCACACACACACACAACCTGAGGCCTTAGGGACTTCTACAGGCTTGGGAGGGGGAACCCATAATTAGATTGTTGTCCTGTCCTCATGCAGCCATTGCAGAAAGCACTACAGTCGCTGCTCTTTTGAAGTTACAGAAATAGCATTGGAAGAGCTTGGGGAGAGGAAGAGGGAGCAGTATGCTAAGTGGGGCAGGGTAGGGAGTGAGGGAGGGAGAAGGAGAGGCTGGATCTGCAGGACCCCAACCCTAACCCTCGTCCTGTCTGGACACAGTCGGCTTGTCTAGCTGAACATGCAAAGAGAAGGAAGATGCGAGTTGTTTCTCTGCCTGCACTCTTTCTAGCCAGCCTGGTTCTTGTCAGCCTATAGAATAGCAGTCCCTTAGGGTTGGGCTCCAAACACTCATTCCATGCTAATGATTCCACTGAATAATCAGAGATTTGATCTTGGACAAATGAAGGAAAATGAAATGGCGTTTTCTAAGTCGTTTGTGATTCTGCTGCTCCATCCATCCAGCCATCCATTCTTTTATGAAGCATCTGAAATCAGAGTCAACCCAATTATCCTGATGTGCTGCCAGTACTAAAGAACACTGAACTGAGTTAGTTAGTTAGTTAGTTAGTTAGTTAGTTTACTTACTTATTTTTAAATCTATACACCACAAAATAGATTATACACCAACAGGACTCTCTAAGTGATGTATGATGAGCAAATCCTCTAATGGTAAGTGACTCCTATGACGCTGCTACATATCAATGGACTTATTTTATCAGCACATAAAACTGCTGATGTTGCTTGAAAAGTGTGTGTGCATGGACATGCATAAAGGTTTCCTCAAAACTGTCTTGCAGCTTACCTTGTTTTGGCCAGGGTGGTGCTCCTTTGAGCATCCAAAGGCCACCCATATTATTGCTCACAGGTTGCCTGGGAATGACTCTGTTTCATCACATAGCCAGGAGAATCTGGTGACTCCAGTGTCCATGGGACGCTTTATCCATGGCAGCTTTTATTCTGACCCTTATAGGAGGCATCTGTTTGGGGATGAAGCGCAACATGAATTAGGAGCTCCACTGACATAGCAGTCACCAGCCTCCCCTGCAAGTCCCTATTCTAAGATGGGTCCAGGGTGTCCGGCAGCTCCCCAGAGGTACACCAAGGCCACCATACCCCATACATTGCCCCTCTGTTTTAGGTACTGAACTAGTGTTGCCACCTCTCTTTTTTCTGACAGGCTTCAGGCAGAGGACATCTTCAGGAACAAGGGCATCTTCAGGAAGATGGAGCAGATCCAAGACTTAATTAAATTACTGCAGGGATCTATGGATTCTATTGACAGTTGCCTTGTTGATGGAAACAAGAGTCACAAACTTGAAAGACACAGTTCTTGTACCTCTCCAGCGTCTGTCTCCTACATTACCATCTCCACTCATGTTCCACTTTTGGAAGAGTGAAGACCCAAGTTGAGAGTGCCTGACTGAACAAGGGTCCCCGAGAGGTAAGGCTGGCAGATTCTGTGGACTCAGTCCTACAGAAAAGTTTGAAATTATAGGTATGATTTCATCTTGATACTGAATAGACTTACAGTATTCCTGGTGCTGCTTGTGGAGTGAAAATTAGACCTGTTATTGTCAGGCATCTGCATGTAGGAACTAAATAGTGCCTCTTCAGTACAGCCAGACAGAAGGGGGAGCTCTGTTGGAATCCAGACATTGATAAAACCATGCTTTATCCAGAATTTACCAATATGTGTACAGAGATTAAAGTTCTTGCAATGGCTTGAGATACGATGCTTATCTACCACACCAGCCATGGTTATTGTTGAATTTCAAGATGAATTGAACAAGTTTAATCCCCAGAAGCTGCAGGATCTTTTCTTATGGGGGGGTTCAAGTCACCAATTTTGCCTCAAAGTCATCTTCTGATCTGTTAGCTTCTGCTGCAGCTTCAATTAAATTTCATTCTCCACTTTCCAGAAGTTGATTGGAAAGCTTTGGGCTTTCAGCCATGATTTAAATACTTGAAGCAGAGAAAAGTTCTAGTTCTCTTTTGCTCTATTATGCTTGACTCACTCTCTCTCTCTCTCTCTCTCTCTCTCTCTCTCTCTCTCTCTCTCCCTGCTTCTTTAGTCAATGTTAATGTTAATCAATGGTTTTGCTGGTCATAATTGATGCCTAAGCAAGGGCAAGGTGTGACAGATTGTTCCGTTTTCTTGCTGGGGGTCAAAAAGTTTTTTTTTAATTGCTTTAGTGATTTGGGTTTATTTTGGATGACTTTCAATTATTATTTTTTCTTATTGTATGGTTTTTGTTGTCTTTTCTTCACCATGTAATGGTTTAGGCACAGTGGTGAAAACATGACATGTACTGTATTCTGGCTTAAATTTCAAAATACACTAAAGTAGGTAACTTGTGTAAAAAGACAAAGTTGTATATGTATATTAATAGTAGGTTTATTAAGCAATATATTAATGATAAGTTTATATGATAGAGTGACCTCTTGGAATGTCAAAGGACTGTGGAATCCAGCTGAGCAGAAGAAAGTGTTTGCTAGACTAAAGGGTATGGGACTGACATGCCTTTTGAACAGGAAAGGTGCCTGATGGCACCCAAAACACTTCCGCTGACAGTGACCTGGTGAGAGAAGCCTATATAACAGATACTTCAACTGGGTTTAAATAGCTAGTGATTTCAATATACAAACCACACTTGTTTTTCTCTTCAACCAACTATTATTGTTCTAGATGGTTAGTTTTTGATTGTGGTTGGAAAATACAACAAGAAAGCAATAGCTTTGACTAGGGCCCAGTCATGACTCCCCAGCCATGTTTCATGTATGTTTCAGTAAATTGTCTGACAATGAGCATGAGTATTTGTTTGTTTGTTTATTTAAAGAATTTCTATACTGTTTGATTAGCATGATGTTCTCTGAATGGTTTACAAAATATATGATTTTGTGGTGGGGATTTTAATAAGGTACAGGAATATTTTGAAATCAATAACAGTACAACCAACTCATCCTCTCCTGAGTGGTAGGCTACTAAAGCTTTAATTTGGGGGTGAATTATTGCTTACACTTCTCATAAAATTACATTTTAAAAGGAGAAAAATATAGCTTGCAAAATGAGCTCAAAAAATAAGGCGATAGGTTTAAAACCTTTATAAATCAGTTTACCACCTCTCCAAATGCACAACTTTATCAGGAGGCAGAGCATGTTAAATAGTTCAGCTCTTCCTATTTGTGCAAGGGAATGGCCACATCGATCAGGTCTCTGTGTGCTTAGCTGCTGGTTAAAAACTGAGGATCAGTAGCTTTCTCCATACATAACATGTTGCTCTTCCTTCTGTATAAGAAGATCCTTCTGGATCAGACCAAAGACCTAACTAGTCCAGTATTCTGTTCACTCAGTGGGCAACCAGACGCCCACAGGCAGGGCAACGCTGCCTCCTCACCCATATTCCCAGCAACTGGGATACAGAGGAATGCAGCTTCTGATATTAGAGGTAGCATCTCTCTCTCTCTCTTTCTCTGTGTGTGTGTGAGAGAGAAAGAAATAGAGAGAGAAGCCAGGTCAGAAGGGGTCAGGAAGGCCATCGAGTCTAACCCTCTGCTAGTGCAAGATGCCAGTTACACCATCTTGATCAGATATCTGTCCAATTGCCTCTAGTGTGAAAAAACACACAAACTCTAGGAGGACTAGCAGCTACTGATCACCCTCACCTTCTAAACCTCTTTTAAAACCATCCAACCATTGCTTATCAACACTTAGCACTTGGACTGCAGAAAAAGTACACATACCTTCTGGTTACGGTCATCTTTCCCAACATGGTGGAATGTATGGTCCATTTAAATTACAGTAATTCTTTCCAAAGCCGCCTCCACACATCTAAACTGGCTGGTGCAAATTTTATGCAAATCTGCATCCTCTGTTGTCTTCTTTTTTGGCACTGCTTAAATGGCCACCCTACTTCTAGAATTGGTAGTTCCTGTCTTATTATCTGCCTGAACTAAAACAGTTTTCTTCATTTTAGAATGGAAATCTTTGTCTTAGTCATCAAGCTTCTGCATCCCTATTTAGTATCAGCTGAGATGGTTGCAGTGTTCACTGAACTGTTAAATATATATTTCCTCCTCTCCTCTCCTAAGTTACCCTTATTATTTTAGCACAGTGATTTCATCATGAATCATTTTCTCCTTCATTTCAGGTTGATCAGTCCCTAATTTGCAAACATATGTTTGGAAGTGATGGTCTGAGTTCTGCTACCAGGGTTTATCAGCTGATGAGACACTCATGATGCGTTCTGGTCCGGGGGTCGTGGCCGGGTGCTGCAGACGATAGAGCCAGTCTGATGGTATCCCAACCACCACACACATGTCCATAATGATGGGCGGGGGGTCATGAATAAAAAATGCACCTAACTCCCAGTATGACTTCCAAGTCTGGAAAGCAGCCCTCCCCCAAAGAAAAGTCTCTGAGAAATTTGCCCACCTGGAAGCAGTGAAAATGCATCCCTTTCATGGGGGCTCCCAATAAAGTGGGGGAGGAGTTTGGTCCACCCTTAAGGAACAAAAACATCAGAGACCAAAATTCTTTGTGTTTCTGCAATGTGCAATATTGTTGACATTGTTCTAGACACTGTGATTGTCACATTTTCCATTGTATCCATTGTACGGGGGATTCAATTATAGGGATTTAGGACATTAATCTCTATGAAATACAGTAGTTCAGACTGGGTGAATACTTATCAACCATTTTTTCCTAAACATTAGTGTCTAAACTGGAAAACAGCCAGATAAATTAAAATAGCAATGAACCTGAAAGAGACCTGAACCCAGATTTGTGATGGTTGAACTTCCATCCTGCTTAGAAGGTTGTGGGAGATATTTTTATTCAGCTGCTCTATTGCATGAAGAAGGGGCATCCATCCACCCACCCACCCATCTGGGCTATAACGTACAGCACCATGGATGCATGTCTGGTTGAATGTTTGTGGTGGAATTTGTATTTATATGCTACTCCTCCATGTCCAGAAGTCAGACATGTTAGAGAATGTGTCAAAACTATCCTCACAGATTCATTCTAAAATATACACAGGGCAACCCTACCCATCTTTAGGTGGAAATCAGGGTTACATGTCACAATGAACTAGTTCACATGATACAATAGGGCACTGTGATATAATTTACCCATGAACTGCTGTGGTTTAGTGACTGTCATGAATAAGCAAGCCCTGACTGGGGTCTTCTGTGGGTTTTCATGTCATCCAAAGCTGGGCAGCAGGGCTAAACGACCCTTGCACAACCCTAAAATAGACCATTGGTTATGCAGGGCTTATTTAACTCCCAAATTATCCCTGTTACATAGGTCCAGTCAACACAGTAAGTCATGGCTCCCCTTGCATATTCATAACGGTGGCTGGCACACCTTTGCTCCTCTTAGGCCAATTAACCCATGACGGGTTGCCTGCCATGTCATGCCAATCTGGTCAGTACTTCAAATTCTTACCATGCGGCTAACCATCTCTTTGCCTTTTGCTTGAAAATGAGCACAGAGGTGCCTGAGCCAGACCAGTGCAGCATGCAGGCAGGGGAAGGCAATGTTCCTTTCACCCCCAGTTTCCCGCAATTTCCCCCCCGAGAGGGGAAAAAAGCATGTCTTGGCACTCATGCCGGTGCTTGTTTTAAATCTCTCGTGCCTAGGATGGACAGATAGGAGTGCATGCTTACTCGTGAGTAAAACAAGGATTATGGTGTGCTACAGATTTAACGTATCCATTATGTAGATCACCCTGAAGTGCCCTTGTGTTCAGCTGAGGTTATTTGCAGGCAACTGTGTCTCGGACTCCAGCCATCAATACTGTACCAAGACCATGTGTGGGATGGTGTGCACCAGTGTAAGGCTTGCTCTAAAAGTCTGGGCATGTTATTTATCATGCTGGCCCGAAAGAACAGATTCTGGGAGCCATGACAACTCGGAGATGCTTTAATTCCAATTTGGATTGCAGGAAGGGATTTTTAATGGCAGCGGCTTGAGATCTATGAGCGGAGCAGGGCTTAGTTATGAATAAATGATACGAAGACTATTAAAATAAAAAACAGCAGCCTGAATCTGTATCTCTTACCTTAATGTTAAAGGATGCGGCCTGCATTCCTATGGCTTGTTTTTTGTTGTAGAAGAAATGCCATCAAGACCTTTGGCTTCTGAAACAAATGAATATGGTTAATTAAGCGAGTTTGACATCCCCAGAAAAATATCAAACACTTAATATTTTGGTTTCATTCCCCCCTACAGGTAATTACCTCCTTATCTGACTATTTTTCATTTTACTCACTAGGTAAACAGTGGTTTGAGTTTTAACAATTTAAGATTTATCTTGGAATTTTGAAGGAACGGGGCTTTTAAAAATGCTAAATATTTAACAGGCATCAGGCTAAGAACTCAAGGAAGTTGTCAAACTGTTCAATCTATTTTCTGACCTGTATGAGCTTTTGCTCTAGCTATTTTTGAATACATTGTGCCCACTGATAACGGAAGAATATCAGACTCAGGCATGCATTATGCATAGCTTGGCTTTTCAAAGCTATGACCAAGGTGACACATGGGTCTCATTTCTGGGACCTATAAAACTTTGGTTTTTCTCCCCCTTAGGTTATACAATATTCAACACCTTTTAATAAGAATATGGTTTTAAGCACAAAAAGGAAGAGGTAAAATGTGGAAGCCTATCATGCACACAAGAGGAATGAGGGTTCGCCATTTGTCCTCTGTTAAAGAGAACAGTCTTATATTCAAAGGGCTGCAGAGGATGGCCCTGTATTTTGCAGGGGTATTTTGCAGGGGTCCATCCTAATTCCTGTGAAGAAATGACTGCACTTTGAAGCTGCCTATCATAAATCCCGACTGCAAATTGAGCAAGGCACGCAGGGCACCTGGTCACAGTTTTCCCCAGTATGCCGAGATAGACCATACTTCTATTTAAATCATAATAATTAAATTTGCATCTGTACAGATAAACTGGCACATGTGAATTGGCATCCTTCTTTTAGGGGACACATTTTGTCTATTTTGGCACCTGCTTTTGAGCAATCCCTTCCTGGGACTATAACTACTATATGGGACCTTTCCCACAGACATGGAAGAAAGCAGAGATGATGACCCATTGTTGACCAGACTTCCTCCAACTTGGAAAGGATGTGATCTTCCTGTTGAGCAAGGGAATGGGGAGGGCATAGTAGATCCCTTTTGGACAGCAAATGAGCACAGCTTCTTCTTTCAAGTAGGTCCTCCCCATGTGGGATAAGCCATATTTTCTAATGTTTTCTATAGTAGTATGTTAATTTCTCCACAAGCTATATAGACCACCATATCTAGGTAACTTATCCAGGTAATCTAGGCTGAGACTCTATAAAATGCAGATTCCTGGCATGATATCCCCATAAGCGATAGCAAGGCAAATTCTTTTTCTAGCAATCACAGGGCTGTGGGCCTCAGGCAGAAGGCTCCCCACAACCCCAGCTGCCTCAAGGAAACCATTGTCCTGGAATTTTACTTGTGTCTTTGTTGCCAAGAGTTACTAAATTAATACTTATATTTTAAGTGGATTTGGTTAATGCAATGCAGAACCATAAATGTGAAGGGCTAATTTTGTATATATCAGAGAGCAAGAATATAAGCAGAATTTGTTTTTTCAATAGCTTAGCCAATTTTATAGCTCATTTAACATGCTGTTCTTAGGTGAATTCATTTACATCAAGGGAATTTAGAACATTTAAAAAGGTACATTTAAATAATTTTTATTTTAAAGAATCCATTTTTGGAATAGAATGCATAAACTTCCTGAGCAAGTAGACATACTGACTGGTTGCTATGACACAATCATGTGCTTCTAAATAGAGACTTTATAGACCAGGTGTCTATTCCATGGGCCAGATTAGATGGAGAGAAACACTTGATTGAATTTCACATGTCTTCTTTACAAAAAGAAAGAAATATCCCTGCTCCCATGTGCCACGACCATACATTTTTCATATTCTAGATTTTAACCCAGAGAGAATTGCCTCATAATGAATAGAAGTTTTCGCTATTTACATCTTCAGAATGAGTAGCCATTCTGTAGGGCCTAAAGAGTATTGATGAAAGAGGTGCTAGTTTGTAGAGATCCTCTTCCTTTATCACAAAAGACACATTCTGACTTTGTCACGGGGACATAATGCAACATCATATTACTTTATGTGGTCAGTTCTGTAGGAGTTTACTAGGTGCTCTCCTCCTCCTCCATCTTTTCTCTATACCATGCAATAGCTGAGCCTCTCCGAGTGGTTTACAACCATCCATAAAATACACTATCTGCTTACCTTTGTTGCACTGAAATTCTGCAGTGCATGCTTAGCATTCAGATCACAGCTGCAGCCATCTTTTGGACCCCTGTCGTCTGGCCTGTTAACAGTCTGAACAGGATCGGGGCCTTTTGCTTCTGGAGCCAATAGAGATGTGGGCAGAGACCTCATCATGCTTCCTCTTGGCTGAACTCATTGCCTGGCCTGGGAATGTCAGGCCTGGCCAGGCCCTGCCCTGAGGCAGACGACGTGGACCCTGCAGGTGGTCGATGCTGGAGAGTGTGATGGGGCAGCTCAGCCATCTGCACACACTTCTGAGCCCCCAGGTCACTCATGAGCTGGTATAAGTGCTGTCAGTGATCCCAGCTCCCATCTTCCAGTCACAAGCAGTGGTAGGGAGGGTGGAAAACCTCTCCATTGCTCCTGTGGTGTCCCCAGGATACCTTTGGGAGGACAGAGGGGGAGGAGTGCGAGGAAGAGCACACCGTTCCCATGATTGCCCACTTGTCTGGAGCACTGGGAATGGGGTGGCTTATAAGCCAGACTGCAGCAGTCTCAGCTTCATGTCTTGTGAGCCCACCTGGAGGAAGAGAGGGGAGACAGCTGGAAGGAAAGATGGAGAGAAAGATGAGCCAGAGGGAATGTCCATACACACACAAACACCAGTAATGGGGACCCCCAACATTTTTATGATTGCCCTTTCATTCCCGCCACACAGCATCCAATTTTGGCTGGTGCCCAGCGTGCTGTTTTGGAATGCCCTCTTTTTCCCACAGGAACCAAAAGATGGGTGCTGTTGCTTAGACAATCTGCTTGGAACTCATTTTAGGCAGTAGTGAAATAATCAGAGCAAGCTGCTTGTACTGTCCAATATCTAAAGCTGAAACTATTTCAACGTGTTGGGTTTTGATACCCCTTACCTGAATATTGTTAGGCTAATGTAAGATGTGCCAAGGACCTCACTGAACCATCCAGGGTTTCAAAGTGTTTATCTAGCACTCTGGTAATAACTATTTGCTCTAGTGTGGCATGACATCCTTTCAAAGTGTCCTGTCATATTTTCTGGCAGTGGTCAGAACATCTTGTCCTAACCATTTGTCTGTCTGTGCATCCATCCATCCATCCATTCAGCCAGGCTTTTATATACTGCCCTCCATAGCCAATTTGTCTCTCCGAATGGTTTAATCCTTTAATATTGGGCAGGAAGCCTATGTATGGCTTTGTACAACAGGCTGAATCTGTCAGCAGACCTCTCAAACCTGGACCCCTGCAGAAGTTTTGTACAACAACTCCCAGCATTCCTGGTGATTGACCATGGAGTCCAATTTTGGAGATGAAGTCCAAAATATCCAGAGGGTGCCCAGTTGAGGAAGGCAGTTTCACAGTATCTGCCTACTGAAAGTGCATCTCTAACTGCTATGTAGAGACATTGTGATCAAGCTACAATGCTGAAGGCTGCTTCCAAAGATAAACATTAAAAAGACTTCCATTCTCATGTTTCATGTTGATGCCACTTTAAATTGGAAAAAAATTTGCTCTCTTTCTTTATTGAAGTGCTCTGTAGCGTGGAAGTAGCACAGTGATTGGATTCAGATAGCCTGCTAGCTGTGGGTTGTCATGAAACAATGGGTTACTGTTGCAGTGTGGGTCATTGTGTTCTCTGAACATGGCTGTACTAACATGCTATAGTTAGATAACGGATGGTTAGCCCATCGGTAGCTTACCCCCTTCTCAAAGAACCAGTTTGCACAATTGCTGCATCCCAACATGGCTTATTCAAGCCATGATGAGTTGTAGCACATGCCAACACATCAGGCAACTTTTGATATTCAAGCCATCAGTTCATGTGAGACCAGTGAGGGTGGGTTGTTGGTGTGCTTCACAAACCCTAAACAGCCCAAGGGTTCTGGGTGGCTTGTTAAACATCTCACTCTCCCCGGGTGTTAACCTCCCAGAATCTACCCTCACTTTGATTCCACATGCTATCATGGCTCGAATGGCTCGAATGTGCAAAATGGCCAACCAAATGCAGCACTAAGCCTCTGGAGTTAACGGGCCCAATGTAGCTTAGTGTGGCATACAAATCAGTCCAAGGGGTTGGAGCCTGCTCCTGTCCCACCAACAGAAGTGCTTCCTGACTAGAGCTCTGCTCAGAAAGGTCCTGCCAGCAGAAAGTGGACCGGGGGAAAATTGTTTTGCCACCTTCCTGATTGTCCTGGACAGTCCCCAACCCTACCAAGCAGAGGGATGGGGCAGCAGGTCAGAAGGGACTGCATGTTGTTGTTGTTGTTAGTTGTGAAGTCGTGTCCGACACACCGCGACCCCATGGACAACATTCCTCCAGGTCTTCCTGTCCTCCACCATCCCCCGGAGTCCACCTAAGCTCATACCAACTGCTTCAGTGACTCCATCCAGCCACCTCATCCTCTGCCGTCCCCTTCTTCTTTTGCCATCTATTGTTCCCAGCATTAGACTCTTCTCCAGGGAGTCCTTCCTTCTCAAATACAATATGCCAAAGTATTTGAGTTTCATCTTCAGTATCTGGCCTTCTAAAGAGCAGTCAGGGTTGATCTCCTCTAGCACTGACCGGTTTGATCGCTTTGCGGTTCAAGGGACTTGCAGGAGTCTCCTCCAGCACCACAATTCAAAGGCCTCAATCCTTCGGCGCTCAGTCTTCCTTATGGTCCAGCTTTCACAGCCATACATTACAACTGGGAAAACCATAGCCTTGACTATACACACTTTTGTTGGCAGGGTGATGTCTCTGCTTTTTAGTATGCTGTTTAGATTTGCCATAGCTTTCCTCCCCAGGAGTGTCTTTTAATTTCTTGGCTGCGGTCCCCATCTGCGGTGATCTTGGAGCCCAGGGAAATAAAATCTGTCACTAAGGGACTGCATGGGAGGGGGGAATTAAGGAGGATCATCAGCTCCTCTGTTCTGCCAACAGGATTCGTACACCAGACAAGAACACGCCTGCAGATGGAGGGAGCTCTTCCATGCCCAGGGCCCGGTTCTGGACCCAGCCCCACCCAAAGAACACGCACAGAGATGCCTTTTTAAATAAGTTCTTCTCAATTTACAAGAGCTTTTTCCCCAGCCCAATAAACTCTGGTTTAAACATTTCATGGCAGCATGTTGTAGTTAAGAAATGGTGTGGCTCTGTCAATTTTCAAGAAATAGTCATGAGACAATCCAGTCTAAACATTCTGCAGACATAAAATGCTGTTTTTGTTGTTTTTTTTAGAATGAGTTAAGCAGTGGGGGGTTTTCCCATCACAGAGAGAGTAGTGAAAAATGGACACATGAGAACAGACATTGCAAATGACTCCTATGGATACTTTGGAGCTTCCAAAAATCAGATTGTTCTCCTTGTCGGAGCTGTGAAATAGCATTATTTGTGAGGTTTTTTGTTTGACTGTCAGAACAAATGAATTAAAATGAATAGGATAAAAAACCCTCATTTGCCTATAAGGAGCTGTGGAGGCAGACATGGGAAGCTTGTGTATCAGCATAAGAGAAGGGGTGGGGTGACCCACAATGATTCATAACAGAACCAAGGAAAGATGTGCTCAGAACTTGCCCAGATGCAAGGCATGGCTCTGACAGGAGAGCAGAAAGCAGGGCATGGTACATGTAATTTGCATGTGCACGACCACATGGCCATAAGCAGGACAAATGGGGCGTTTTGATGTCTGATTATAGGGACAGCCCTGCAAATAGGCAAAAGGCCCCAGTTATCTCCCAGTTCTCCAGGGATTAAGTCAATTAAGCCTAGTTTTAAAACATCAGTCATTGATAATTCATCAGAACCCACCTCCTCCAAAATGCAGGCACACGTTCAATTCTGTAAGGTCTTATTTGGAGTTCTGCTTCCTCTGTGGGCATAAGGAACGGATGTCATGTTACTTTACAATCAGTGTTGTTCTTAGAACAGTCACTTCCTGATAAGGAAGAGAAGAGCACCAGCAGAATGTACAAGGCAAGTGCTTCCAAATAAAGAAGACGGCTGGTAGAAGCAAGTTTCTATGAAAACAAAGACGAAACTCACACTGGATTCACGTCCCTGACCTAACAGGCTTGCTAGCCTGGTATTTTCACAAATGCATGAGGCATCTCAATGGCGCTAGCTTATTTATTTATGCATTAATTAAATTGATAACTTGACAGATATATGCATCTTCATGCACAAAGTTTTGTAGATCATTAATCTGACAAAAGGCATTTTTTCTGGCCATTCACACACACAGTCTGAGCTCATACCTTCAGTATATCCACAATAAATCTGTTTCTGTTGATCTTATTGGTAAACAGTGTGGTTATTACTGTACCACCGGGGTTGCCACCAACATTTCCCAGGGGAAGGTGGTATGCAGGGGTTGGTGCCGGGTGGTGGAAGCTCCAAATCCCGTTTCAGTGAGCGAAGCAGGCTTGGGGCAGCGGTTTTGCATGAACAAGCAAACATGTTGATCATGGTAAGAATAGTACAACAACTTTTATACTGTTATGAATGTGTCGATTGTGGAAGAACTGAGCTCAGTTTTGCTGTTGCGCATAAGAATGTTCTGAAAAAGTGCTTTTGTTGGATTAGTGATCTAGGCTGTTTGCAAGCTGGTTTTGCCTCATTGTGGCTTTTTCTCCCTTTCCCGCTTTCCAGGGATCATGCTGCTCAGCTTGACAGCCAGCTTTCGCAATCGCCACATTTATTTATTTATTTATTTATTTATTTATTTATTTATTTATTTATTTATTTAAAACATTTCTATGCCGCCCCATCACAACAAAGCCTCGGGGCGGCTCACAACAAAAACAAAAACAAAATCATACAAAAATTATACACTAAAAATATTAAAACCCCGGTGTATCTCGGCTTAAAATTTTTTAAAAATCCTACATAATAAATTAACACTTAGAATAAGTTTTAAATAAAAAGGTCTTAGCCTGGCGCCGAAAAACAAATAACGACGGCGCCAGACGGACCTCTCTGGGGAGCGCATTCCATAGATGGGGCGCCACCACAGAGAAAGCCCTCCTCCAGGTACTCACCCTCCTAATATCATTCACAGAAGGTTCCCAGAGAAGGGCATCTGTTGCTGATCTCAAGGGGAGGGAGGGCATATATGGACGCAAGCGTTCCTTTAGATACCCAGGACCCAAGCCGTTGAGGGCTTTATAGGTCATAACCAACACCTTGAATTGGGCCTGGACTTCAATCGGGAGCCAGTGGAGCTGACAGAGAACTGGGGTTATATGAGAACAATGCCCAGTCCCCGTCAGCAGCCTGGCAGCTCTATTCTGCACCAATTGAAGTATCCGGACCATTTTCAAGGGTAGCCCCATGTAGAGCGCGTTGCAGAAGTCTAGGCGGGAAGTTACCAACGCGTGTGTCACTGTCGCCAGACAATCATTCTCCAGGAAGGGATGCAGCTGATGGATCAGCTGAAGCTGAAGGAAAGCGCTCCTCGCCACCGCCGTCACCTGGGCTTCTAAAGACAGCTCAGGGTTGAGGAGCACTCCTAAGCTGCGAACCCTATCCCTCAGAGGGAGTGCAACCCCATTTAGGACAAGGCCCAAGTCCCTTATCCCAAGTCCCGAGCCACCCACCAACAGGACCTCCGTCTTGTCTGGATTGAGCTTCAGTTTATTGGCCCTCATCCAGCCCATTACCTCGGCCAGGCACCGGTTCAGCACAGCCACTGCCTCACCTGGATTGGTGGAAAACCAGAGGTAGAGCTGGGTATCATCAGCGTACTAATGATTCCGCAGCCCACACCTCCTGATGACCTCTCAGCAGTTTCATGTAGATGTTGAACAGCAAAGGGGACAAAATGGACCCCTGCGGTACTCCATGGCATAGCTGCCATGGCGCAGAGCCATAGTCCCCCAGCATCACCTTCTGAAATCAGCCGTTGAGATAGGAGTGGAACCACCGCCATGTGGTGCCTCCAACTCCCAATTCCGCCAGCCTATCCAGAAGGATACCATGGTCGATGGTATCGAAAGCCGCTGAGAGGCCCAGGAGAACCAACAGGGATGCACTCCCCGTCTCTCTCCCTGCACAGGTCATCGTACAGGGTGAACAAGGAAGATTCAGTGCCGTACCCGGGTCTGAAGCCGGACTGAAATGGGTCCAGATAATCAGTTTCATCCAAGAGTGCTTGGAGTTGTCCCGCCACCACCCGCTCTAGCACCTTGCCCAGGAACGGGATGTTGGCCACCGGTCTATAATTGGCGGCCACCTCTGGATCCAGGGATGCCTTCTTTAGGACTGGTCGGACTACCACCTCTTTTAAAGAGGACGGTACCCGACCGTCTCTTAAAGAGGCATTGACCACCTCCAGGATCCAGGTGCCAATCCTGTCCTTGGCTTTCTTAAGTAGCCAGGATGGGCATGGGTCTAGTAAGCAGGTGGTAGGACATACTTGGCCAAGCACCTTGTCCACATCATCAGGCCGCAACAACTGAATTCATCCATTAATTGTGGACTCGACGGCGTCGTTGGCATCTCCTCAGTAGAATCTGGTTCAATAGTAGAGTCAAGCTCGTGACAAATCTGAGTGATTTTCTCCCTGAAATGCCTGGCAAAGTCATCACAGTGGGCCTTTGAGGGTGGTATGAGTTCTTTCTTTGGGCCTGGATGTATCAGCCCTTGCACCACCCAAAAGAGCTCCGCCGGCATTGTGAGGAGGCAATGGAAGCGGAGAAGAATTTCTTCTTCGCCATCCTCACCGCCACAGCATAGGCCCGATAATGGGCTCTTAAGTGTGTTCGGTCAGATTCACCCCGTGATCTCCTCCACCTGAGCTCTAGATGTCTCCCAACCTGCTTCATCGCCTGTAATTCAGGTGTATACCAAGGAGATGAACAGGCTCTGTCAGGTGGGAGAGGATGCTTGGGAGCGATCGTGTCAATAGCCCTGGTCATCTCCCCATTCCACAGTTCAACCAGGGCATTGACAGGATCACCAGCCTTGTCAACTGGAAATCCCCCAGAGCTTTCAGGAATCCATCAGGATCCATCCGGCTCCGGGGGCAGACCAATACAATCTGATCCGCACCTTTACAGAGGGAAAGGCTGCTCTCGAGCTCAAACTTTATGAGGAAGTGATCTGACCATGACAAGGGCGTCAAACTTAAATTCCTCACCCTCAGATCACCCTCTTCCTGCCCCGTTGAGAAAACCAGGTCCAGAGTGTGTCCACGTTCATGGGTCGGGCCACTGACATGTTGAGACAGCCCCATGGCCATCATGGAGGCTATGAAGTCCTGAGCCGCCCTGGTTAGAACCGTCTCGGCATGGAGATTGAAGTCCCCCAGGACCAACATCCTCAACACCAGGTCCGAGATGATCTCCATCAGCTCAGGCAGGGAGTCTGTTGGGCAGAAGGGTGCATGGTGTACCAACAGAATCCCCAGTCTGTCTTGGTCATCCAACACCAAGTGGAGGCACTCCAGCCCCGGCCTCAAGAGGACAGGAAGCCCCACAAGGGAGATAGAAGCTCGATAAACCAGAGCGACCCCCCCTCCCCTCCCCTCCCCTCCAGGCATGGTCGGTGCTGGACCAGGTACCCGGGTGGGCACAGTTGTGAGAGGGTGACATCCCCCCCCCCTCACCCGCCCAGGTCTCTGTGATACAAGCCAGGTCGGCCCTCTCATCCATGATCAAATCATGGATGAGTGTTGCCTTATTTTGGACCTGGCATTAAGCAACAGCACTGACAGGCCCGGGGGCAGCTGACAAGTCTACCTGGAACCTGCCGGTTGGGGGAATAACCAGAAAGAGGGACAGGTGTTAACCATCTGTCCCTCCTTCTTCTGTGCAGACCCGTTAGACCCCCAGTGCCATAACGTCCATTGCCCATCACCACCCCGATGGCGGTGCCCACACGCTCCCCAGGCAACATCATAGTAAAGCATGAGATGCACTAATTAAAAGCAACCTAAAACCGACAATTAAAATTACTAAAAACATCCTACTGGCTATTTTGATAGCCAGTGAAAAGTCATTCAAAATTTCCAAAGGATAGCTTGGCGAGGCGGTTGGCAAATGACAAGTGCTGCGGCTAGTATGATTTGCACACACAATAATGATAGCAATTGTAAATGTTTTGCCCCATGCAACTGCACAGAGGCATAGTGGCATGATGAGGAAAGTGGGGCAGTGTCAGTGGCCATACCTGCCATCGGGGCGCACCCTGGACATTGACCCGAAGAGAATCCAAACAGCCTTTTTCTTCCCTTTGCTTTTCCAAGTGATCTTAGCCTGCAGAAAGTGTGATTGATTGCCTGGTCAGTCCACAGGGTGACGCACAGTTTGCACTTTTTCTGGAGATGCTGTCAGAGAATTGCAAAAGTGCATGCGACCTCCTTCTCCAGGGGAAAGGAGTCTTTACGGCTAGTGGTCAAAAACCTCTGGGTCTCCTTTAAAGGGACTTCTGGAAGGCAATTAGATCACTGGGCCGTGTACAGCCATATGCACCCATACAGAGGGAGGATGCACACTTGCATTTTCCTAAGCACCTAGAGGCTCAGGGGAAAGTGCATCATGTGCCTCCTTCTGAGAAATGTCCCAGCAAAAGATGAAGGGAAAGGCTCCTTGGATCCTGTTTTGGTTAATGGCCAGGATTGGTACCTGCTGACAGCAAGTATCCCAGAACATCACCAAACCGATGGTCCTGCTTTCTGAAGCTGCACGTTGTCGTCATCATCAATAATAATAATAATAATAATAATAATAATAATAATAATAATAAGCAGAAGAAGAAGAAGAAGAAGAAGAAGAAGAAGAAGAAGAAGAAGAAGAAGAAGAAGAAATTGCACACATTGCATGTGCAATATTAATAAGAAATGTTTCAAACTACTGCTAGACTGCTCCCTCTAGGTGCTGCTTGGACTCTTTAAAAGAGTGGCTATCAAGGTGGGAGCATGAAAGCCAGCTTTCAAACTGGACTGGGTGATCTCCAAAAGAAATGGGGCAGGAGGGGGTGAACGAACGAAAAGCAGCAGTGAGCTGAAAGTGAGCTCACAGTCATGGTGGGCAGGGGACAAATGTTGGTCCTGGTGCAGGTCCCGTGGAGCAGCCCTGAGAGGAAAGAGGAGAAGGGAAGCGAAGAGCAACCTGCAGTAGTTCTGAGTGTCTGTCAGAGGCACCAGGGGTTTTTTGGCCAACATCAACCCTCTGCAGCCTGTTGCCAGGGTCAGTTAGCACAATGCGTGAGCATACCAATTATGCAGACAAGCAGGATGTGCCAACTGTGTTGAAATCAGTAGCTTTTCACAATAAATGTATACTCTTGTTACTTGGAAACAAAGTATTCCACAAACCACTATGTCTAAAACTACTGAACTTTTACTCATCTTTCAAATGTTCTCGTGGTATTCAGAAAAACCTTTTGTGATTTAATTACTGCATTATATGAATGTTCTATACTTTGGAGATTTAGCCCTTATTAAAGAAGAATACGTACATTCCACTGGCACCTGTGATTTCAATAGCTGAGAACTCCAGTTTTGTTTTGTTTTTAAATTTTCTTCTTTTTTGTTTACAGGGAAAGAAAGTGTTGCTTGTCTAGTTTGCTTTGTGACTGCCTTGAAGAGTAGATAAGATGCAGCCGTACTTATTTATGCCTGCAAACACACATTTGAGGCCGGAAAGTATTTCCCTCTCTGTTTGAAATGAGTGCTGTCTGGGTGTTTGAGTCAAGCAGGAGCTTAACAATCTGGACATATATCACTTATTCGCTGCACACTTATTCCCATCTCTGGAGGATTTGAAGTACATCTTAGAACATGCATTATTAGTTGTATAAAGTTCAGAAATAAATTGGGGGGTCCATTTCAAAGTAGCTTCACATTCCAACACATCTTTCAAATCCTTGTGTTATCTACTGGTAAATGGAAGTAGAATACATTAACCTCTCCCCCCCCTCTCCCCCTCTCCATCTGGAAGGCAGACCAGCATTCCCCCCACACCCCAGATGTGCCCATACATGGGCTTAGGAAGGAGGCGGTCCTGTGACCCTGAAGGACCAGGCTATTTCCTGCAGAATAAAGCATTTTTCCACCTCTTGCCCTGGAGTGCCTGACTGGCTATTACACACGCCAGGACTGAATCCCACTTTTGTGGACAACATATCCCTCTAACTATCAGCTGTCTAATCATCTCCTAAAATGTATAGATGGAGATTATGTCTAAATATATTATTTCTCATTTTCTTGTCTTATATTTAGTTTGTCCCAAATGTTGAGATTTTTTAAAAAGCATGCAAAATTTTCTGAAATTTTGTGTGCATTTCATACATGTATGAAATTTGTGTGCATTTCTCATAATAAATTCACTTTATATGCAACACTGCAAAATGTACAGTTCTTTGCAAGCCGCTTTTCCTAATATACTTCATGGTTATCATTATTTTCAAAATGTAACAATTATGTTTGCTTGGACTTTCCCTAGATACTTGAAGTTTTCTAATGTTTTTTACCTGGAAAAGCACAAATTTTGAAAGATGACTGTGTATTTGTTCAACTGTTCAGATAAGTTCCCATTAAAACTAGGTAAGCTTTCTTTAGAAGTCGTGCCAGTGTGGTATGGCAGTTAGTGCTGGAGTGGGGCTCTGGTGACCTGGCTGCTCCCACCCAGCCATGAAGCACACTGGGTGATTTTGATTCTCTGCCTAACCTACTTCGCAGGATTGTTGCGAGGATAAAGTGGAGAGGAGGAGGATTATAGAAGCAGCTTTGGGTTAGTTGCTGTGGAAAGAGGTGGGATGTGTGTGTGAACAAATTCTCTCTCATTTCTAATGATGCTGCAAACCGAGATGAGCTCCCCTGTGCACTGTATTAAAGCACTTCTGCCCGCACTTCGTAGACAGGTAGTGCGGCAGAAAAACCTAGCATAAGCTTTGCAGGTGAAAACAGGCGTGCTTGCCAGGCTGAAGTGTTCCAGCTTACACTCTCAGACTTGGTGATCATGCGGACGCACTAAGGCTTGGGTCCTAACTTCCTTTCCTTGTATGGAAAAGATTTCACAGAATGGGGCTATAATATAGACCTGCCACTGTAGCTTCTATCTCTTTAAGACATCTACAAAACAGAAAATGCTTCATTATTTTCTGAATTCCAAATTGAACTTCTCCTGTATTTCAACAGATCTATATGCAACATGAAATATGAAGGAAACAAGGATGCGTGTGCATTGGTAGACAGGCATTGTTAGGGTCTGTGACTTCTCCATATTGCTGAGACATTTAGCATAAAGGAACATTAGCAAATTCCTTTCCTTTCCTTTCCTTTCCTTTCCCCATAATGGCCAAGTTTGCATGTAATGCTGAGCTCTGGTATGGTATATTGAAACATGGTTTGTTGCTGTGTCTAATCCTGTCCTTACAAACAAGCCATCATTTGTTTACCTATTGCAAAAACACACATACAAATAAAAGCCACATTGTGTTGTTAGATTGCAAAGTCAAGTAAGCTTAAACCCTGGCTTGTTGTGATGTCTGAACCCAGAACTATGCTTTATCTTGGTCTTACTTGCCCTGCTGTCTGGCCTGCATAGGCAACCTGCAGGAGCAGCCAAAAATCAAAACTGCTCTGAAGACTGGCAAAATGGGCAAGGGGAAAACAAATCCAGAATAGAGAAAATGATCCCCATTTGCTTGTCTGTGAGATCAGACATGGGTGAAGCAACAAACCATGGTTAGCATAAACAGTGGCTTGGCTTTTTAGTGTGAATGCAGTTCTTTGCTTGGAATGCATTCTGTGGTGTTCTGGAGTGCAGGGGAAGTTCTGTTTTAATTCTGAAGCCTTTCACGTGATGTTAACATAAGAAAAAAAATGTGTGGGGGACTAGGGCAGGTGGATGTACCAGGCTGTCTTCTCTGAAACCACTGCTAGCAAAGGAAGATAACTGGTTTAGTAAGATGGCATCAGTCTGGCCAGGAGTGCCAGCTCACTTAAACATTCATCCCAAATAACTGTTAACACTGTATATCTTATACTATCACCCATCTGATACCAATATTCCAGTCAGAAGTAGCCCGCAAGAACAAACAACTACCAATTGGTTGATAGTTCAGTAGAAAGGCTCAGAAGTGAGCCTTCTTAATTTTGGGAAGAGGAGTGCAGTGTATTTTTGCCTGCCTTAATTTCTCCATTACATCTGCTGAAAAGCCAGAAAGAAACGGCAGGAGAAAACGCAACTTTCTCATTGGGGCATAATGAACTCTGCTGTGCTTCAGTCCTGCAAACTACCACTTGGGGTTAAAAGTGCTCAATGCAGAAAGCAGGTTAATATTAGTGCTGATATTATCTGTTAAGTGCAGTAGGAATCCTCTTGAGCAAACAGCTACAGAAAAATTACTGGGAACGTATCACTCACTAATTCGAGGATGTGCTCTAATCTTTGTTTGCAAAATTTTGTGGTGGTATGAAGGAAATTCCCCAGGGTAAACTGCGACCCAAGAATACTTTGCTTCCAGCTAATATGAAAGCCTTTCAAAATGTCTCTGTGTGGTGTCCCCTTTGTCTGCTACAGTAAACTGTTATTGCCCCAGTGAGGGCTGATTCATGTATTATCTCTGCATAACTAGTTTTTCTGACACAGATAAAATCAGCTCTCAACAAGATAGAGAGTTCTTATGCCCACCCGGAGTCACACTGATCAGTTCACAGGTCTATCCCTTGTTAACCATAATTTCAAAGAATAATGTCGATTAAATGGCATTCCTAAGCTTCTTGGCAGGTTTAATTACTGTTGCTTCTCAGATTTGCATTTTCTGTGGTGCCTTCACTTTCCTGGACCGTTTGCAAGTGTGCATGCCATGGGCTCTTTCACCAAGGCCTCTAGCTTAGTCAGGGCAAGTACTTTACCAGGGACTGCAACAGAAGATGTGGAGAGTTTTAGGGCACTTGGAATGCTGTTGCAATTCTGGTAAATGGAGGAACACTCAAGGAGGTTACACTTATGTCAACAGATAGTCTCTCTGAACAAGCTGTGCCTTGCAGCCTGGCATTCTCCCTCTCTGCCTGGGACAAGGCGGAGTGTGAACTTGAAAACCCCTTAAGAAAACTGCTGCCTAGGCAGAGTTGCGGACCTCAAGCCTGCCTTTATGGCCTAAAGCTGTAACACTCTGGGACTCTTTTAGATTATAATTTCTTCTCCCTCTTAGGGCAAATTAGACTTTTCTGAAACATGTATTATTATTTTTATTATTTACATTATATTTCTACCCTGCCTTTCTTTCTCTTGCAAGGAACCAAGACAGCTTACAAGATTCTCCCCCTCTCTAGATTATCCTCACAACAACAACCTGGTGAGGAAGGTTAGGCTGAGTCAGTGACTAGCCCAAAGTCACCCATTGAGCTCCACGGCTGAGCTGGAACTACGTCCCAGATTGGCTGAGTCCCAGTTCTGCACTCCGACCACTATGCTATACAGGCTTGTGAGTCCCCTGTGTCCTTGCCAGACAGGTTGAAGTGACCTGTCTTCCTGAGCTGCAGCAGGTTCTCCTTTACTAATTTTTGTTCCAAGGATAAAATAAAATCTGAATACCAATCTAGAAGACATGCTATCAATAACACCCAACTCTTATAGCTTGCACTTTGAAAGTAGTTTCATGGTATGAGATCTTGCCTTTCCTGGAAAAGGCTCTTTAAGTGTCCCAGTAATTGATCTGCAGCTGTTTATCACAATAAACAAGGTGTCAGAAAAAATACTAGAGGAATTACAATAATTACATTACAGCAGTGGACAGTGTAAAGAGGGGACAGCATACCAAAAAGGGATTCCTTGTTTTAGCTGCAGTGATTGGAGTAAACATTCTGAAGTAAAAGCTTTTCAAAAGACACTTTACAGGAATGATCTATAATGTAGCATTTTACTCAGTGAACTAAAAAATGATGTTCAGAAGCATTTATTATACCTACTGAATATAAATAATGTGGAAATAAGCAAAGATACAGCATGTGGTTATATTTATTCATTTTTTATATTTTCACTGTATATCAGGGGCAGGAAACACATGTCCTTCCAGATGTTGTTGGACTGCAAGTAACTTTCTCTCCACTTCAGTTTACCATCTTAAATAAAAAAGTAATGGTGAATTACCTTATATTTTCAAGAGTGAAGACAAAACTCTAAAGCACTTTGCAGGTTTCAAAAGCAGCCTATAAATAATAAACAATAGTTACGTCAGTTTCAGTATGAAGATGACTTGTGGTCTTTTATCTCTCCAATAAAAGCAGGAGGGAATGATGGCACGGATAACTCGCCCTTGGTTTTTGTCTCTCAGGAAGAGAATCTGTGCCCTTGCCAGCTGGGGACAGCAGAAACCATTACTTACAGTAATTATTTGGGACAGTCGCACCAGCAAGTCATTGCATAAATTGGTCCTCGGTTTTGCATTGAATTAAATCTTCAGCCAGATATCTGCAGATGCTCCTACAAAATACACTGAGGTCAGACTGAACCCTAATAGCTTTTTCGATTGTCTTCCAAGGAAGCATATTTCAGGCATCTGCTTTATCAGTCACTGTGCCACTGGTGTCGTACCACCGTGAGTTCTGACAACCAGGTGTCCTTTTTCCCCATTGACTAAGCAAATGAGCATCTGACCCCAGCCATTCATTTTCGGGCCCTAACACCTGCATGCTTGCTTGGTATCCTGTCCAGGATATTAGGATGTGCACTGCGAGCTGTAATTATCTCGAGTGTCTAAGTAACTTTTCTTCAGTCTGTATAATTTAGTAATTTTTTTAATAATAAGCTTTATTCAAAATAACCCTAAAACAAAGGAAAACGAAAAACATCAATCACCAGAAACATCTAAATTACAATTTAGTAATTTAAAGTCTTTTGTTTACTGTATAAATAAAATTAATTCCATTTTCAAATTTAGACTTTCCATTGCTGAACCCAATACATTTGAAAACCTTTTTTAAATGGCTTTGTATAATCAGGACTATATTGAGCTTGATCAGATGATTATTTATTTATTTATTTTTCGATTTATATCCTGCCTTTTTCCTACAAAGGGCTCAAGGCAGCTTACATCTCCTCCTCCATCTTATCCCCACAACAACAACCCTGTGAGGTAGGTTGGGCTGAGAGTCTGTGACTAGCCCAAAGTCACCCAGTTGGCTCCATGGCTGAGTGGGGACTAGAACCCAGATCCTCTGAGTCCCAGTCCCAGGCTCTTAACCACTACACCACACTGGCTCTCTACAAATATAATCAATGGACTTAGTTCCCCTGTAAAGGACTAAAACTTGTGAAGAATATATTTTATTATATTCATGAGTATATAAGTATTCCAGATAAATAATCATGTGTTGCATCTTGTCTGGGCATTGCATGGCAAAATGTTTAGGGCAGTCTTCTCCAACTTGGTCACCTCCAGATACGTTAGAGTGCAACTGCCATGTTTCTCAGTGACTGCCTGTAAATTGTGGGGCTTGTAGTCTGACACATCTGGCGGACACCAAATTAGGCAAGACAGGCTGTCAGGCCAGGACCAGGGTGACCCAGGTCGAATCACCACTCTGCCATGCATCGCACTGGTGATAGTCCTCTCATGCTAGGCTACCTCACAGGGTTGTTGTGAGAATAAAGTATGTGGCAAACTAAATACTGTGTCCTGAACTCCTTGAAGGAGTGGAGATATGAAATGGGATGATGATAGATGACTTCTTGGTCACAGTGGCTATAAATGATCATGACTTGACATGAAATTGTATTCCCCAGTTGTGCTATAGCAGGGGTGGTCAACTAGTGACCGTTCAGATGCTTCGGCTTTCAACTCCCAGCATCCTTCATCACTGGTTGTACGGGCTACAGCTGATGAGAGCTGAAGGTGAAAACCTCTGGAGGTCCTCATGTTGATTCCCCATGCCTGAAGAAGGAACTGATTAAAATTGGCCTCTTAGATGCTAATCGTGTTTCCCATGTCATAAATGTGTTACATCAGTGCTGCATTTGCTTGAAGTACAGTTCTCATATAGCTTATATGAGAATTGCTTTTTGTTATCATCATCACCATCATTGGCCATTATACTATTCACGGTACTTGGATGAGAGAAACAGGCAGTGCGAGCTGCAGGAAGAGAGTAAGCCATGAAGGTGATGGTTTAAATATCACCTTAACAAGTGGTCTTGTTAAGGAAAACCATGGTCTCTTAGGCACAAGGCCCCCAAGCATCCTCATCTTCCTTCTCCTCTGACCTTTCTTGTCTGGCCTGACGCCGTGGCTGAGTGGTTAGAAAGCAGTGCTGTGGATCTGCAGTGGGGGTGAAAATGCCACCTGCCCTCTCTTTTGCAGGAAGTGGCCAGTGGCAGAGCAACCCATCTCAGGGTGTGGAGCTGGCCATGCCCCTTCATACCCACAGAGCGGCATTCACTGGTGTTGGTGCTTCAGCTCCTTGTTCCTGTGGAGATGCCCATAGGCCAGTGGCAGAGCACAAGGTTTACATGCTGAAGGTCCAAGCTTCCAGGATTGGCATCTCCAGAGAGGGACCTCTGCCTGGAACCCTGGAGAGCGTCTGCCAGTCAGGGTGGACCATCCTCCCTAAGGTGGGCTCTCCAGATCTTTACAGCTCCTAGCCTTTCTTTCTTTTATTTTATTTTCTTAACGTAAGTACATGAGGAGGAATATGAAACAAAACAAACTACAATAGACAAAGGCTCCCGGCCTTTCTGATCATTCCTCAGATACTGGCAAGGGTTAATAGAAACTGAAGTTCAAATATCAGGAGACATCAGGTTGGGGAATGCTAGTGGAGATGATATGGAACTAATAGTCCAAGTCAGAATAAGGGAGGTCTCCTAGGAATAATTTAATCAAAGTATTTCCCATATTCTAGGTATTATATAAAATGCCGAGGACTCTGAACATCAAGAGCTGCTTCAATGTTATAACTGGAAACCATAGTGGAAATGATAACATATCCTACTTTATATGGGGTGAAGGACCTAGAATTTATTTTGAGAGTGTACTGGACTCCTCTCAGGAGATAGTCTATAAGCCCCTGCTGGAGTATGCTAACCAAATGGCCACTATGGTGTGTATCATTGTAGACTATCCTATGTTTCATGCCATGTAGGCAGAGTAGGCATTAAAGTAAGCAAAGCTTCGGAAGCTTGGTCCTTACTGAAACAAGGCCTTTGGAATGTGGTGATCTAGGCAATGAGGCATGGTTTAGATATGTAATATTCAATCCCATCAGACTGTTGATCGGAACCTGGAAAGCTAAATATGACCCCCACACACACCTTGGCCAATAACTTGGCAGCAAGAAAAGAGCTGCATTACCATAGAAATAAATTTTATACTTATTTTTCCTTCTGGAAAGGATTTAGAGACAACCACTCAGGCATGAAAAACCCAACAGAGAAATGTAAATTAAGTAATAATGGAAAACTGCTAAAGGAGTAAGCAAAATGGTCACCTCATCTGCAGAGCTAACTCCTGAAAAAGAACAAGATTTTGTATTTCTACAGAACAAATTATTGTGTTGTTTCACTATTATAGACGTTTCACTTAGTTTCAACTAAGGCTTTACAGAATTGACAAGGGCTGCTGTTCATCCATTTCACCCAGCTTAAAATGGATCGATTCCTTCATGATTTTTGTTGGGGGAGGAAGGAGGACAGTCAAGAAAGCATCCTTCTTAGATGCATGGCCTGGAAGGAAGGCCATTTCAAGAAAGCACCCTTCCTCTAACTACTGGGCCAATTTAATAAATTTGTGATCAAATCACAGTTTTTGCATTAATGAGAGAAACGTACAGTGCTTCAAAGATGTCTTTCCATTGGAAGTCACAGCAAGTTTATCTTAGTCATGACATGAGCAATAACAAAGTTACAAATAAGCATCACTGCCACCAAGAGAATAGATGTGACACAAGAAACAAAGGATTAATGGTGTAGATATCCAAAATAGGTATCATCATATTGATCCAGATTAAAATTATTAAGCAAGCCAAGGCAACTGTGATCATTGAATGTGTGAGCCGGTTTTCATGTTTCCTTAACTGACTGATTTCCTGAAATAGTTTTGAAGAGGATTTCTCATCAAGAAACACGGCTTCCTGAGGCCTCTGTAACACCCCAATCATTTTCTATCATCAAGGAGTGTCGCTCAAACCAGAAAGCAGGTGCTGGAGCAAGAAGCTCTCCAGATGTGGTCAGGCTGCAAGTCCTGCTCACCCCAGCCAGCTCAGTCGACAGTGAGTCATGATGGGAGTTGCAGTCTGACAGCTAAGGGACACATGCCCTCCATGCCCACCGAATTATCTGCAGGGAAAAACATGGCAGACTGGTTGTCATCATCAGCGTTTATTCCCCCCCAGTTTCAACCTTGTTACTGACAGGTTGGAGAAGGATGCAAGGGACCACTGACCAGTTAGGTGTGAGAGTCACTAGGACTGGTATCACAGTACTCAGCAACATTTCATCTATTGCCAGCCGTTGGACCCCAAGTTCATCCAAGGCAGTCTGCTACCTGAATCGGATCATGCCCACTTCTATTCTATGCACAAGCATTGGCCAGATTGGCAGCTGAATCTTTTCTCAGCCCTGAAGATAGGACAGCACACCTGAGCACAACGGGCTGCATTTGAGGAGGCAGGCCAGGGCATGGATGACAAAGTTCTGTCCCCCAGTCCTGTGCTAATGCTCCCCTCATCCCCTCCCCTCCAGCTGCCTCTGCCCCATGACAGGACCAGTCCTGTGTGAACTTGCCCTTCATTTACAGTGAACTGGGAGACATTTTCATTTCTGCAAGCATGCAGTTTTCCAGACAAAATAATAAGATATTTAGATTCAAATAAATGTTCCTGAAATCGTTAGCCAAAATATGAAATAGAAAGACTACTCAGAGCTATATCCTTCCTAAGTTTATGCCTCAGAGAATTCTGTTACTTAAAAGCCAATTCAGCGCAATGCCAAATTGCTAAAATAAATGATGTACTAAAAGATATTTTAAGAAAAATCAATCACTTCCAAACCAGGTTAAACTATGTAAACAAGATATTATGTATATAAATAAATCCAACATAAACCCATGCACATTCCCTCAAGAATGATGTAATGACCAAAGGAAACATCATGATAAATACAGCCCCTCTTTGCATTTAATGTGCCACGATGACTGTTTCTTAATGCATATGGCATCAGCTGGAGCTAGGAGTGGGGAGATCAGTGTGCCCGAGAGCATCAGGGATGTGGAAGGAACATAACCCTGACACTACCGCCCCTTGCTGCAATCTGAAGGAAAAAGCCTCCTCCAAAAGCTTTTGTTTGCTGCGTGTTCTTGGCTGAATGACTTCAGTATTCGAATACAGGCCAGGTTGCACCAGTACAGATGCGGTATGAAGTCACCTACACTGCATTCCAGCGAACACCACTGAAATCCACTTTTCGGTGTAGGTTGCAGAGAACACTTGACACCAGCATTTTATTAATTCTCTCATGCTCCATTTGGGAGTTTCACAAAATAAAGCGATTCATTCAAATCAAACTGTTGTATTAGTCAACCTAATTGCGATGTATTATTGGCTGAGAGGAGAGAGTTTAAAGATTTTTAATAATTACAGTGGTGAAAAGGGACGAACAATGCATCTAAAGCAATTGAGTGCCTAAAATGAGAAGCTACCGAAGTGAAGACCACTGGGATGGGCCTGATGTCTGAAACGATTTAGTGAATACAAATAGCAAAAGTGCTGCTAGAAAACCCGAAGTGGAGCATGGCAAAAGGAGTCTTGTGTGCACTGACAAGCAACTGTACTGAACTGATGCTGATCCACAGGGGAGCCCACCGTTCACTCTTTTCCTGGCCTCAGTGTTAAAACTGTGCTATCCCACCAAACCAGAACTGATGGGAGCTGGAAGGCCAGCGTACCTCAGGCGGGCCCAGGACAGACTTACAGCTGCGGCCACCTCAGTCCATCCTTCCTGACTCTGCCACTGGCCTGACTCCTAATTGGCTCGGCTCGGCTTTGGCCTCTGACCCACCAGATGCAGTCAGCCTCTGTCCATGGCCAGCCATCTATCCCACTTCCACCTCCACCACACACATGCGCACTTGCGGCATCGCTTGGGGGCCAAGTATGTTTACAATCAGAGCCAGCCTTATTCATCCAAGCTGTGCCATTCAGATGCTTGACAAAAAGTGAGGATTCCAGTGCCCAAGAAGGAAAGAAAGATGAATTCACCTTCCTGACTTACACAATAGAATTAAGCCTCATTTCTGCAAACTGCTCTGCCAGCATGCCAGGGTCCCTTCAGAGAGCCCACTGAAAAAGAAATGCAGCTGCTGTTGCTTAGAAATCAAATGAATATGTTTGGACTTATTCACTGTTGTTGGGGATATGCTGATTTTTGCCAGTTACTTCTACCCTTCCCCCTGCAAAAAAAATCATTTGGAGCTTAATCTCTCTCTGGGCAGATATTACTGTATGGGGAAAGTATTATTCTGGCATTCTGGTAATTTCATTAGCACCACAGGATGGTTTTAGCAAATTTCAGCTGTTCAGCTCTTAGTTCTGAAAGGAAAGTGGATGTAGGCTTTGACACCCCAATGTTCCTTCTACATGAAGTTATGCTTATTAAGATAAAGTGTCAAGCACTTCGTGTCATGCCCTGTTGTGCAGTACCAAAGAAAAATGAAAGCTAAAATGAAAACTTAAAAAATCGCAAAAATGCTATGGTTAAAGACATCACTAGGGTCAATGGAGGCAGCCAGCATTTCCCCCCATAACGTAGCTGTGTACTCACTGGGTCGTTCGGTGGCAATGGGATCACTGCGGGGTTAAGTCTGAACGTAGGTACCCTTGAGGCAGGCAGTGCAATGTTTATTCTCATTAAAGGAATGAAGGAATGAAGAAAGCCCTCTGCCACCTCTTTTGAAAAGTGGCTTGGTCCTCCAACCAAAAATAGCTGGAAAGTAAACACAGGGAAAATTTGCATTATATTTCCTCTTTACTCCTTAGGCCTGGAAAATGAATTGTATATATTTTCCAGTCAAAAAAGAAAGTGCAAATATGCAAGATGGTTCTGTATTTTTAAACCACCCTTAGAGATGGAAAAATGGGATGGAGGAAACAGAGGACGAGCATCAGTGGGTCTTGCATCCACTCCACTGCTCAAGATGACCCTGTTCACTCTGTCCCATTTAGCTGCCTTTTCTGGAGATTGTTTTTTAAGGGTTGTCAGGGAACTGTGGCAGAAAGTGCTCTTTGAAAGAGTTGTGAAACGGGATGGGGTTCATCTTTCCCTTTTCAGAAGCAGATGCAGACCTGGGAAGTGTTGAAAGTGCGGAGAGCATTGAGAACTGTCAATGCAACACTTCATTCCAGAGGATTATGTTCCTAAGGAGGGGATCTTATCACCACCCCCTTTTGGTGCACCTCACTGATTGCGATTTTAAGTGACAGCCTGGCTGCTGTGTGCAAATGAGCCTATATGTAGTTTTGCATTGGCAATTATCATCTGTGCCACCAACACCTGCTGATAGCTGGAACTCACAAGGATATTGACCAGGGAAGCTACATATATCTGACAATAATAAATTCACATCTGTGTACTTCCAAAAGATGAACTTCCAAAAGTTTATTTTCAAAACTTGTGAACACATTTGCATACATTGCTGAGGCCAGGGGAAAAAGGCAATCCAGTGGTGGTCATTCTGACATGCCACGTGAGCATCAGTGGAGAGGCTGTCGCTGGCAGCCGTGCAGGCAAAATGGTGAAGGGTGGCAAGGCAATTTTGTCACATTTGCTGAACTTCTTGCTGGCTACTTCCTACATCCTACCATGGAACCATGGAACCAATCTCCTGGGCTCACGTAAGATGCTAACCTATCATGGGTCCAACGGAAGGGCCATGGGTCATCGTGTTGCCCCAAAATAAGTCACTCTTTGGTAAGTAGCCTGGGTTTGGATGAGCCTAGATAAGCTCCAGTGGATAAATGCACTCACTACCCTCCCTAACCTTGATAAGCAAAAAACCTCCAAACAGAAAAGTCTTCTAGAAGACACACAAACATGGTGCATGTTTAAGGTTGGAATCTGACACCAGCATGTCTCTTGCTTGATGTAGCCCAGAGACAAACAGGATGTCTGTAGAACAGAAATTTTGACCATCAGACTAATCATTAGGTGGACAGGGTAGGAAGGGAGCATCAAGCCTCACTGCCTTCTCAAAGTTGGTTAGAAAGGGAGAGATTCTACATTTCACCTTTAATATTTGTTAAATCTGTAAAAAAAAACCCCAATATCTATTAATGTAAACTACCTAATATAATCTTGGTTGAGGTAAATTAACTAATGCCAGCAATGGACTTGGTTTCACATTCTTAAGATGCAGCCTACCACTTCTCTAAGCTCTTTGGTTTGTAGTGGTAGTACTGAGAAGATGAGAGATCGATCGGGGTTCATTCTCTTTTAATATGAATGGAAGAATGTTCTTTGAAACTTTGGAAATGGGATCTCTTGACGCCGTTATAGTTTCTCCCAGTTGCCATCAACACCCACACGATTCTCAAGATTGCTTTTAATGACAAAGAGACCAGACTGTGCACCATCTGCTAAAACATCACCAAAATTAAATTACAGGCTCAATTCATTGTTTGGGGAGGGGGGGATCAAAACACTTCTTCTAACATGGTTGTCAACATGATAGGACTGTGCAGCTTCATGAAATCAATAGGAAAAAGAACATGTGCTGCCCATTAAAAAGAAAGAACATCATCCGTTCAAACAAAACAAATACTATTTTAATGGATGCAATTTGATACAGCTGACTACTCCTCTGGCACACACATTCCTCATGACAATCAAAACTGGTTTACTGTGTTTCTGTTTTGCTTAAGAATGACTGATAAATTCACATCAGAAAGGACATCTGACTTTGCTAAAGTGACTGATGAAGCAAAACTAGGTGTTATACAAGATGTGAGTAACATCAGGCTGACCGCTATTTACAGATGGCCGGTTGGGTTCAAATTAGCAGGGTGGGGTGACCCTTCCCTTTGAAAGAGAAGAGGCCATGTTGGCCTGTGTTGCATCCATCAGAATGTAAGTGGTACAGGTAGGGCTGGAACCTGGGGACAAAGTCTAGGTCGGGCCTCATAGCTCGGGGTTCCCCTTGGGACTACTCAGAGAATACAGGTGAGGAGCGTAGCAGAAGTAAACTCCATTTTATTGCTCCTGACATGAAGCTGCCATCATTGAACATGCAACCTGCGTGACACAGGGTGTGTCTTCTTTTCTTCTAAAATCAGGGCTGACAACACTGTGTGTGTTTTTCGCTCTAATATGTAAGAAAAATGAAATACTTGTAAAATGTTCAATAGTGGTTTATGGGGCAGATCGGCAGGGATAGAAATGTTAGTGTATGCTTCACAAATGAAGTCATGTAACGGGGACAGACCCTCTCAAAGACCTGCCCCCATTATCCCATTATGTCCAAGGTCTGTACATGTACTTTCGCTTTGAAATATACCTGGGACCTCATCACTTAACAGGAAGCATAAGAGTTCTTTAAAAAAAAATCAATATAATGTAATTATTTTATTGGCTTTGTGGGCAGATTGAAAAGTGTTACTGCCTGACTTGCCCACTAATATTAGTCAGGTACAATTATTATTGTACATGCTATTTTAATGAGAATAAGAGATACATTTTGGTACCATAAGGTCAACATACTCAGTTATTAAAAAAGGCATCTGCAGTTACTTTCTCTGAGTCATAACATGTGTTGCATAAGTTTTAGAAGATTTTTCCACAATTGATTTGGTGTTTTTAGTTTTGAAAAACCAAACATAATTTTTTTGAGAATATACACATGTATGGAAAGAAAAAGAAAGATACATTTAGGAAACGATATGTCCTCCTTTATTTGACTAAATTGGCCACTGTAGCAATGACACCAGGAAATGAAAGAATTCTAAGCATACAAATTATTAAAAGGTATTTTTTAAAAAGATAACTAAGTTATTGGCGTAGGAAGCAGGCTTCCAATAAGGAGAAGATGAAGCTGCTCGCAGAACCCATGCAAACTGTATGAGGACATACCACTGGTGGTTTTGATTAGCATCTTCAGAGCGCATGTGGAAAGAGGGCTGAAAAACTGCAGGCAAGCTGACCTCTAGTCTTGCTACACCAGATGCTACTTTGGGAAGGTGAATGCCAACCTAACATAGTCACAGTCTCATGCACTCTGTCAGCAGCAAAATAAAAAAAAAATACCACTAGAAAAGCATCCTACAGCAATAATGGAAATTTTACCATCACCTACCATTTATGATATTCCTCAATGACAATTAACCCTCCCTCCTAATGGAGTAGGTCAGTGATCCATGACCATGTTTGGGAATTTGAGAAGCCGGTTCATCTGTGCTGTGAGCCGCCCCGAGGCTTCGGCAAGGGGCGGCATAGAAATGTTTTCATTAATAAATAAATAAATAAATAATAAATATGGAGGGTCTGGCTAGTCAGGAATAGTCTGGAGGTTGGGAGGAAGAGGAAAAGGGAAAGAGTTGCCTCCTAGTCCACCCATTGCTCTCTCTCTCCCTCTCTCTGTGTCTCTAATCACTAGGCCCATTATTTTGAGCCACCTACCCCTTTAGCTCGTGGTTTCCTCCCACTCCTTTGCCTTTTTTTCTATTCCTACCCACTGAACACCCAAATGGTGGCAGGTTCAGAAGCAGGCAGAGAAGCAAGGCACCCTAGCATTTTTTCTATTTTTTATTATAACATTTCTTTAAGGAGGAGGGAAAGAAGTTTTGGAGCTGCTGGCAGGTGCTACAGTGCCTGGGGGTGGCATTTTAGGAGACCCTGGAGTAGACACTGTCCTGCGCATAGGCACACGGCCCCAGTCCATATCTAAAAGCTCCTTTAATCTCCAGATTAAATCTGGTTTGGGGCCCTGCACCTACTCTAGAATAAATCAATAAAAATGATGTAGCTGCTGCGCACATTTAAAGAAAATTGCATTTACATTTTAGATACATTCCTCCCGTTATCTTTTATCCACTTCATTTTTTTTAAGAGAAACACACAAACATGCAGACATCTTTCTTCATATTGCTTTGCCTGAATATGTTTTGACTGGCAAAGTGCAGGCTTTATGACTTTGTATCCTGAGAATAAGCAGAGTGTAGTTTATACTTCCCTAAATTAATTCATATCTCCATTATTTCCATGGAGATTTGGCTGGCGTTTCTTTTCACCTATGAGAAAAAGAAAAACAGACATAGGCAGACCTTATGCCTGTTTACAGTGTGCAGAGAAGGGCAGGAGGGAATTCTGTGCACTTTCGTGATGATGACTCAAAAGTAACAAGCAGCACCTTTACATTCCCAGCTGTGATATCAGAAATAGGTGCTGTTACGAAGCACTACAGAAATGCTTTTGGAGGCAGTGATGCCTTCATGCTCCCTGCGCTGAAACAGGCAACTGACAGCCTAGCATATTCAGGGGCTTGCTTTTTGAAGTACTTTCTATTCTGGCAATCCAAGCTCCAGTCTAAAACCAGCTGAAAGTGCTTTTTAACTGGTGAAGCACCTACAGTTATTGCCACACATTAATTTATAGAAGCCACAGCTCTCAAGGACCATGCACAGAATAAAACAAAAAACCTTCCATGCTGGCATTATGTTCCATCAAAAGCTGGGGCACACATGGGCACTCAGGCCCTTTTTCAGCCTCTATCTTCATAGGACTGCACCCTAAAACATGCTTTGGCTCTTACCCCTGAATTTCCTTGTGTGTCTTCTTTGGATTTTTCACGTGGACATGCTCACTTGGCCTCTCTAAGCAGTGCAGCCAACCAGGCATGCAGTGCTTATCTGGCTTGGTGACCTTTGGAAGGCAGGTCACTAGAGCCTTTCAGTGTTTTGCAGTATCTGAGTTTGGTTACCAAAATACAGAGTGAGGCTCTGAGAAGACGCAGCTTAGAACATTCCAACAGACAGCCAAAGTCCACTGATTCCCCAGCAGGTTGCTAGAACTGACGTGGGAGCTACAAGCTCAGCGAGCCCAGCCTTCCAGGGTTCCCCAGACAGCCGCATCCCTTTCTCCTGGCCCCTCCCCTCTCCTTTCTTCCTATCATTGCACAATTCTGCATGTTTTCTCCGAAATCTAAAGGGGCTGACATGCATCTCCCACTGCTCCATCACCAGCAGTCAGGGCTTCAAGACAAAAGGGGGCCGGAGGGGGCTGGTGCAGGGATGTTACCTTTTTGGGAAAAGCATGTTCTTTTCATTGGAAATTCATGTGGCCACTTTAAAGGACACAGGGCACACGGTGTCTGTAGATGGAGCAAAAAGAATAAAAAAGTGGCATTTTTTAAAAAATTGTCACAGCTGCCCAAACAATTAAGGTTTGTGTAGTGGCCACTGTGCTTAAATATTCACAATATTCCCCTATAAGGATTTCATGGTGCTTTTCTTTTTCTTTTAAAAACTGAGTTGCAAGATGCTTCTGGAATAGTCGCGATTTAGATGACACAGAACGAATCAATTCTGCTGATGCCTTATGCAGCATCTATCATTCCAGCCTAATCACATTAAGTAGTGGGCAGTAAACAAATCTGGTCCAGCTTGGCAGAATATCTCACAGCCCTTAGCAAAGGCCAGACCAACTGGTGTCAAGGCAATTTCCACTTTGCAGCTCGCTCTGTGGCCGGAGCGCAGCCTGCGAGACATGGGGGATTCCACAATCCAGATGAAGGTTATAAGGACCGATTCCCCTTTTGCGGTACGTTTCGCATTGCATGCCCTTCTGATGCAGTCAAAGCCAAATCCATAGTCGGATGACAGATGGTCTTCTGA
Source organism: Varanus komodoensis (assembly GCF_004798865.1). Lineage (NCBI taxonomy): Eukaryota > Metazoa > Chordata > Lepidosauria > Squamata > Varanidae > Varanus > Varanus komodoensis. The sequence goes on along the minus strand of NW_025335349.1, from coordinate 12,978,248 downwards.
ATATTCGCTTTTATACCATTATAAGGACACTGACACTTCTGAAAAGCTGTTCTGTTCTGATGAGGATTATTAAATTATGTTCAAATGTGCAAGATTTAATGCAGGCAGATGTGCGCACGCACCCCCCAAAGGGAACTTTGGAAGAAGGGATCAGGAGGAACAAAGAGGCAGTGGAGACGCACTGAACGCACACCCTCACCAACAATCGCTTAATGCACACTCTCTGGAAATGCTTCTGGGAGGAAGCTTGGAATGGGAAATGGGCATGTGAGAAAGGGGTGAAAGCCAAGGACCTCTCTTAGTTGTGTCTGTGCTCTCAGTCTGCATCCCTGAAGTGCTCCCCGCCCCCCACCTTTAGAAAAGTCAGGGTTGTATTGTGCATTTTCGTGCCTAACCTGAAGATAGGTGCAATGTAAGCAAGAGCTGAATCAAAAGTGAAAAAAGTAAGCTATCAATCTTGACAAAAAGAGGGAAAGTGATATTTGTTTCTTACATGCTAGAATGGTTCTGTGATGTGAACTCAGAAAGAAGAGATTGTCAGAAAAACTGAAGGTAAAAGAATAGTTTGGCTCTGAAGTGTCAGTGGCGTTTAGAGAGGATTTGTAATGCTTGCCAGTACCTCTGTCCCACGGAGACCTAGCTTTGGATTAATAGGTCTGCACTTGAGCTTTTCTCCATGAACCATTTATTGTCTGTTTCTCATTCCTTACTTATGGTTGTTTATAGGGAGAAGTTATCACTGGGACCTGCAAGTTGATCCAAAGTAAAAATAAACCTGTCTGCCCAAGTCCACAAGCAAATACCCATCTTTTCAATCCAGACTTACCCCAAAAGTTTATCATGTATATGAAAATAGATCAAACTTGTAACTGGCATGGAAATATGCACGACTCCTCTTTTATTGCTCTAACTGCAGGAGGCACCTATTTCAGGAGAGGATCCAAACATGAAGTTTCCAAACCTGACCAGGGAGAAAGATCTCATCTGAGTGAAAAACTGTTATCTTGAGTGTATTCAGCTTACCACACAAACTCTGTTTTAAAGATGTCCGTGTATCTAGCTCCTGTGAAATCTTATTAATCAACTTATTCAAATTGAGCTTAATCATTTGTGATATGACTCCGGGAATAAGTATTCTCAAATAGGTAATAATATCTGGACCTTAAAAAATGCCACTTAGCTAATATACTACAAGACACAATATCTCCAGTTGGCATCAGTTTAGTCTTTGATTGTTAATTGAATAGCCAGACAAACTACCAAAGTATTAATCAATTGCATTAATGTTGGAACAGACTGTAGTTTCAAGATAAACTATAAAAGATCATCAGCATAAAGAATAATTTCAAATTCTAAATCATGCACACAGGCATCATTACTGCTGTTCTGTATAGCAGCACAAGCCAGGGGTTCCAAAAAGAATCCAGTATCAGAGGGAAATGTGGGCATTCATGCCTAGTTCTTTTCTCAAGTGTAAAAGAAAGCCGAACAGAGAGCAAGCATTAGTAATAACTCCAGAGCTTGGGGTTGAATATAAAATGTAGATATGTAACATTGTGATGCTCCAGTTTCACTTTTATATTTTATGAGCACTTTCCCTTTTCTTTCTTTCTTTCTTTCTTTCTTTCTTTCTTTCTTTCTTTCTTTCTTTCATTTGTGAGGGAAATGGAGTTCCCACTAAAAATTTGTACAAGTTAAAGAAAATGTCTTTTGATGTAGAAAAGTAGGAAAAAAGCTTTTTCAGTAGAGCTTTGATCTTAATTTTGAAGCAAAAGCAAACGTAGATACAGGGGCTTAATGCAGAAAAATGGTTTTCACTGGACTCCAGCTGTCATGGCGACCACTCCAGCTAGAGGGAGGTATTCAGTGCCTGCTGCACCGCTTAGAGGGAGCTCAGATAAGCCAGCCACAACAGGCCCCCTGCCTTGGGAGGCTCCCTTCTCTTCATCATCCTCACCAGCTGCAGTTGCCCGTCCTCCTCTTTCCCCGCCTTTCTCCCCTGGGTTGCTTGACAAGCACAGAGCCCCGAACCTCTGTTGCTGCTCTTTCTCGCCGCCGCCACCATCTAAGCCAGACTGAGAGGCAGCAAAACAAGCAGGTTGCTCTGCCCTCAGTCAAAATTGCGTTAGGCTCCTGCCATCCTGCAGTGCTCCTTCCTCCCCCGCCACAATCTGGCCATCTTACCTCTGTCCAAATCCTTCACTTCTTCCACCATGAAGACCATGTGATGCTTTCCCTAAAGAGCCCACACTGGCGGCACAAACCATAAGGTATTACCTCTGGGTCCAGTGATCTGCCAGGCTAACTTAGATTTGTTGCATTCCCCCCCCCCACCTCTTTTTTTGAAAAACAAGGCAGACAAACAAAACAAAGGGCCAAGAGAATGGAATGTTTAACCTCTTGGGTAATTTAGGACACCAATTAATGCTCTGCAAACAGAATCACTGTCTTCCTTGAATTAACTAAGGCCTTGTCACAAAGCTGCCATGAAGTTAACTAAATTCATTCCTTAATGTTTTGGCTAGATGCCTTGAACCAAATCAGTGTGAGAGCTTTCAGGGAGAAGCATCCTGTTCCAAGCATAGCAACATTAAGAACAAATTGAAATCCTGAAGGAATAACAGTTTTCTTTCCTCCTATGAGCAATAGCTTTTTGACAAGAATGTAATTGGCTTTGCACTAGGATATCTCCGTTTGCAGCTTTTAAAAAATAATTATTGTTAGCCTGGTTATCTACTGACTAAACCTACCGAGGGCAACATTTGATTTCAGTGAATATAAAAAGCCATGTATAAAACTAATTTAGCTGACCCAAAATGAAAGAGTACCACTGTAACTTAATTTTTTTGACCCAGTTCACTTAACAACTTCCTAGTCGTTGAAAGGTTTACAGTATTTAAAGCATCATTTCAGATCTGGCCCGAGACATTTTGCTACCTGAGCTGAAGTACAGGATGGAGCATTCAATGCCCAAAGTTCAACTCAGAACTTCCTCACTAGTGATGCAGCTGTATCTTCCAGTGCCCCTAGACAGTGGCAGGGCTACGTTAGAAGATGCAGGCCAGGCCAGGGCTGCTCTGCCTTCTGGCACCTCATTACCAGCCACTAGTGCTGAGACAAAGCTCAGCAGAAACCATCCCTCTTCAGTGTGCAGATGTTGGGGAAGTCTAAATAAATCCTCCAATAAAAAGATATGCTTTTTTTGTAGATTGTATGGCAGCAGTGCCCTTGCTCCTCTCCGCCCAGCTCTACACTCCTGGGAAAAGCAGGCAGCCCTCTCTAAATGCCACTGACACTTCAGAGCCAAACTATTCATGCATTTTCTTGCAGAATAAGGCTAGCTGTGTCTGGCCAGCTTACTGAATGCTGGGAGCAGTGCTGAATAGATTCTCCTGCCCTGATGCATCTCTTCCTGAGTGTCAAAACCCACACCTGGGATCTATTGTTATTCATATTGGTAGGCATGTCATGAGCACAGCCAGGGGTCAGACTAGATGGCCTCGGAGGCCCCTTCTGACTCGCTCTGTTTCTATGTGACTATATTGCTCTACTGTTTGACTTGTCATCACCAATCACCCCATATCACTGTAACCTTGTGCAACATCTCCTCTGCTGTTAACTTTACATTGTTCTGTTGGTGCCTGTATCATTCCTCACGATGTACTCATTCTTCCCTCATCATCACCGCTGCTGCTTTGTACATGACCTACAACCTATAAAACGTTCTGTGTATGCTCAGGAAACTTGTAGCCAGTTTGGTTTACTGGCTACCCAACTGGGCTGATGTTTTATTCTCTGTCAGAGAGGGATACCTTGGTGTCCTGCCAAGAAACTGCGGAATGTTGCATCTTCCATGTGAATCCAAGCATACATTTTCCTGGTTCTGCAATTCCGAGATTTCCTGACACAGACTTCTTCTCATGTTTGGTCCAAGCTCGGAAAGAGTGGAGTGGAAGTCTGTGAAGGCTCACAGAACCGCCAACCTGCTTCCATGTCACATGCAGCAAAAACGAAGGCCGCAGATGCGTGTGTGGAAGAGAAATGCTGCTTGCACAGGGGCCGCGTGGGGCTTGACTTCTGGTGAGCACCGTGTGAGTGTTTGGAGCTCGCCAGAGAATCAGACTCATGGCCTCAAGAAAGCAGCCCAGAGCCCGGGGATCTGAGCCTAGGGAATCTGACAGATTCCTACCCCCAAAACAGATTCCTCACATATGGTTACTATTCACCCTCACATGGGCGCGCACACACACACGTGTTGCCAGACGCTGTGGCCTCACTTGGCCTAATGGAAGAATGGGCATCAGAACATTTGAAGAGCGAGCTTCTCAGCATGAGGAATTTATTGTATGCTCATAATTTCTCATGCACAGTAATCTGCAGGCGTTTCGTATGATGTCATCATCCCCCAGGGCCTCTCCCATGCATTGCAATCTTTTTTTAGATTGAAAAGAAGTGGTATTATCTGGAAATGTAATCGCACAATTCCACTATAGCGCACTGCAGCTTAATGGTTCTGAAACATATGGAAAGGTAGAAAAATAAATAACCTGGGGAAAAAAGCATGTGTAAAGAAATTGGTCTTCATTCCATACAAAAACAAGAGCAGAGGCCTTAGTAAAGTGGTGGGTTTAAAATCTCAGGTAAAGAAGCCATATGTTGCTTCCATCAGAATACGGGGTGATGAGTAACCGGACAAGTCCAGGGGTGGCAGCCTGTGTTCTGCACGGGAGGAAAGATGGAAGATGACTGGCTGAGCAGATGTGTTTATTTGCACATCTGCCGGGTCAGTTACAATGCCACGCTTGCTCCATGGCTGAGGACAGTGTTTCCTGTTCTCACCTGATGCCTGACTTCACTCAGAGTCTTAAACCACACAGGACTTCCAATGCTGTGCCACTGATATGGACAGTCCATGGACAACAGTTTTGTTACTTCAGCTATATTCTTTTGGTGTAGCGCATATTCAGTGCAGTACTTAAAGCCCTTATATAATATACTCCTGTTGTATGTATTAATGTTAAGGCAAAATGAAATAATCTCTTCCATAACTTCTTAATTATCATTCGTGTGCAAACATTTAGATTTTGAGTTCACGGAATGCAATTTTGCCTCCCAAAGTCTTTTACTGCTAAGAGTACAACCCTAAGCTTGCATTGAATGTTTGCCTAATTTAAGTCTCATTCATTTCAATGGTTATATCTAAGGACGACAAGCATGGGGCAGCGGGAGGGTACAGAGTTGGAAGGACCTCAGCGGCCATCTAGTGCAATTTCCTGTCTATGCAGGAAATCGACTACTTTGTGTAACAACATGGCCTCTCCTTAACCGGGGGAGAAAATACCACTTGTTGGGGCAGTTAGTTCTACTGTCTAACAGGAAGTTCTTTCTGCTGTCTAATCTATTTTTTTTTTTTTGTAATTTGAATCCATTGGCCTGTGTCCTACATTCTGTCTTTCTCTGTGACAGCTCTTCAAATATCTGAAGATGGCCATACCACCGCTTCTTCTCCAGGACAAATATGCCTTCCGTCTTGCTGACAGGACTTGCCTCTTCACCGTTTTTGTCCTCCTTACCTGGACACATTCCAGTGGGTTAATATCCTGCTTGAACTGTTGCAACCACCACTGCACACAGGCCTCCAGATAATATCTGACTGAAACAAGAGAGGGCGGTGTCATAACTCTGTGTGATCAGGGATCATTACTTCCCGTCATACTCCTGTCAATGCAGCCTACAATTGCATTAGCCGTTTTAGCCACCATATCACACTGCCGACTCAGCCTTAGTGCTGGGAGCAGGGCCTGGCTGGCCCGGCAGGAGTCTGCAGAGCCAGGTACTCCTCTGTGGGTGCTTGCCGGGAACAGCTGGGAGTGTCCTGGAGACTCACATCAGAGACACTTCTGCACAGCTGCGCCTTGCCACAGCAACGCAAGCAGCCCCCGTGATTCCCTGTGGTTTGGCTCTGTGCCTTGTATCTGCCTTGCTCCAGTTGCAGTCCAGCTGCTCCTGCTGCTCCTGTCTTGCTCCAAGGATGCCTTGGCCTGGCCTGGCCCAGTCCATTCCCATTCTGCTCCTGCCATTCGCTCGCCTGCCCTTGCTGCAACTATTCACTGGGTGAACTGGCCTTGGAACCGATTCTGGCCTGTGTGCTCTCTGTGCTAAATCAGACAGCTCCTGCTGGGCCGTCTCAATAGCAGCCGCAAGACGGGATACCTGGGTTCAGTCCGGAAAGACCCCTTTCGCCTTCAACCTCAGCAGTTTATTGAAAGATCACTCACCCACCCGCCCTGCAGTTACTTACGACAGCATGCTGCCTGGTAGTGGTCTTCACCACCAACTACAAGCTTTTAGAACATACACAGAGTGTTTTATAGATTCTGAGTCTTATTTATTTATTTATGTATAACTTTTATATCTTGTCCTCTATGCATGGCATCTCAGGACGGCTTACAAACATTAAAATAAAAAATGAATAAACAATGAATACAAATATAAAGCAATATACAGCCAAAAATAAATTAAATCGAGTGACTCATTAAAATACTAATTTTTAAAATAACACTTAAATAAAAAGGTTTTGACCTGGCGCCAGAAAGAATATAGGCTCGGCACCAGGTAAACCTCTCCGCGGAGCACAATTCACAATCTGGACATCACCGCAGAGAAGGCCCTATTCCTTCTAGGTAGATGTCCTTTATACCTCCCTCAGGGAGGGTTCCCAGAGCAGGGCCTCTCCCACAGATCTTAAGGGGCATGAGGGCATATAAGAAAGGAGATGTTCCTTCAGGTATCCTCCTCCCAAAGGTACATGACATAGCAGCTGAATCGGTGATGACAAAATTAGGGGAACACACTGAAAAAGAATGTGAAAGGTCTGCAGAGGAAACTTAATACAACAGCCTTGATTACAAGAGATTAACATAACATCACTGAGGCACAGGGATTATTGGGGGTCTTGGCATGTAAATGAAGATGATTGCAATACTGCTAGAAAATCTTGCCTTATCAGTTTTTTTTCTGTTAGCCTAAGAATACCGAGGGATTAACTTTCCTTGGGAGCCCCATTCTACAAAGGCTCTTCCAACCAAAGGCAGTAGCCATCTCTTAAAGGAACAGCTTAAAAAACACTAAACAGAAGCCTGCCTTGGAATTCTGGTACTTTCTGAGAAAGAGGCACAGAGATGTTGTAGCACAAAGGCACATACAAGCCACCTTTCTCTACCAGGATTTATCTGGATTTCCCATTATACCTGACTCCCCAGGATCCTGACATAATAGAAATACCTATCAGCTTTCTCAGGGCATTCAGGATAGGCATGACTCATCTAGGCCCCAGATACACATGACACAGCCAAACACTAGAATAATCAGCTGTCTCAGGGTATGCATGATAGGCTTAGCTCTCCTAAGCTCTAGCCCATTCAAATGTCTAGTAACTGCCTCAGAGAATTCCCTCAGAAAATGGAAAAAGCTTACCAAAGACGTAATGGGCAAAGATTGCTTAGAAGGTGTAAATTAAAAGATAAAACTTACTGCCAAAATCTGCTTCTGTATATCTGCTTCTGCTTCTTGCTCAACTGCTGCTTATGTGATTCTGTAACTCCCCATTGTC